>NC_134484.1:102395958-102765958 GCF_040206685.1 Ascaphus truei
AAGTCATACAGAAAATGATTAATTCAAGTTATTGCTGCTAACCGTGGTTCTACAAGCTATTGAATCATAAGGTGTACTTAGTTTTTCACACATGGCTTCTCCATTTTGGCTTTATTTTTGTTAAAGGGGGGAGAGGGAGAAAAAAAAACCGATGTAGACAAATGTATAGAAACACTTGCAGAGATATGCAACAATGAAGGTTCAGTAAGAGATATCCGGGACTGGATGGGACCTGAAAAATGAAAGCAATAGCTAAATATGGTGAAGTATGTATTTTTAGTATCATACAAGGCCGATACAAATCCTACTTACAATGTAGCAGGTAAAAATGGGCATTTCAGGATAAAATCCTACTCTTTAACCACTGAACTGGAAACAGTGACGCCAGAGTCTGCAGCGCGCTCTTTGGAAGACGTCATCTCTCCGACGCTTGTGCTTCAGACTAAACTCCCTCCTCCAAATCTCGCCATGGTTGGTGCGATATCACCGGATCGTCATGTGGGTGTCCAAACGTATCCCCGTCAGTGTAATTGGCGTGGCAGATATTATCCGACAAAATAGTTTTGTACTTACGCTCCAATATCGGATCGGGAGGAGGGAGGGGTAGATGTGGAGTGAGGCGCCGTCAGCACATCCCCCGCTTTCCCCTTGCACCGCACTGATGCTCCCCCCCTGCACCGACCCCTGCGCCGATCCGCCCACCCATAAAGCACTGCTCTGAGCTGCCCACCCCCAATGGCTTGCGCCAGTCCGCCCACCTCCAAAGGCTTGCGCCGATCCGCCCACCCATAAAGCCCTGCTCTGATCTGCCCACCCCCAATGGCCTGCGCCAGTCCGCCCACCTCCAAAGGCTTGCGCCGATCCGCCCACCCCAAAGGCCTGAGCCGATCCGACCAACCCCCCAGCCCTATGCCGATCCGACCACCCCCCAGCCCTGCGCCGATCCGCCCACCCCTCCAGATCTGCGCCAATCCACCCAACCACCCCCCCCAGCCCTGCGCCGATCCGACCACCCCTCCAGCCCTGCGCCGAATCGGCACCCCCCCCCGAGCCCTGCGCTGATCCGCCCACCCCCCCCCAGCCCTGCACAGATCTGTGTGTGCAGTGAGTAGTGTGTGTGTGCAGTGAGTGTGTGCTGTGAGTAGTGAGTGTGTGCTGTGAGTAGTGAGTGTGTGCTGTGAGTAGTGAGTGTGTGCTGTGAGTAGTGAGTGTGTGCTGTGAGTTTGCGTGGAAAAAAAAAAAAGAAGCTGTTTGTGTTTTTTTTTTCCAAAATTTAAATTAGACCTACTGGCGCACTTAATGAAAATTTAATTGGCCCGCAAAAGGTTAATAAAGGCTTGCAGCAGGAGTAGGTCAATAAAATTCAACAACAGGACTACCATAGCCCTACGCATTTCGTCTCAGTAGACTTTATCAAGGGATAGATATATATACATATATATATATATATATATAATATACCAATACGAATACTATTACAATACTATATTAATACCACTGAAGTATAACTGACTAATTTTCACTGCAAGAGAAAATAATTTTTTTTTATTTTTTACTTTGGCTGCGTTTTTTTTTTAAATTACTGCCATGACTTTCCTTCCCCAGAGAAGCTGCATTTTTCCAACTCCAGGTAGCTTTTCTTAGGCCCCGCTCAGACAGGCTGCTACGCGACGTGCGCACGCACGTTCCGCACCCTTGTAGGTTTGACAATGGGAGTTGTCAAACAAGAAACGACTCCTGGCGGCGAAGTACAGCGTTGACGCAGCTGCACTTGGAGACAACTGAAGTTGCAATTTCAAACGGCAGCCAATTACATTACACACACTTTTTCTTAAATTGAATGGATGACGTAAGTCCCGCCTCCAAGTCGCGTCCTTCAGTCTGTTGGAGATGAGCACACATCACCCAGCAGGCCGAGAGACGTGCAGAAGCAACAAGTGTAGTAGGCTATCTGAGCTCAGTTTTACGCCTGATGTTTACTACAATCTTTTTCTCACTGGTCACTGTGGCCATATAGAGAGTTATGGGGACAACACCTGTCGTTGCAGGACCCTTATTACCAGGAGAGAGAAAAAGCAGAGCTCTCCTTTTATACGGATTAGAAATCAGGTTAAGGTGTACAGAACAACAAAATAAGAACTGGAAAATGTCAAAGTGCGTTTTAAAAGCAACTCTGTGACCATCCTTTTCCCTATCCCTGACATTTGTATTTATATGTTTGGCCTTACATCAGGGTACCAATGTTGGACCGCTGTACACTTATGCACATTGAATGGCATTGGTGAAAGCTCTGAATTTGTATTTTCAATAGAAAGTTACAGGTTTGGCTAACAGTTTTGGATCATCATATCCGGGTGTTTGAGGTCTGCACTGTTCTTTCCTCACTCTTAACTACCTTGGAAACCCAACAGCTTTCTCTATTGCAATGCTTTACAGAAACTCTTATCTTGCGAAGTGGAGCTGGGGCTCTAGATGAAACCCTCCTGCTATAACAAAAAGGAGTACCACGTGAATTAGAGGATAATGCTACTCTTGCCTGCCTATTGACCACAAAGGCACTATGGAAGTGGGGCTAGCCATGTAATACCCTACTTTTATATCCATACATTACTACTGACAAATAGTTTATAAAAACCAAGGTCTATAATCAAAACATTTAACCACTAATTTTAGCTTTCAGGAAAGAAGTAATGAGACAGGAGCTTCAGGTATCATAAACCAGCAGTGTGTAATAATTTTACATCTCAGGATGCAATATAATGTAATGGTGATTGCAAGATGCTTGGAGTGTCATTTTGAGTACACAGGTGAAGTATCAAATTTAAATTTTAAAATTGTCCTTGTCTTATCCACTATCATCCCAAATGGAACATGTACAGTTGTGTGAAAAAGAAAGTACACCCTCTTTGAATTCTATGGTTTTACATATCGGGACATAACAATCCTCTGTTCCTTAGCAGGTCTTAAAATTAGGTAAATACATCCTCAGATGAACAACAACACATGACATATTACACCATGTCATGATTTATTTAACAAAAATAAAGCCAGAATGGGGAAGCCATGTGTGAAAAACGAAGTATACCTTATGCTTCAATAGCTTGTAGAACCACCTTTAGCAGCAATAACTTGAAGTAATCGTTTTCTGTATGACTATCAGTCTCTCACATCGTTGTGGAGCAATTTTGGCCCACTCTTCTTTACAACGTTGCTTCAGTTCATTGAGGTTTGTGGGCATTTGTTTATGCACAGATCTCTTAAGGTCCCACCACAGCATTTCAATCAGGTTGAGGTCTGGACTTTGACTGGGCCATTGCAACACCTTGATTCTTTTCCTTTTCAGCCATTCTGTTGTAGATTTGCTTGGGATCATTTGCCTGTTGCATGACCCAATTTCAGCCAAGCTTTAGCTGTCTGACAGATGGCCTCCCATTTGACTCTAGAATACTTTGGTATACAGAGAAGTTCATGGTCGACTCAATGACTGCAAGGTTCCCAGGTCCTGTGGCTGCAAAACAAGCCCAAATCACGCCTCCACCACCGTGCTTGACCGTTGGTATGAGATGTTTGTGCTGATATGCTGTGTTTGGTTTTTGCCAAACGTGGTGCTGTGCATTATGGACAAACATCTCCACTTTGGTCTCGTCTGTACAAAGGACATTGTTCCAGAAGTCTTGTGGTTTGTTCAGATGCAACTTTGCAAACCTAAGCAATGCTGCCATGTTCTTTTTAGAGAGAGGCTTTCTCCTGGCAACCCTTCCAAACAAACCATACTTGTTCAGTCTTTTTCTAATTGTACTGTCATGAGCTTTAACATTTAACATGCTAACTGAGGCCTGTAGAGTCTGAGATGTAACTCTTGTTTTTTTTTGCAATTTCTCCGAGCATTGCACGGTCTGACCTTGGGGTGAATTTGCTGGGATGTCCACTCCTGGGAAGATTGGCAACTGTCTTGAATGTTTTCCACTTTTGAATAATTTTTCTCACTGTAGAATGATGGACTTTAAATTGTTTGGAAATGGCCTGATCACCCTTCCCAGATTGATGGGCAGCAACAATTGCTTTTCTAAGATCATTGCTGATGTCTTTCCTCCTTGGCATTGTGTTAACACACACCTGAATGCTCCAGACCAGCAAACTGCTAAAACTTTGGCTTTTATAGAGGTGATCACACTTGCTGATGATCAATTAATCAAGGGCATTTGATTAGCAGCACCTGTCTGCAACTTAGCATCTTAATTCCTATGGAAGCAGTAAGGGTGTACTTAGTTTTTCACACATGGCTTCTCCATTTAGGCTTTATTTTTGTTAAATAAATCATGACAGTGTAATATGTCATGTGTTATTGTTCATCTGAGGTTGTATTTACCTAATTTTAATACCTGCTAAGGAACAGATGATTAAGACAAAGGACTGAAACATTGACACATTAAATGATTAATTGAAAAGTGGTGCTTCTGTTGCTGCTGAATATAGCATATCAGTCAATACAAAAAATATCTGAAGCATATCAAAGTAACTATGGTGTCAAATACATTATGCATGTGTTGGCCACACTCTTAGGTTACCATGTATATTAGAATAATTACATCCCTTCAGTGATTTGATTTAAAAATAAATACCTTTAGTAGAGCTCCACTTAAATCATACAACATACAATGTATTGGTGAAAGTGTACAGCGTTTCAGGTCAACTGATGAACGGTCCATGGGTGAACCTGAAATGAATGACTTGGTACAGTACGTTGAGCTCTGTTTTGACTTAAAAGCTCCTGCTGTGCATACACAGACCAGGATTTTTTTGAATCACATTGTTATTGCTTTTCCACTTAACTGCCACTGTCTACATAGCAAAGACCATGGCTAAATGTATTTCATGGCACTGGCACTTTACTCTTATGAAATACTACAACAACCCATCTACAAATGATACAGCTTGTTCAATTGTTGGGCAAGACACCTGTGGTGTGTAATGCTTTGTCTATCCCAGCCGCAGTAGATTTGTTCTTTTTCGAGCTTGCAGAATATGATACCTTATTGCTTGGGGAGCACGGTTTTAACTCATAGGCAACATTTATGAAATTTTCTAATGCAATTGGTTCAATATATTGGTGCAACAACCTTCAAGCAAGGTAGTTTGCTACTAGAAGCCCACAAATATTCTGTTGAATAGTTTTAGTAGCCACCTGGGTCATGAAAGAATTTTGTTTTTGGTAATCTGTTTGAGGTTCACAACTGTTCTGCTCACATCTGAAGATGAGGGGATGTGTGGTTAAGAATCTGGGGGGGAGCAGTTGGACTTGAGTGACCTGTAAACTGTTAACTCGTGAGAATGTGTGTGACAAAGCAAAGAGTATGGTGACAATAAGATCGGGAAGGTCTTTAGTAGATAACAGAACCATATATGTGAGTACTGGCACTGAAAGGGACAGGCCCTCCTAGAATAACAGTGAATGTAAGATAGTGGCATGTCTAATTGGGTAAATATAGATAATAAACAAATCTGACCAAGTTTTAGTTAAAATGTAAATATTCCATGGTAAACAAATGCATTGGAGACTTGTTTTTGGGTTATAGAACTGTTTGCAAAGAACACTGGGAACGTGTGCAGTTGTGCCCCGATTTCAGCTCGCAGGACTGTGGCTGTGCATAGCTGACTTATGGCAATTTTACACCCTACACCGGCAAACCAAGAGATCAGGGAACACCTGTAGATCACAGCTTGTGACTGGATTCATTATCTGACAAACACAGAGGGGAGCGTATGTTTGATATGTGGTCCATAGCTGGCAGCAACCTGCAGTGAAAGGGAATAGAAGAACTGGACTGGGTGATAAGTCAAAGAAACATAATAAAGCTGCAGATGGAATACTGAGAAGGCAATAGCAGTAGGAGCCCCCACACCTCCACTGGAGATTGCCATCTATCACAGCAGTGCCTAGTTCTACTTTAGGTGAAAAGTTGCACGGAGATTCCAGCAGCTGTGCCAGTAAGCCATGGTTTTGGTACTCACCCTTGTAGAATACTACACGTTTGCAGAGTGGGCATACTGTACCCTATTTTCCTCAGATCATAGACCTCGGCCTGCTCTTCAAAACGTGTTCTGTGCCCCCACCTTATCCCAAAAAAGGATGCACTATGCATATGGTCAGGCCCAAATCCAGCCAGACTATTAAAATACATCCGGCACAGTAGCTCTATATTAGGGGTCTAAATGTGTTGAAGAAAACTGTTCAATGTGTTTCTAGTAAAAGTGGATGAGCAACAGCACCAAATGTACAATTTTTCCAGAGAATTGATATTTAGAATCAAAACTTTAATACCAATATCTTGGAAGAGCATGGAAAGATTTCATTTCAGTAATTAATAAAATGAAACAATATTTAACCATTTATTTTTTAAATATATAAAGGACTGGCACTTAGTTGTTTTAATACATAAAGAACAAATAACAGGAAAAGTAGAAGTACCATAGCAGATTTCAATGTGTACAATCAAAGCATAATCTTGCCATTTACATTAAAATAACAATCGCCGATTCAATGCTTTTTATACAAGTTCTAATTAACAAATATACAAAAAATAACTGTTTCCTTTTTTGTAATGCCAACATATTTCAAATATGTTGTTATATACACACATTTCCATTAAACTGGATGCCAACAGAAAATGTAGTTCAATTATAAATGAAAATGAGCCCTTTACTTACATTAGTGTATCTGATGGCAAAGTTCTCAAATATGTATATTTCAAAATGTAAAACATCCTATTTTTAGTGTTCATGGTGTCTAAATGTCTCATGGGAATAGTTAAGTGTAAAACATGGGGCTACAGTGGATTAAAGGATTATAACCGAAACAGTCATCTTACTTATTTGGAAGTTAATGTCAGTCAAACAAGATCAATTATTGCAGAGCAATCTGCAGCTGTCCAATTTGTATAGTTGAAAAATACTAAAGGCCTTAAAATGTTCTAAATACTTTTGTATGTTAAAGCAGTTTAAAGGTTATATCAACATTTAGCGAACACTTGTTATACTATTTACAGCGCTGCTGCAAAAAATACATCTGCAAAATGCTCATTTATGTAGGGAAAACCTTATGTATTGCAAAGAATGTAGCTGGGATTCCAATCTTAATGATCAGGAAGATTTAACTAAACTAAATAGAATGGAGTTCAATTCATTTCATATAAATTTGTCTAGACAGGAACACTTAACCATAAGAAATGTCAGAAGATGGAGGCCCTCATTACATTTTTTGTGAAAGCACTTCCCCATGCTGGAGAAGAAAATCACTCCATTCAAATAAATACAGACCTGTCAATTAGAGGGAGTGGCTCAGTGAGTAAAGACACTGATTGGCACAGAGTTCAATTCCCGGTGTCAGCTCCTTGTGACCTTGGGCAAGTCACTTTATCTCCCTGTGCCTCAGGCACCAAAAACATAGATTGTAAGCTCCACGGGGCAGGGACTGTGTCTGCAAAATGTCTCTGTAAAGTGCTGCGTACAACTAGCAGCGCTATACAAGAATATGCTATTATTATATTATTAATTACTGATTCTGAAAGTCTTACCACAGATTCGAACATGCTGGCTCGCAGACTTCAATGGCATCACGCTAATAAAAATTAACACTTAAATTAAGATTACTTTTGTCCAGATCCCCAAATCCTGTGGATTATGGCTCATTTCTGTTAGTGACTAATCTTCTCTGGAACAAATATATTGTACAAGGTCCTTATGAGCAATTATAAAACTGCAATAGTGCGGATTAGATGACAACTGCACAAAGTCAATGAGAAGGTGTGCGATAGTACCACAATTGCAGTATAATAAATAAACCACCTTTAGTGTTAAAGCAACTTTGCAACAGATAAAGTGGGCGCCAAACCCGCTGGTAATGTGCCACCTTGGAACCAAATGGCTCTGGCTCGAGCTTGCTCCTGCAGTCAGTAGAAAGCTGCAGCAGCAGAGGACATTGCGGCTTTCTCTTTGTGACCCAGGAGGCCATGTTTAAAGTCCATGGACCCGATTAGCCTCAGGGAGGGGGGAGGGGGGACATGTAAGGTTATTTTGTGGCTTGGGAGGTGGGTGAGTGGGACTGCTGCTTAAAGCTGTTGAAGATGTCACAAGCTACTACATGAAATCGATGTGGCTGTACCTTGGCTGTTGAACATTTCAGCCACTTCAGCGCATATTAAAATTAGCACCCATAACGATTATTTGAATTCCCAAAAACTTTTTTTGGCTAAGTACACAACATTTGCCTGGGATAGTTTGAGATGCTTTAAGTTGCTAATTCTCTTAAGCTTTTACAGAACATTTTCACCAAGCAGATGCATTTATCATTTTTGATAATTCAATGTCCTATTGCTTATTTCAACAGTTATGTTAATAATTTGCCAACATAATAAACTTGACTATTATACAATATCAAAAAACATGTGGTTTTCAAATTTTGTACAATAGAAATTAAAAACATTCTTCATTTTGTAATGTGCAAAAAAATAGGTATTTCACAAACACCTATGTATATTGGTTGTAACATTTTACTCCTTCCATAATATACCAATTGAGTTATCCAGTATTTAATTAAAAAAAAAAAAAAAAGTGTGTGAACTGACCTACAGTTGTAAATAAGTAGAAAGAAAATTAATACTACAATGTAAATACAATGTTAATTGCGTAACTTATAAATCAGAAAACCTAAAAATGTATTACTTTAACTGTAATACTACATTTATATGCAAAACAAATTGGAAAGTGCTATGCTCTGTGTCATACAAGTCTTCGTAATTGCCATCGTGCATTAAAGTTCAAGAAAATAACCAACTTTCTGGTGAGTTTAGTTGGGAACAGTCTTTCCAGAAAACTGATTTCAAGTATAATTGTGTATTCAGAATTACCTTTATAGGTAAATTATAATCTTACATTTCTCTCTTTATTTTTAAAAATAAAACTATACGTTATCTAAAAATTAATTTGTGCAAGTGATTGAGTGGATAGAAGTTGACAGTGGAATATGCATGTACTACCTTAACCAAGACCATCAGATGCAACAATACCCAAATAATTAGAAACATACCACATAGTATGAAACGTGAAGGCTAACTTTCAACTCAGTGCCAATACATACCCACCAGATACTCAGTAGCCACTCAATTTCCCTTAGACATCCAATAAATCATTACTCCCTCTGATACCTAAACACTTTCATTAGCCATCCACATTAAGTTTTATTCGTTTATTACTTTAAACCTACAAAAAAAGACCTCCATAATTATCCAACCAGCACCACCAAGAAAACGTGATTTGTTCAACACTGTCACTTTGGCTGACAATTAAATAAATGTGGGACTCCAGATGCTCTGATCTATTGCAGCAGAAGTACTTCACAACTTTACTATCACTTCTGCGTTATTTAAGTCATGAGATAAGATGGCAAGTAAGCAAAAAGTATATACTTACTAAAAACAATGCATGATGAAATAGAAAAACTAAATGAAAATGTGGATTACTGACAGCCGTGTTTATTGCCATTGGTTGCTGCTACCTTTTCAGATTTGCTCCATTCACCCCTCCTGCGAGGATCTCCTCATGGCTTTTCAGATTTGTAAAAAAAAAAAAGTCTACGTTTTTATAATGACCTAAGGACTTATTGTACAAACAGCACATCTGTTTATATTTTAAAAGGAGCCAGAACAGTTTGTAAAATATAAATAACATTTAAATTGTTCTCAAAAGCAACAGTTTTCACACTAGAAAATAAAAGCGTTTTTTTTTTTTTTTAAATAAACTACCATTTCCCATCACAAAAGTGCAGCTCTAGAATTTGGTTAATAGAAACAAGGTGCTTTGAAAATGAGCCAAAGGAAATGGAAGATTGCTCTGTAGTCCTAGCTTGCAGATCTGTTCAGAGGAGCAAAGTATTTGATGGGGTAATTGGTCAAATGGCATTATTGAACAGTACATCAAAAATGTTTGAGTCGAAGGGGGGGAGATTCACTAAGAGTCCATGTGGGGGTACCACACCCCGTTCCAGCATTAATGGCCACTAAAATGGCAATTATTGGCGGATCGGGATGCAACGCTACATCGAAGCTTAGTGAACCCCAGCTAACATATCAAAGAACACCAAAAAGAAGATAGATGCAGTAGTTCTCTAAGGCCTATACTATGTTTTGAAATAACCAAGATGCCAAAAGTAATAAAATATAATAAAATAACACTTCAGGAATTCAATAGGACTTTGAGCAACTTGATTGGTCATTTAGAAGAACGTTCAGGTTATTGTATACATAAATGATGTAACATTTCCATTCTGTGAATCTATAGAAGTCTTGTGTAACTAGCAACCCATTAAATGAAGTCACAGGTTTAACAGAACAGTTGATTTTGGAAAGCATAGAAGTTCAGATTGAAGAATAATAATAATAATAATAATAATAATAGTAATAGTAATAGTTCTTGTATAGCGCTGCTAGTTTTACGTCGCGCTTTAGAGACATTTTGCAGACACAGTCCCTGCCTCGTAGAGCTTACAATCTTTCTCACCGACTGCCCCACCCCTCTGGCATGCCCTTCCCCTCAATACCCGACTAGCACCCTCGCTATCCACCTTAAGACACACTTGCTTAAAGAAGCATATGAGTAGCACTGTGGTCAATACTATACAAGACACAAAGCTTGGCCCCCTGCAGACGCACTTACCAGAATGTCCTCCTACTGTCTTTTTACGTTCTCCCCACCAATTAGATTGTAAGCTCTTCGGAGCAGGGACTCCTCTTCCACAATGTTACTTTTACGTCTGAAGCACTTATTCCCATGATGTGTTATTTGTAGTTATTTCTTATTTATGATTGTCAAGTGTATTACTACTGTGAAGTGCTATGTACATTAATGGCGCTATATAAATAAAGACATACGTACATCTATGTTTTTGGTGCCTGAGGCACAGGGAGATAAATTATCACTTGGGGAAGTTCTATCAAAGATTATACAGGTTAGATTTCCATGCAATTAATTTATTTTTCTATAAATTCCTTTAAACTGATCATCATTACACTTAGTTGACTTAATTTATTTAATTTTTTTAAGCCGTCACGCCTTCAGCCACTTACAGTTTTTGCTTGTTACTTGTGTGGTTAAATTATATTTAAAAAAAAAAAAAAAAAAAAAATGCGGGAGCATACATATTGCTGAAAATTTTATTTGACGCAGCCTGAAAAGGCTGTTGGCCAAAACATTGCTTTGCCCTAATAAAAGTCTTTACTACCTACAACATACAGCATAATATTTTTCGGTTTAAAACATTTAAACACCAGATTCAATGTTAAATTAAAATCTACACTTACACTACCCAAGCTGCAGCATTGTATATGTTCCTCGCCTAGAGTCTCCCACTGAACTCAATGACTGGCACAACAAGAAAGAAGATACCACCAATACTGCCCCCAGTAGAAGTCATTTTACCCCATTTGTGTTTTCATTTGACCTGTACTTATTCAATGCACCCATGTATTAAACCAGTTATATGGTAATACATAAGTGTCAGCTCTAAATACTTAGTTTTGAAAACAATATGGTAACTCCACATAGAGCAATACCAAAAGACGGTAGGTATTGCTCAGCACTAGTTTCGAATTGTAAATTCCCTGATCTAAAAATTCTGTACATAGAGAACTCATTTTACATTTTGTTTTTCAGGAATTTGTGTTTTCAATCAGGCTCTTCATCTTCCCCGTAGATTTTAGCATATGAGGTCCAAACTGAAAAAAACAGAACATACATATTTCAAGACCATTATAAAAACAAACATTGTATCAGAAACTGTTACATTTGAAGATAAATTTAAGTTATTTTGGAGCAAACCGTTTGTTATAATGAGTGACATGATAAAATTGAGTACAACCTACAAATCCAATTGAATGCTTAAAGACTATTTAATATACATAATTATGATAATTTTGACAGGAAATTACAAAAACAGATGGTTTGCATTAAATATACACAATTATTTTAAGATTGTAAAAATATAAACGCAAGGAGGAATATAACTTCTTGTCTGTATATCAGATTATTTCGGCAATGTGAATGTGAAAATACCAAACACCAGTCGGAAAAATTTAAAAAGTACCCTACGAACTACATCTTTATGAAAGCGGATTCATACTGTATGCCCTAATATTTACAAGTTGTACACTTACTAGTGGCACTTCTGATGTGGTTTTGAGTTCTAATTTCGGAATATGTTTCTCTGTTTCACCAAAACTGTCACTTCGGAATCTGTAAGCAAACTTCTTTTTTAAAGCTTCTGCAATTAGTGTTGCTGGGTCCATTGGGTCGCTTGGTTTAAAGCTTTGCTCTGGTGATCTATGAGAAATGAATAATGTAAATAAGATGATAACCACTGATATTTATCAAGCTCTATGTTTTTGGTGTATTTTAAAAATACAGCTGTGAATAATTTAGAGAATCAATATGTGGCACAGGAGCTAAATAGTATGCACCAAGTGTTCAGACTTTAAAATTGTAAGCCTACATTTATCCATTTTTAGCACCTCCTGGGGCGCTAAAGCGACAGCACTGCATAATTATACATTTTAGTCTGTTCCAGCGCAAAGTGCTGGAGATCATGATCTGTATGGCTATTTACCTTGGCATACACCAAGAAAGGTTTCCAATACCCCTAGCTTAAAAAGAATGCAAGTGAAGCCATACAGGGATTAAGAGAGACTAAATAAGGGCAAAGTATACATACGGTCTTAATACAAATGAAGAAATTAAGCCGGGAGATGACCAATATAAAATTATTTTAGGAGAGACTGAAGGAGACAATTTATAATACTAGAGCCCTCACCCCCAAAAAAACTAGTCAACAATGTAGTAGAAAAAAAATGAATATTAAAGCGTTAAAACACAAAATATCGACAATTAACCGACACAAGGAGGATGAGAGCTGTGGGTAAAGTGGTGACAGGTCTTTTTAAAGTTTTTTAATCCCAAAATACTAGTCTTGTAATGTTGCCCGTGAGAAGAGGGTTACCTTTTCACTGCTCGTAATTTCACACTGTTCATGCCTTTGAGGATATCTAACATGTTTGGTATTTCAGGCTTCTTTGGAGTGCTGTCAGTGATGGGCATTCCGGAGTTGATTTTCTTTCCTT
Organism: Ascaphus truei; assembly: GCF_040206685.1. NCBI lineage: Eukaryota > Metazoa > Chordata > Amphibia > Anura > Ascaphidae > Ascaphus > Ascaphus truei. The sequence continues at coordinate 102,409,125 of NC_134484.1, forward strand.
TCCTCTCTTTAATAAGATCAATGGCGGATATACTCCGATGAAGCCCCGAAGGTGGTGGCGGGAGGGGAGGTGGAGGCGGAGGGGGAAGAGAAACAAGATCAGCCACAGGATGGGAGGAAGGGATTGAACCTAGAAAGACATGTTCCGGGTAAAAATGTATATATTTAAAAATCACTAAAAACAAAAAAAAGTAGACAGCAATACAATATAAATCAATGCTTCCAAGGTAACTTTCAATGTAGTGATAAGTTTAGATGCAGTTATATTACTTCATCTCAAAGTATTTAGAAATCATACTGCCCGTATTGATTTGACACTTCTTCACATGCAATAATAAAGATACTGAAACAGCTAATTGTGCATTGTTTTCCAATTAATTAGGTACTTATATAGCTATTAGTTTTAATTTTGTTCGAAGACAAAAACTGTGATGTTGCAAACATGATCAGACATGATAAGCTTTCAACTTATCCTTATTGCATATCGTCTAAAAAAATAAAAATTAAAAATAATGCACAACTATAGATTTATATAAGCGAAAGTAAAATTAGCCACTTCTAACATTTACTATTGTGTTTGGAAATGTAACTAAAATAATTACTTACGACCCCCATATGAGGCATCTGGAGGATTTTAATAAACAATATCACAAAACAAATAAAAAATAGTATTTATTTGCATTCTGCAAATACTTTCAAATAAGTAATTTAAAGCACCTGTTGTCAAATGTTGCTGTTCTTGGAAAGTAACAATTTTTGCTATCTGGGCTCTTAGGCTGGCAAGTTCATTTTCCAGTACATTGATCTTCTGCAAAGCATCTTCATTGGCTCCAGTCTGTGGTTTGACCTCTGGCTTTTCCTTTACTAGTACAGGTAAAGATGCCGGTCTGAAGAGCGGTTTGTCAAAATAAGGGGGCTCCTCCGCAATCACTGGTGTTCGCGTTTGGTTTGACTGAATTTCCGACCTGCAAAAATGTGCCTTTTGTCAACTAAATGTTTGCCAGGGAAGAAAAAATATATATTAAAATTGATAAATATAATAGGAAAAATAGTATGGTTCCCAGGACTCAGAACATACAGAAACACAAAACAATTTTCTTATGTTTGATCTTATTAAAACAGATGTGTATAAAACCAGTTACACACTCTGTTGAATAAACACACACAATATCTATGTACAGTATAGTACTCCACAGGTATAGCGCAATAACCTAATTCTATTCAGAAAGGTGAAGTAAATAATGATCCAGTAGTTAATCATGCATTTAGGAATTGCTAAGAGAGCATATGCAAAGAGTATGTCAAGAAATCCAGGGTTACTACATCCTCAATATTCCCTAAAGGGAAAAAAAACCTTTCCGAGACTCACCCCTTCTTCTAGCCCGCTCCTCACACAAGGTAAATGTGGTACTTCCCGCTCTCTCATTGCCAACTACTTGCGGTCAGTGGCTTTTCCCATCACTGATAAATTAACAGTGTTAGAAGCCGCGGAACAGCCAGGGTTGCCCAGAAACTAGCACTTCTTGTACACGTGAAATGATTCCCATTTTTTATAATGATGGGCACATTTTACTATAGCTATGCATCCAGTATAAAATATCTTTGGATTTTTAAACTGTTGGGGAGGGGGGGGGTTATTCATTAAACTGTGATAATGCCAACTAGTGCAATATCACACGGAAACTCCCAATTGGCACTCAATTCAATGGGAGTTTCCGTAAGCTAGTGTCCCAATCGGCACCATTACAATGTAATGAACTGGTGGTCTGGTGTCCATTTGCTGTTTATGTCAGGACGTTGGGTGGACCCTTACACCAACCATATATTGTGGTTTGTGCAATTATCTTGTGGATGTCTTTTTTTTCTAATTATAGCATTTTGATTCCAACAAGTGGAAGTTTATATTTCTTTTTGACCATATTTGAATGCATATATTTTAAAAGGTCAAAAATTCTAACGCCGAATGCTTTTGGAGATTATTAGTGTGGCATCTTTGTCTTGCATTACATTTGTCACACAAACAAGACATGTCTGGAAAGGAAAACTTAATTCCAAAGATAACTCGGTGCAATATACCTGAGGATATTAGCATGAAGAATGAAAAGAAACAAATATTTTGGATCACACAGCTGCTTCTTAATGGAGTGAGGGTCATGTGAACCAAAACACTTATGCTATATCATCAGTTTGCAAGATCCTTAGACAAAAAGGTACGTCCTTACATTTGGTATAAAACTAGCTGTTATACACGGCGTTGCCCGGGATGTAAATCCGTAATAGGTAGTATTAGTTATAAATAGGGGAACAATAGGTTGACTATTTGGTGGAAAGGTTGTATAATGATGTTGAAAAGAAAGATGGAAGAAAATGTAATACGATGTTTAAAAATGGATTATTGTAAACACACCACAGTACAATGTATATTTTGCTGACATAAGTGATGTAAAAATGTGAGGTGTGTGGGGGCGGGGGGGGGGGAGAGAAGGCAGGGGCGGGGGGCAGAGGGTGGGGGGGGGGAGAGGGGGGGGAGAGGGTGGGGGGAGGAGGGCGGGGGGGGGGGGAGAGGGCGGGGGGGGAGAGGGCGGGGGAGGAGAGGGCGGGGGGAGGGAGGAGAGAGAGGGGGGAGAGGGGTGTGTGTGTCACAGTGTGTGTGTGTGTGTGTGTGTGTGTGTCACAGTGTGTGTGTGTGTGTGTCACAGTGTGTGTGTGTGTGTGTGTGTCACAGTGTGTGTGTGTGTGTGTGTCACAGTGTGTGTGTGTGTGTGTGTGTGTGTCACAGTGTGTGTGTGTGTGTGTGTCACAGTGTGTGTGTGTGTGTGTGTCACAGTGTGTGTGTGTGTGTGTGTCACAGTGTGTGTGTGTCACAGTGTGTGTGTGTCACAGTGTGTGTGTGTCACAGTGTGTGTGTCACAGTGTGTGTGTCACAGTGTGTGTGTCACAGTGTGTGTGGGGGGGGCAAAAAGGGAGGTGGGGTAGGGCATAAAGGGAGGCGGGGTGGAGGTCATAAAGGGAGGCGGGGTGGGGGCATAAAGGGAGCTGGGGGGGCATAAAGGGAGATGGGGGGCAAAAAGGGAGGTGGGGGGGCAAAAAGGGAGCTGGGGGGCAAAAAGGGAGCTGGGGGGGCAAAAAGGGAGCTGGGGGGGGCAAAAAGGGAGCTGGGGGGGGGCAAAAAGGGAGCTGGGGGGGGCAAAAAGGGAGCTGGGGGGGCAAAAAGGGAGCTGGGGGGGGGGGCAAAAAGAGCTGGGGGGGAGCAAAAAGAGCTGGGGGGGGCAAAAAGAGCTGGGGGGGGGGGCAAAAAGAGAGCTAGGATGGGGGGCAAAAAGAGAGCTGGGGCAAAAAGAGAGCTGGGGCAAAAAGAGAGCTGGGGGGCAAAAAGAGAGCTGGGGGGCAAAAAGAGAGCTGGGGGGCAAAAAGAGAGCTGGGGGGGGCAAAAAGAGAGCTGGGGGGGGCAAAAAGAGAGCTGGGGGGCAAAAAGAGAGCTGGGGGGCAAAAAGAGAGCTGGGGGGCAAAAAGAGAGCTGGGGGGCAAAAAGAGAGCTGGTGGGCAAAAAGAGAGCTGGTGGGCAAAAAGGGAGGCGGGGGGGGGGGTAAAAAGGGAGGCGTGGGGGCAAAAAGGGAGGCTGGGGGGGCAAAAAGAGCTGGGGGGGGCAAAAAGAGAGCTAGGGTGGGGGGCAAAAAGAGAGCTAGGGTGGGGGGCAAAAAGAGAGCTAGGGTGGGGGGCAAAAAGAGAGCTAGGGTGGGGGGGCAAAAAGAGAGCTAGGGTGGGGGGCAAAAAGAGAGCTAGGGTGGGGGGGGCAAAAAGAGAGCTAGGGTGGGGGGCAAAAAGAGAGCTAGGGTGGGGGGGCAAAAAGAGCTAGGGTGGGGGCAAAAAGGGAGCGGGGGCAAAAAGGGAGCTGGGGGGCAAAATGGGAGCTGGGGGGCAAAATGGGAGCTGGGGGGCAAAAAGGGAGCTGGGGGGCAAAAAGGGAGCTGGGGGGCAAAAACGGAGCTCCGTTAAACAGCAGCAGCACAGTCGGGGTTGGGGACCAGTGGCTGCGAGGGGGGTGGGGGAAACAGTGGCTGCGAGGGGGGTGGGGGGAAACAGTGGCTGCGAGGGGGGTGGGGGGAAACAGTGGCTGCGAGGGGGGTGGGGGGAAACAGTGGCTGCGAGGGGGGTGGGGGGAAACAGTGGCTGCGAGGGGGGTGGGGGGAAACAGTGGCTGCGAGGGGGGTGGGGGAAACAGTGGCTGCGAGGGGGGTGGGGGGGAACAGTGGCTGCGAGGGGGGTGGGGGGGAACAGTGGCTGCGAGGGGGTGGGGGGGAACAGTGGCTGCGGGGGGGTGGGGGGGGGAACAATGGCTGCGAGGGGGGTGGGGGGGGAACAATGGCTGCGAGGGGGGTGGGGGGGAACGGTGGCTGCGAGGGGGTGGGGGGAACGGTGGCTGCGAGGGGGTGGGGGGGAACGGTGGCTGCGAGGGGGTGGGGGGAACAGTGGCTGCGAGGGGGGTGGGGGGAACAGTGGCTGCGAGGGGGGAACAGTGGCTGCGAGGGGGGAACAGTGGCTGCGAGGGGGGAACAGTGGCTGCGAGGGGGGAACAGTGGCTGCGAGGGGGGAACAGTGGCTGCGAGGGGGGAACAGTGGCTGCGAGGGGGGAACAGTGGCTGCGAGGGGGGAACAGTGGCTGCGAGGGGGGAACAGTGGCTGCGAGGGGGGAACAGTGGCTGCGAGGGGGGAACAGTGGCTGCGAGGGGGGAACAGTGGCTGCGAGGGGGGAACAGTGGCTGCGAGGGGGGAACAGTGGCTGCGAGGGGGGAACAGTGGCTGCGAGGGGGGAACAGTGGCTGCGAGGGGGGAACAGTGGCTGCGAGGGGGGAACAGTGGCTGCGAGGGGGGAACAGTGGCTGCGAGGGGGGAACAGTGGCTGCGAGGGGGGAACAGTGGCTGCGAGGGGGGAACAGTGGCTGCGAGGGGGGAACAGTGGCTGCGAGGGGGGAACAGTGGCTGCGAGGGGGGAACAGTGGCTGCGAGGGGGGAACAGTGGCTGCGAGGGGGGAACAGTGGCTGCGAGGGGGGAACAGTGGCTGCGAGGGGGGAACAGTGGCTGCGAGGGGGGGGAACAGTGGCTGCGAGGGGGGGAACAGTGGCTGCGAGGGGGGGGAACAGTGGCTGCGAGGGGGGGGAACAGTGGCTGCGAGGGGGGGAACAGTGGCTGCGAGGGGGGGAACAGTGGCTGCGAGAGGGGGAACAGTGGCTGCGAGGGGGGGAACAGTGGCTGCGAGGGGGGGGAACAGTGGCTGCGAGGGGGGGGAACAGTGGCTGCGAGGGGGGGGAACAGTGGCTGCGAGGGGGGGAACAGTGGCTGCGAGGGGGGGGAACAGTGGCTGCGAGGGGGGGGGAACAGTGGCTGCGAGGGGGGGGAACAGTGGCTGCGAGGGGGGGGAACAGTGGCTGCGAGGGGGGGGAACAGTGGCTGCGAGGGGTGAGAGACAGTGGCTGCGAGGGGTGAGAGACAGTGGCTGCGAGGGGTGAGAGACAGTGGCTGCTAGGGGAGGGGTGGGGGGGGGGTTAAGACGGTAAGAGCAGGTGCTGCCGGCCCCGGCTCTCCGCCGCTGCAGGCTTCTCCCTATTTCACGCCGTGGTGTCTGATGCCGACGCATGCCAACAGTGGCTGCGAGGGGGTGGGGGGAACAGTGGCTGCGAGGGGGTGGGGGGAACAGTGGCTGCGAGGGGGGGGGAGAGTGGCTGCGAGGGGGGGAGGAGAGTGGCCGCGAGGGGGGGAGGAGAGTGGCCGCGAGGGGGAAGGAGAGTGGCCGCGAGGGGGGAGGAGAGTGGCCGCGAGGGGGGGAGGAGAGTGGCCGCGAGGGGGGGGAGAGGGGCTGCGAGGGGGGGGAACAGTGGCTGCGAGGGGGGGAACAGTGGCTGCGAGGGGGGTGGGGGGAACAGTGGCTGCGAGGGGGGTGGGGGGAACAGTGGCTGCGAGGGGGGTGGGGGGAACAGTGGCTGCGAGGGGGGTGGGGGGAACAGTGGCTGCGAGGGGGGTGGGGGGAACAGTGGCTGCGAGGGGGGTGGGGGGGAACAGTGGCTGCGAGGGGGGTGGGGGGAACAGTGGCTGCGAGGGGGGTGGGGGGAACAGTGGCTGCGAGGGGGGTGGGGGGAACAGTGGCTGCGAGGGGGGTGGGGGGAACAGTGGCTGCGAGGGGGGTGGGGGGAACAGTGGCTGCGAGGGGGGTGGGGGGGAACAGTGGCTGCGAGGGGGGTGGGGGGAACGGTGGCTGCGAGGGGGTTGGGGAGAACGGTGGCTGCGAGGGGGTTGGGGGGAACAGTGGCTGCGAGGGGGTGGGGGGAACGGTGGCTGCGAGGGGGTGGGGGGGAACGGTGGCTGCGAGGGGGTGGGGGGAGCGGTGGCTGCGAGGGGGTGGGGGGAGCGGTGGCTGCGAGGGGGTGGGGGGAGCGGTGGCTGCGAGGGGGGTGGGGGGAACGGTGGCTGCGAGGGGGGTGGGGGGAACGGTGGCTGCGAGGGGGGTGGGGGGAGCGGTGGCTGCGAGGGGGGTGGGGGGAACGGTGGCTGCGAGGGGGGTGGGGGGAACAGTGGCTGCGAGGGGGGTGGGGGGAACAGTGGCTGCGAGGGGGGTGAGGGGAACAGTGGCTGCGAGGGGGGTGGGGGGAACAGTGGCTGCGAGGGGGGTGGGGGGAACAGTGGCTGCGAGGGGGGTGGGGGGAACAGTGGCTGCGAGGGGGGAACAGTGGCTGCGAGGGGGGAACAGTGGCTGCGAGGGGGGAACAGTGGCTGCGAGGGGGGAACAGTGGCTGCGAGGGGGGAACAGTGGCTGCGAGGGGGGAACAGTGGCTGCGAGGGGGGAACAGTGGCTGCGAGGGGGGAACAGTGGCTGCGAGGGGGGAACAGTGGCTGCGAGGGGGGAACAGTGGCTGCGAGGGGGGAACAGTGGCTGCGAGGGGGGAACAGTGGCTGCGAGGGGGGAACAGTGGCTGCGAGGGGGGAACAGTGGCTGCGAGGGGGGAACAGTGGCTGCGAGGGGGGAACAGTGGCTGCGAGGGGGGAACAGTGGCTGCGAGGGGGGAACAGTGGCTGCGAGGGGGGAACAGTGGCTGCGAGGGGGGAACAGTGGCTGCGAGGGGGAACAGTGGCTGCGAGGGGGGAACAGTGGCTGCGAGGGGGGAACAGTGGCTGCGAGGGGGGAACAGTGGCTGCGAGGGGGGAACAGTGGCTGCGAGGGGGGAACAGTGGCTGCGAGGGGGGAACAGTGGCTGCGAGGGGGGAACAGTGGCTGCGAGGGGGGAACAGTGGCTGCGAGGGGGGAACAGTGGCTGCGAGGGGGGAACAGTGGCTGCGAGGGGGGAACAGTGGCTGCGAGGGGGGAACAGTGGCTGCGAGGGGGGAACAGTGGCTGCGAGGGGGGAACAGTGGCTGCGAGGGGGGAACAGTGGCTGCGAGGGGGGGAACAGTGGCTGCGAGGGGGGGAACAGTGGCTGCGAGGGGGGGAACAGTGGCTGCGAGGGGGGGAACAGTGGCTGCGAGGGGGGGAACAGTGGCTGCGAGGGGGGGAACAGTGGATGCGAGGGGGGGAACAGTGGCTGCGAGGGGGGAACAGTGGCTGCGAGGGGGGAACAGTGGCTGCGAGGGGGGAACAGTGGCTGCGAGGGGGGAACAGTGGCTGCGAGGGGGGAACAGTGGCTGCGAGGGGGGAACAGTGGCTGCGAGGGGGGAACAGTGGCTGCGAGGGGGGAACAGTGGCTGCGAGGGGGGAACAGTGGCTGCGAGGGGGGAACAGTGGCTGCGAGGGGGGAACAGTGGCTGCGAGGGGGGAACAGTGGCTGCGAGGGGGGGGAACAGTGGCTGCGAGGGGGGGGAACAGTGGCTGCGAGGGGGGGGAACAGTGGCTGCGAGGGGGGGGGAACAGTGGCTGCGAGGGGGGGAACAGTGGCTGCGAGGGGGTGCACAGTGGCTGCAAGGGGGTGCACAGTGGCTGCAAGGGGGTGCACAGTGGCTGCGAGGGGGTGCACAGTGGCTGCGAGGGGGTGCACAGTGGCTGCGAGGGGGTGCACAGTGGCTGCGAGGGGGTGCACAGTGGCTGCGAGGGGGTGCACAGTGGCTGCGAGGGGGTGCACAGTGGCTGCGAGGGGGTGAACAGTGGCTGCGAGGGGGTGAACAGTGGCTGCGAGGGGGTGAACAGTGGCTGCGAGGGGTGAGAGACAGTGGCTGCGAGGGGTGAGAGACAGTGGCTGCGAGGGGTGAGAGACAGTGGCTGCGAGGGGTGAGAGACAGTGGCTGCGAGGGGTGAGAGACAGTGGCTGCGAGGGGTGAGAGACAGTGGCTGCGAGGGGTGAGAGACAGTGGCTGCGAGGGGTGAGAGACAGTGGCTGCGAGGGGTGGGGTGGGAGGGGTTAAGACGGTAAGAGCAGGTGCTGCCGGCCCCGGCTCTCCCCCGCTGCAGGCTTCTCCCTGTCTCACGCCGTGGTGTCTGATGCCGACGCATGCCGGGCCTCCCTCTAACGCCGGCGTACACGATACCACGATATGGAATCTTTAGATAGTGAGGGAGAAGCCTGCAGCGGAGGGAGAGCCAGGGCCGGCGGCAACTGCTCTGACCACCCGCTGCTCCCCGCAGCCATCCTACAATTCAGAGAGAGGTAATACCGGACATTTTATACCAGGCTGTCCGGTTCAAAACCGGACACCTGGCAACCCTAATTACAGAGGATTTACTATACTCTCTATGCAGCTGTATGCTGGGCAGAGACTGTCTGGCACACACATTAGCACTGAATGTCGTTGGCACCGGCAGAACTTTGCCGTTCTGTTCATTGAGTGATACAATATAGAAAAAGTACTGCTTGTCTGCCATCAAAAAGGGATGTCCGATGCAAACATTGGCACTGGTTAGGTAAAAATAAAACGTGAAATATATCAATGAACTTGGTGTACACTGGACTTCTCTGCTAAAAAAATCTCTCAAATATGATGGTATTGAAAAAAACTGAAAATAGACACTTACCTCTGCCTTGCAAATACTTCCCCCTCTTCTTTAGCAATCCATCCGACATCAGCAAAAGATGCCACGGTGCCACCATGTTGATTGCCATTTATTTCCACAGGATAGGGTACAAGCTGGAAAATAAATAATAAATTCAGTATTGTGCTTTAATGCAGGGTATTAAAATTCAGCACAGCAGTCTTAACTATAAATATATAAAAAGTAAACTGAAACACTGTATAATGTTGATTTACTTAAGTTAGTACAGTATATTGCACGTTTTTCCTCGGTTCAACCACAATATTTCAAAAGCTTATGTCACACGTGATTGTAGACGTAAATATGACTGCGTTTAATAAAAGTCAAGCCCTACATTACCCCTACCTATCAATAATACAGTTGTATAGTCAGTGTATGTATAGCTAAGTATTATGTCTTAGCCTGGTTCCAGCACCTTCGGGACCAGGGGTTGATTTTGGTTGCAGGGGAAATGTTGCAAAAGTTGTCTGTGACCTTTCGCTGTAAGGCCGCACCTATAGTGCTGTCGATGGCGACACAGGCGAAAATTATATTTCGCCGGGCGGGCGGCGGCGCGGGTTTCCCAACATATGATTGGTTCGAGGGCTGTCACGAGGCGAAAGCCCTTGAAAAATCTAATTTTGCTGGCTACCAGTTTTCGCGACAGCGACATTGCTCCGTCAGCGCTTACTAAAAGCGCACATGGTGGCGGCAATGCATTTGTTTTCGGACGATGTTGCGTCGCCGTCACTATAAGCGCGGCCTAACAGTTTTCATGTTGCTCTTTGGTCAACATTACAATCAGGGGCTGGGTGTAGCCAGCACCTGGCCCTGAATGTTGCAACATAGTGGGTTAAGGGTATATACAGGTGGGGAGGGAGACCCCTAGCAATTAAATTCAGCTCGGAGCCAGAAGAGTTGCAGAAATCTGCTGTAATTAAGGGAAGCTGCAGCGTCCACTCTGTGCTGGTGGCAGGCCTGGAGTCAAGTTGAGAAGACATTGCAGGAGGAAGATCAGGGAAAATCTCTTGGGAGGTCCCTGCGCCTACGACTATAGGTTACCCCAGTATTCCACAGTTGGGTATGTGGTCTGTGTATATGTATTGTTGTGGATTACTGTTTTCCAATAAACTAATTTTATAAACTCTTGTGTTTGTCTGGCGATATTGATCCCTGGTATTAGTCCTGGTCTCCCGTGACACTACACACCACCTTTTGCTAAACGTTATGTACACTTAAAGTAAATATCAGAAGAGAACAGTGAAGGTTCCAAAAAAAAAATGTACCAAGCGTTATTAGCATTTCTACTGGACGTTTAAACTTCAGAGCGCCCAGATATTAATGAGAAATCACCACATATACGTACTTCAAAGTTAAATATGTCTGTATGGAAAATCTACTATACAATTTAAACTAAATTTAAATATATTCTTTGCAATTCATGTTTGTGTTCTTTATCTTCAACTGTTTATTTGGTACAAAAATAAAAACCGCTTAACATGTAAACCACCTTACCCTGTTGCTGTGTCTGTCTGTGCAGTTCATACATTTCGTTGCATTGATCCTGCACTATAATATTGTTGCAGGGTGTCATTTTTCTTACAAAGCATAAAATATAGGATGATAAATTATAGGTATACGTCTTGATTTAATGCCTATACAATATAAAAACGGTCTCATTGGGTCAGAACCACATACAGTAATATAAATGCCGTTTTTAGAGGACCACGCAGAAAAAAAAAAAAAAAAAAGAGATGGACAAACAAGGGCACCTGCCTGTGAAAAGTTAGACAGCAGCACTGCCTGCTCAATATCCTTAGGCTGGGGCCATGGTACCGCAGACCGTGCGGCCTGAGCGAACAAAATGCTTCAAGGCAGTGTTCGCGTCCATGCGGCGTGCGTTGCGCAAAAAATCAGATCAAACAGAATTCTTGGCGCGACAGGCCGGTCACGTGAGCGGCTCACCCAATGAGGGCGAACCAGCTCCGTGACGTCACTGGCACGCCCCTAGACACGACCACAGACGGCGCATGTAACATGGTCAAAACACGCACCTGCTTCAAGCGGGTGACTTCACGGCCGTGCACGCCTCCACACGGGCGCAGGTATCATGTCCCCAGAGTTAGTCAGAAAAGGGCCATCCCAAAGGTTAGAAGAATTAAGAGCAAGGTGGGCAGGACGTGAGCAGTATACAAAAAGAACAAATTGAAGGACAACATGACCCAAATTAAGACGCATTCTTTCAAGTCACACATTGTGATGTCTAAGCAAGTACTGAAATATTATTTAAATATAATTATAGTTGTCACTTAAAACCTTTTTTTTTTTAAGCAGACATTTGATGTGACCCATTAAAAAGTTTATAATTGGTGCTGTTTGGAGTTTCAACTTTATGCGTCTTGATATCAAACATGCAGGTTTTAGCTTCACATAGCTGTCTCACTCATGATACATTTTTATCTAAGTGGATGTTCAGACAATATAACAACAAAACCCAGAAATGTGAATAATATCCAATATATAGCAGTGGAGATATTTTGGTAGCAGTTTAAAAGCCTTTTTAACCATGTCAATTATAATAAAGCGTGAAAGCATCTTAAAGTGCTTTTATTTTAACGCATGCTAAAAAACGTAGTTATTTAATTTATACAATATTAAAATGGATGTTTTTATTCTGTGTATTTCATGCCAATTCAGTAGATTTAAAGCATGCCAACATGCATATATATATAATAAAAAAAAACACTGACGTTTAAAAACATGCAGCACTCTCTGAAATGGCAACTGACCTACAATAGTGTCGATGCATGCTCCTTTCATAGTAAGGCTGAAGTAGTGGGAAAGAAAGAATAGAAGATTATCGAAGCACTTCAGAGATTACAGCAGAAGGAGAAACACAGAACTCAAAGAAAACCAGATTTAAAATGACATTTTGCAGTCCGCTGAATATCAGGGTACAAGGATACATTTCCATTGGGAGCCTACTTCAAAGGCAGGACAAAACCACTGTGACAAAATCATTAGTAAATATACAAAGTTACATTGTTTCTAAATAAAAAATAATTATGTTAGATAATAGAAATAGGGAATAAAGGAAGGACAGTAAAGTTACGGAAAGGGGAGTTTAAATCAATATTTTCAACTAACTGCTTTTATAACCAAACAATTTGTAACGTGTATTTAAGCAATAAGGCTGCGGCCAGGCAGGGAGCGGGCGCGCTCGCTGGCGCTCGTGCTCTGCGCGGCCAGGCGATTCGTGGCCGGCTAGGTGCCCTCGCAGTGGGGCGTGGCCAAGACGTCATGGAGCTGGTTCTCCCTCATTGGGCGAACCGCACATGTGACGCGCGAGCGGCAAATTCATATTTGCTTGCTTGGCAAGCAGGTAAGCGCCGCGCATGCTCAGGCGCTTGCTCACGCTGGCCACACACATTGCCGCAATGTGTTTCATTGCGGCCAGTGTGAGCACGCCCGCCCAGCGCCGCCAAGGCCTTAGTGGTTAGAAACTTGCCATACCTGTGCTATACAGAAGTTATGACGTATATAATCATCCATTAGCTGCTCAAATGGTCTAAAAGTTGAATAAAAGCGTGGTCATGTACGTACATTTATACTTTTTTTTATTTTTGACTTTAACAAAAACTGAACAGTAGATTCTTCAGAACTGAACAACTCTCCGCTGTGATGTCTCTAGATATATAAAATAATACAATTGCTATTATCTTAGGAATCTGGGGGTTCAGCTCGAGAGAACACAATCAGTTTGTTATTAAAAAGACAGACATGTTGCTGGAAAATTGCTGCTTAGCATGGGGAGACGGACGAACCTGTCAGAATTCGATCCACTAATTTTCCCAGGCTTTTCAGGTCAAATCCGATCCGCAGTATCAGCACGCCGAAATCCAAAGACCCATTTCAACCACTTTAGCCTGATTGAATTCTTTCAAATCCGCCCATGATGCTCTGATTCAACACTATTTATATACACCCTCCCCAATTATGCCGTTTAACAAATTCGGATTCAAGTTTGGATTCCAAATCGGAATTTTCTTAATAGAAAAAACATTTTTAAAACGAATCGGCGGCTTCAGGCGGAAAATGTGCCTCTCTCTAGGGGAGACCGTGGGATTCTGTTCTGTAGATTCCATTCTAAAACACGGCTCAGGTGAAACCATGAAACTGGATAAATGGTTTAATACAGTGGCTTACTGTTATATTCATTGTCTGAAGTATTTTAGTATGTTACAAGCTCTCTATTGACACACATACAAGCCAAAAACTGGAAGTGATATCAATAACAGAATACAGTGACTATAGCATGGTGTTATACTATCTATATATACACAAGAGCAACATCGGCTACAAATATTCCAAAATTATACACTACTCCACATCTATTGCAAAGCTTGGCAGATGACAGCCTGAAGAAATGAAGGTTTCTTTGGCCAACATATTAAACAAACAATCTTGAATTATACAGAGCATGCATTATTAAAGTGAGCATTATTTTGCTCATGGGCTTGGGGGGAAAAAAAAACCCAGACTTCTAGTACCTCCAATCGTAATACTGTATAGTAGTTTTGTGAGTTTTTGTGCTATCACATGAAATGCTCAGTGTAATTTGAAATAGTGTGTATTTTCCATTAAAGCAGCAATACTACATCATCCCCTTGTTTTATATGTAAAGCATGTGACAATGTATAATTCTACAATCTTACCTAAACTGGCAAACATATTCCACAACAGGGTACAACAAATATCACCAAGCATTTGTCACTTAATCGCTACTTGATTTAGTGGTTCCTATTTTGATATATTTTTTGTAAATAGGGAAGCAATCATATGGTATTTAGGGAAAAGCAATGAGTAGACATTTGGCGGCTTTATAGATTTTCTAACATTTCCTACAATAATGATATACTATTTCATTAAATCACAGTAAGAACAAAATGGACGAGTTCACTAGATGGAGCTCCGTCTACTGAGAGCATTAAAAAAAATGTTAACCAAACCCAACACAGCACATTTGTAGTAGAGGTGTTACTGCATATAAGTGTTTTAATTTTGGGGGGGGTGGGGGGAAATTCTGCAACAGATCTATAGGTTTTGGTATGATCACAACTACTTTTGTGTATGCACTACTTTTGTGTATGCACTAATAAAAGGAGTAAGGTAGTATCAACCTCCTTAAAATTAGATTAATAAAGTCTGTGTCCCTAAACTGTTTGCCATAGGTTCCAGGTAGCTCTATTAGATCTTCAGATGACATGAAAGAAAGGCATGTTGCAATGTTCTGGTTCTAGAATTATCACTGGAATTTGGGATTGTGCATAAATTTGGCCAGACACAATGGGCACATTTTGTAACGAACTGTACAATTTTTAAATGCAAGGAAATTACTAGGAAGAGGACTATTTGGCAAAAAATAAGTGTGTAGAATACAGGGCTTGAGTGTAATTTTCAAACTGTCTCAAACGAACTTTATACACATTGAGGTTATGGTCAGCACCTGCCCCCTGCATCTCTGTTGTAGGGGTCTGTTTGCTGCTCCACTGTTTTTACTTCCCCCTCAGACACTCTTACGCCGCGTCCATAGTGCAGGATACGGCACAAACACTTGGATCCCAATGCATATGCGCATAGTGCTAGCGCGTGCACATGCGCTACAGGGAGAGCAGAGCTTTGCAAGACAAACAAATTTGTTTTGCAAACGCGACGCGGTGGAGGAAGAGTGCGGAAAGCTAGCGTGTTCTACTATGGACCCGGCTTTAGAAACAACAGAGTCGCAGCAAAGGCAGCAGCCAAAGGGTGTCAGCCGTATTCTGCTGTTACAGCTGCTCCGTTATTGGTCTTGGGTAAAATATTTCAGATGTTTATTAAAGCATTTTCATCCTCGCACATTATCCTGCTCTCAAAGCTCTACCTCTGCATATTCCCACTTACATCCCCAGTGCCTTCAACCAGTAAGCAGCTATCTGAAAAAACACATCAACCTTCCTATCTCTCTGTGCCCTATGCTTCCACTTACCCGTACAGATTGTAAGCTCCTTGGGGCAGGGCTCTCCTTATCAAATAGTAACATACATTGTTACAGTAGGTATTTTATTATTTGCGTTTTCCAACTATTGTACTGCGCTACGGAATATGTTGGCGCATTATAAATAAAAGTGGTTAGAAAAGTGATATAAAAAAAAGAGAGAGACTCAAAAAATACATACAGTAAACATCTGTAGCCTGTTCTAGAATCTAAAAAAAATCTCCAGCGGTGACACTGCAAATTTTTAGATGCTCACAGGTGTGAGATATGCAGATTGGACTGAAGTTTAATAATTGATAACATTTTAATCACAAATGAGTATTGTAAATATAGAAAGATTAACACCGATGTACGCTTTTGTTTATAAAGCTTCAAAGGCCTAGTAAGTGATTTACAACACGAATAGCAGGTGCACGGAAAGCCAAAATCCCCATCTGGCACCAGCTGGTGCCACAAAGTTACAGTGCTACATAAATTAAAGAAATATGCATGATGTTACACTGCAACACAATATAAATTATACTGAAACATTTAACTTCATTTCTAAAAAAATTAAAACTGAACATGTGAAAAGGGATACGGTGTACAGACAAAATGAGCAAATAATTGCATTTTGTGCCACAAGATCTATAACATTTCCTTGAAAAAGTTGACAACCAAGTTCTGCACTTAACCAGTAAGCAAGTTCTGCGACTAAACTCTGAAATAGGCAATGACCAGGTATAAACCAGCAGTATGGAGTTACGTGGCACATGTGTCACCATGCCTCTTCTCTTGGGCAAACCGACTGCATATGTATGTATGTATGTATGTATGTATGTATGTATGTATGTATGTATGTATGTATGTATGTATGTATGTATGTATGTATGTATGTGAGAAAAAGAAGAGAGAGTGCACGCCCCATAGTGTAAAAAGGTACATTTAATATGAAATAGGAAGGGGGGGAATTCACTCACAAGGGTATGCGCACGACGAGGCCGTATCGAGCGCGGATGAGAATTTCAGCCAGCTACATTAGGAGAGACTACCTGGAACTCCTGCAAATTGGTTTTGACTGTTTCAAGGAGCCTGTGGATCTCTGCACCAGCTACCATCTCTGCAGCATCAAGTGAGAGTTGAACTGCGGATCCTGGATGCAGATTGACCAGATTGGCGGTGATATTTATCACAAATTGCTTTTGTAATACTTACCCTTGTGAGTAAATTTCCTTCTCCTCCTCCCCCCCCCCCCCCCCCCATGTACCTTTTTAACTATGGGGCGTGCGCTCTCTTCTTTTTCTCCTGTAGGTATCCATTGGATGTGGTTCATCCTGTTTGAGAGCTGCCGAAGACTCCCACACCAGCATTAATTGTTCTACCATTGAAGGACTTTTTTTGAAAAGGACTGGATCTATAACTTCTTTTCACTTTGGTCACGTTTAGATATGTAGTGATTTGTTATTCAGTTCAATATTATTCACTTTTACTTTTTATGCACAGAGGATATTGTTTAGATTTATATAGGGTTCATTATTCATTTTTATTCTTGTGTTATCCCCAATTTATAATTGTTCATCACAATATCACTTTTGGCGCTACTTAATATGTTTCTTTCGTATGTATGTATGTATGTATGTACGTACGTATGTATGTATTGCCCAGTTCTTTAAAATATTTGGTGATAGTAATAGCATAATGTCTTACCATTGGAAGGTTTGGATGAGAATCACACCACACCGGTCGGTGTATGACCATGTATAACAAAAATATTAAAGTTTGGTACTTTTTTTTTCTTATTATTATTATTATCCAACCTAGGACTTTGTTTCTGCCATTCCAAAAATAATGCTTGGAGTCTGAATTATGACAATTTTTATAACATACTTTGTATTTATTTAATGAATTTGGCCAGACCTCATCATGCCGTGTAGGTAAACATCTTTAAAAGACTGTGCATATAGCAAAAGTGCTAAATTGGTCTATATTTAACTTTTGAGATTTTCCCTTGAAGCAGAATATATTTTAAATTATAGAACATTTGTAAGTTTAAAAGGTGTGATAACAGAAATATTTTAGTGAATAATTTGCATTTTTTTCGCATATTGAGTTGTTTATTCTGTATCCAGCAAATGTGGTAAAATGACTTAAAGCTGCAGTTCAGTCAATATCCTGCATGTGTGTTTTTTTTTAATAAATCAGTTCTGTAGTAAGAAAAAATACTTTTAGCATTTTCTGTTTTAAAAAAAAACAACTTTTAAAGACCAATTTTCTTGTATTCTATTTTAACAGCCATTTGCTAAGGCACTGCCCCTTCATGTCCTGTCACAACCCCTGGCACACCCCTTTGTCAGCCCTGCCCTCCCTCTAGCACGTCAGTGCAGAATTGCTCATGAATATTCATGAGCTTCCACTGACAGACAAGCTGAATCTAAACAGATCCCTTCACTAATTATGTCACCAAATTTCGACCTATCAATACATGGAGAATGAATTGACCTGCAGCTATACAGTTCTTTAGGTAATTAGAGATTGCACACATAAAACTATTGAAGTAAAAAAATAAATTAAAAAAAAAAAAAAAAACTGAACTGCAGCTTTAATGCATCATATTTACTGGATCATTTAACATATATAAGCATGCAGTCTGCATAAAGGGATATTTGAAGGGAGAGCTTTACTATGCACCTCAAAAGCAATTACTAGGGGTTGGAGGAAACTATTAAAAAGCAACAGCGAGTGGACAGAATAGACTAGGATCACTACCATTCCAAAACGATAGTGTTTGATTATAATATGGTTACAGCACACCAATGCTTCTTACAGAAGTAAATAAGGAAGCCATTTTCTATGGAAGACCACCTTAGCACTATCCATCTGGGCGAGCAAGGGTTCCCCGCCTTGTACCTCGAGGACTAGAGTATCCCATCCCTTATCTAAAGGACCACCAACAAGCCAGGTTTTCAGGATATCCCTGCTTCAGCACAGATGGCTGAGGCTCAGTCTTCGAGGGATGCAGGGATATCCTGAAAATCCAACCTGTCCGTGGTCCTTGAGGATTAGAGTTGCCGACCCATGCTCTTTATAGTGGAAAGAGGAAAATCTATCATTAACATTATAGCAGCAATCTCAGTAAAAAAAAAGTAGAATTATTTTTTTTGAACTGGGGACCTCGGATGCTGGAGCTAAATCAATTCCTGGCGGCGATTACCGGTGACAGTGCTTCTCGTGGTGGACACACGAGGACAGGTGTCAGTCAACAGGAAGCCGCACCGATGACACAGACCCCGCAAGATTGTTTCCACAGCAGGGAACTTTAAACCCGGTATTTACACTGCTAATTACCTCATGAACCAGAGGACCCCTGCCACTGAAAATAGTGCACTTGCCCAAAAGGCCTCACAATTCTGTAACGGAAAACAACAAAATGACGCCCAGGCGGGACTGCTGCTTTAAAGTTTGCAGGCAGATTTTTATAAAGTGCCTTACGAATTTATTTATAAAGATAGGTTAAAAGGCTTGAAACCAGTCAAATGCCTTTCTGGAGTTCAGGCTCAATATAAAAAGCTAGAGAGGAGTTGGTACCATTATGGGATATGCTTTATGAATATATGAGTGTTGTATTAATGAGGGCTAGCTATTGGTTTTTTTTTTTGTTTTTTTGGAAGCTTTTTGGGCGTCAGACCTGACTGAGGAAATAATGCAGAAGCAATTCCAATGTTGCAATAAGAAGGGTTGAGATAAATGGACGACGAATACACAATGTCACAATGAATCAGGAGCTAAAATTGAAGAGGAAAGTGAAACTACGCCTTGAACTATTTTTAGGTCAAAGTGACGTAGTATAGTAAATGTAACAAGTCATTCATTCTCACTATTTAGCTCCCAACTCCAGCAGTTTTGGCAGTAAGCAGTAAGCATTAAGGGACTATGTACAGACAGATGTGTTTCTTCCATTAGCAGAGCCCTCCAGGTTAATCATCTGTTTTAAAACAGCATTGGTTCACAGCAGGAGTACACAAAACTGAAACTATAGTGAAACGGCATAAAAGGGATAAGAGGCGAGTGAATATAAAGGGAACATTTATCCCGTAGATCACTCAAAAAACAATTACATTTGTTAGGTGTTTAGTTTGAACTTTTACTAATGCACATTAATGGTAATGTTGGAAATGTTAATTTTTGGGATTTGCATTAATTTGGGCAGTAGACAAAGATACCATTGTCCAGACTCTTCCACATGAATCATATCTGCCCCTCCTACATTTCCTTTTATTCTCATGAATAGCTCAGATAGCAAAACATAGTTCTTGAAATTCTTTTTTCACCTACACACTAGCTCCAATGGGTTCATAACTTTCCTATCAAACTTTCTAAGTAAACTGACCTCTGATTGCTTCATTTCATACTTTTCTTATTCTTGTATAACACAGAATGTACAATTAAATTTCTGCTCTAGCATATGTTGCTTTAATAAAACAGGAAAACAGAGTAAGCCTTCATACTTGCAACCAGCTAACAACTGCACCTTAGAGAACAGAAACTAAAAATACTTTAAACAGATACATCTGATAGACCAGGGGTGCGCAAACTGTGGGGCGCAAGATTTTTGTAGGGGGGGTGCGTTTGTAGCAGAGGCCCTGGGCTCTCCCTCACGGCATTTAAAGGCCTCTGCAACCTATTACTTACCGAGAATCAGATGGATGTTAACGCGTCACAATGGCAACGCGGCGGCAAATGACCACGCGGGGTCACGTGATGTCACATGACCCTGCGGTGTCATATTACGCCGGGAACTGAGGTAAGTGGGATGCGAGCACCGGGGGCCCCGCTGCAAAAGTTTGTGCACCCCTGAGATAGACGGTCTTTAAAATCTCTTTGATGGGAGATAACCTCACTGTTGGGAGATCATTTACTATTGAGAAGAATTTAATGAATCAAGAGAGCGCCAAGAACAAGTCACTAAAAATCAAAATGAAGAACCTTTACCCTATTATGAGATCAGTCTTCCCCTCACACTTCCTATCAAGATATCTGTGACTTTGACACTTTATTCAAGCTCAGTATCTGAGGCAAAAAAACAAAAATGTACCACTGCCCACCCACCCCCCCCAGAAATCAATTAAACAAGGGTTTAATAGCACATTAGTACAAGTCTGTTTTACTCTGACACGCTGTTGATCACAAAAACAAAAGGAACAGTAACTATTATAATTCAATCATGCATGGGTCGACCATCAAGAGGTTAGCAATGTTAAACCTTTAAAGCAGCAGTCCAAGCTGCCATTTAAAAATTAAAATGAAAAAATCCCCCTTTAATATGTGCATAAATACAATCATTACAAGATGCCGATCGAACGGTGAAGATTCGGCTTGGGAGTTCACTAAATGGCTGTCAGTGCAGCAGAAGAGGACCAAAGATTCAATTCGTGCACTGCTAGCGAGAGGGCAGGGCTCAAAAAGGGGTATGCCAGAGCCGGTTTCAGAAGAGAAAGGGGATGTGACTTTGTAAATGGTTGCTATAGAAACAAAAATGCGTGTTACATAATACATTACAAATGTAATTCAGATTCTTTCTTTAAATGCTACAAGTAATTTCTCATAGTACAGAACTGATTAAGAAAAGAAAAAAACAACAACACACACGATATTGCTTGGTCTACAACTTTAAATGGTCTTTTGCATAATCTGAATGTATGGTTAGCCATACCTGAAGATGGACTCTTGGAGATTGGATGAGAGAAAGATTTGACCCGATTAGTCGTACAATACTTCGGGACGAACCATACGGTTTTCCTGACCAAAATGCCTAAAAGAGAAGAGAAAACATCAGGACAATTATGGCACATTGAAGATATAAGCTGTACGGCAATTTATGCTCCATAATGTAATCAGGCACATCTAGCGCCATTCATTTAAAGAGAGTCTCACACTATTTGAGCACAAGAGTTTTCACCAGTTCAGTAGCATCTCTGCTCCTCACTACTGGAGTGTGATTGCTTGACCCCAAACTCCCAAAATGAATTCCTTCAGCACTAGCTATTCAGCACAGCTGTGCCAGGTTTTTAGGAGACCTCACTCAGTAGCTCAAGGTCAGGCCTCATCATGAATAAACAGGGTCACAGGTTCACAAAGCAACAGAAAGTCCACACAGACAATATCTGGACTGGGGATCAGGTTTCCTAGAGACAAACTTTGCAAAAAAATAGTTAAATGGTTGTTTGGGGGTTTTAGCAGAGGTAATTTGCAATAGTTGGTTAGGACAGTTACAAAATAAGGTATAAGCCGAGTAACAAGGACTAGGAGAACAAAGGAATATTGATAACATAAATGAGAGGTTCAATTAGTACAATCTACAGAGCTAATACATGAATTTGATTACTTTTCTGCCTAACAGATTGAGATACATTAATAGTGGGCTCTGGCTGGTCTCCGATACGCCTTTTAGTATTTAAAAAAAAAAAGAAGAAGGATTAGCAAAAATACTCAAGATGAGCACTATGCAGCATTATGGTTTTTACCAAGTGACTTTCTTCCATTTGGGTTGGAATACATTCAATGTAATGCCTCATTCAGAATTGCTGATTTTTTTCTGATTTAGAAAATCAGACTCTGGATTTTTGCAATTTTTTACATTTTTAAACCTTAAACATACCAAAACGGGTTTACAATAATAAAATCAACTGTGATTAGATGCAATTCTTCTAGTGACATTAAATGCAAGACTTGACAACCCTTTCTGTGTAATAATATGGGGTATGAGGTTTTTGCCACCAGGATTGTGTGACTGCTTGTGCAGCCATTAGACAGGATACCTCCCCACCACCTCCGATATTAAGAATGGATGAGTACGTTGTCCTTTTCCTTTCCAATTGAATTTGCTGTTCTTGGAGAGCAACGGTCAAAATCGCTCTATAGAAAAATACCATGATGTACACTGAACGTAAGAGCCATCAGCATGCTGGCATCCCAAGGCCTAACCAACTTTCCAATATGCAACTATAATCTGTCAGAAGACTGTGCTCCAAAGGGAGCAACAATCATTCCCCAAGAGACAGAAATACATTACATTGGAAAAACTGCACTGACAACCCTAAATAGTTATACAGCACAACATTATTAAAACACAAGTAGCAACGTAAACGCATTGTGAACGGGGCCGCCATCTGTAGGAGTGGGATAAACAATGGGACAACCTGTCTCCTCCCCTCGCCCCCCAACACTGAAGAAGCGGTCGGTGATTTCCCCTAGTGCAGGAACAGAATACTGGGTTAGTATAGGCAGGGCCTAGGAGTAATGACGACACAAAACACATCACCATCTAATAACTTCCTTCACCGTTAAACTCTAAAGTATACATAATCTTCACGGTTTACAAATATACGGTATCAATTTGGTTCAAATTATAGTACCCAACACTATGCCCAATATAATTAAATTAGGGCTTGCAAAACAAGTCGCAGCTCATCCAGCAGTGCATAGAAACAGATATACTAATCACCCCTATACAGTGCACCTCTATCATTTTTGTAGGAGGTTTGGGGAGGAATTTAAATGTAACCTCCAAACAGCAATGCCCCTTTAACCACTTTCCTGCAAGACATCACAAAGCAAATCAGACAATGAAAGTTTGAGGTGGCAACTTTTCACTGTCGACCAATCCATTCTGGTAGTCAAAGATCAGCTTTACAATTCAGATCGGGAAAAAATAAAATATAATGTAACTTACCGATTCCATATTAAATGTTGCTTGTTGCCAGACCATCCTAATCAGACACAGAATCCAGTGCAGCATCGGGTCCTACTAAATATTCACACACAGGCGACTGTATAAATATTCCATGTCTAAAGAGACACCGATTTTCCATAGTGAAGCTGGAAATGTAAATGTAAACCATTAGAACGGCAGCTTGCCCTATAAGGAGGGGGCCAAGAAAGCAATGCTGCATGTGACCGAAAGCAGAATTACACAACGGGAAAAAAAGTGTTACAAAAACATGTCATGCTACTATGTGTAGCATGCTATTATCAATGATTAAACCAATACTACCCAGACAATTTGCTATAAAACTACATTTAACTACAAGGAGTAAAAAAAATTTTTTAATTGAATTCATGTTTCTTGTTTAACACAAATGCACATATGTAGAAGCCATTTTTTTAGTATAGAAAGATCCTGAAAACATTTAAAATAATACATTTATACACAGGCAATGTGTATTTGTTGCCAGCTGTGAAACCTTGCAATAGATGAACCTAAGGCTGCAGACATGGTGCCGCAGCCCGCGCGGAGGCTGAGAGAAAGCGGGTGCTTTCCCTGGCCATAACAGACAGGTCGTGGTGGGCGTTCCTGGGGACATTCCCAGTGACATCGCGGAGCTGGTTCGCCCTCATTGGGCGAACCGCACACGTGGCATCTGTCGCGTTGAGAAATCAGTTTAACTGATTTTTCACGCAACGCGCGCCCCCTCCTGCTTCCGTGCGCCTGCACACAGCATGGAAGCGAACACTGCCTTAAGGCAGTCTGTTTGCTCAGCGTGCGTACACGCTGTCTGCCATACCATGTCCGAGGGATATAGAGAGAGAAAGGGGGAGCACAGGTTGAAGAATTTGGGGTATCTGGAGTATCTAATTAGATATTTGTAGGTGTGTTTGAAAGATATAATAAATCACTTACACGGCCTTGTGTAAATGCTCTCACAGCAAGGTTTACTTGTCTTGGTGTTCCCTCGGTCGGTTGCCTCCTTCTTTTCAGGACTTGGTTTTCTTTCTGGATATCTTCAACGGTCCTCGGCTTACAATGAGGATGTCTCCCTCGGAGTCAATAGATTAAAAAACAATGTTTTAGAGGGGGATACAGACAGTATTGATAAAGTCCAATGGTATATATATATATTTATATTTATAAGGCAATAAATACTGCCGGTACTCACACGGGCTAGTGTGAGTACAATCCTAGGGGAAGGTATCTTTTTATCCAAAGTTGATCTTAGCACGTAGTGATCTATAGGTGTATTAGGGGTCTGGTATGTAATGATAAATATAAAATGATACTCACACGGCCTTGTGTGAGTGAATGCACATCAAGGTATCTTTATCTTGATAGTCCCTTTTTTCTTCTTTTCCGGTATTCTTGATCTTCTTCCTAATTTTCCTCGGTGGTCTTCAACTCCCAGTGTGGTGATCCCCCTCGGTGTGAACAAATAGGAAAACAATTGTTAGTGGGGAAACGTCAACATAAATCAGTGGCTACCCACTAGAAGAGCACGAGCAGATACGTAAAAACAGCAAAATGCTGCAGGCACTCACACGGGCAAGAGTGAGTG
This sequence comes from Ascaphus truei, assembly GCF_040206685.1. Classification (NCBI taxonomy): domain Eukaryota; kingdom Metazoa; phylum Chordata; class Amphibia; order Anura; family Ascaphidae; genus Ascaphus; species Ascaphus truei. Next base: position 102,433,453 of record NC_134484.1, read on the forward strand.
TAATCCTAGGGGAAGGTATCTTTTCTCTTTTGGTGTCTTTAAATCTGGTGCCCTGTAAGGGTAATGGTGGTCTAATATATATAGGTATATAAAAATAAAATTCAAAATGATACTCACACGGCCTTGTGTGAGTAAATGCACATCAGGGTATCTTTGACTTCTTTGTGATACTGATAATATTGATCTCCAAGTGCCAGTGTAGGTAGAGAACCCCTCCCTGGTGTAGATGTAAATTTGAACACTGTCACGATTTTCGTGGGCTACAACAAAATTTATTAAAGAACTCTAAAAACGGAACATGTTTAAAAACAATAGAAAAAATGCATAGAAAGAAAAAGCCAGCCGTCTGAAAGAAATTTGCTCGTGGGTCTCGTGGAGCGCAGCTAACTTGCTCCGCGTCCGGATATAGTGCTGCCTCCTCTCAGATCCACTCCTTGACGGTGGCTGTGCTGGGTCACAATTGCCTGGAGCCTGAGGAAGACCAAAAGTCGAAACGCGTTGCTCTGACCACTAGGCAATTGTGACCCAGCACAGCCACCGTCAAGGAGTGGATCTGAGAGGAGGCAGCACTATATCCGGACGCGGAGCAAGTTAGCTGCGCTCCACGAGACCCACGAGCAAATTTCTTTCAGACGGCTGGCTTTTTCTTTCTATGCATTTTTTCTATTGTTTTTAAACATGTTCCGTTTTTAGAGTTCTTTAATAAATTTTGTTGTAGCCCACGAAAATCGTGACATTGTTCAAATTTACATCTACACCAGGGAGGGGTTCTCTACCTATACTGGCACTTGGAGATCAATATTATCAGTATCACAAAGAAGTCAAAGATACCCTGATGTGCATTTACTCACACAAGGCCGTGTGAGTATCATTTTGAATTTTATTTTTAAATACCTATATATATTAGACCACCATTACCCTTACAGGGCACCAGATTTAAAGACACCAAAAGAGAAAAGATACCTTCCCCTAGGATTACACTCACACTTGCCCGTGTGAGTGCCTGCAGCATTTTGCTGTTTTTACGTATCTGCTCGTGCTCTTCTAGTGGGTAGCCACTGATTTATGTTGACGTTTCCCCACTAACAATTGTTTTCCTATTTGTTCACACCGAGGGGGATCACCACACTGGGAGTTGAAGACCACCGAGGAAAATTAGGAAGAAGATCAAGAATACCGGAAAAGAAGAAAAAACGGACTATCAAGATAAAGATACCTTGATGTGCATTCACTCACACAAGGCCGTGTGAGTATCATTTTATATTTATCATTACATACCAGACCCCTAATACACCTATAGATCACTACGTGCTAAGATCAACTTTGGATAAAAAGATACCTTCCCCTAGGATTGTACTCACACTAGCCCGTGTGAGTACCGGCAGTATTTACTGCCTTATAAATATAAATATATATATATACCATTGGACTTTATCAATACTGTCTGTATCCCCCTCTAAAACATTGTTTTTTTAATCTATTGACTCCGAGGGAGACATCCTCATTGTAAGCCGAGGACCGTTGAAGATATCCAGAAAGAAAACCAAGTCCTGAAAAGAAGGAGGCAACCGACCGAGGGAACACCAAGACAAGTAAACCTTGCTGTGAGAGCATTTACACAAGGCCGTGTAAGTGATTTATTATATCTTTCAAACACACATACAAATATCTAATTAGATACTCCAGATACCCCAAATTCTTCAACCTGTGCTCCCCCTTTCTCTCTCTATATCCCTGTACTAATAAGGATCCTGGATAAGGACCCTATTGGGGTCTGAGCCATAGGACAAGAAGACGAACCAGAGGGGACCTTTGTTTATAAGGTTGTAAATTCCATTGTTACATTGCCCCTGTTCTTAAGAACTTAATCAGGGAGCGCCCGGGCTTTTCTTTGTTTCATACCATGTCCGAGGCCTAAGAGCTCTTGACATGCAAATGTGGTCTACAAAAGCTTACAGGTCTTGTGTTCATGTCTATATTCACGATACTTTAATCTGTCAAGAAGGCTCATGTTGGTTCATTAAAGCGGCAATCCATGCTCTGTGTTTTCGTTTAGTTTTTTTCACCCAAAATTGAAGCAGGGGGTCTCAAGAGCTAAACCCCCATTAATATCAGCTGTCAGGACCCCCTGCTTCCGGAGATACCTCTGTAGTAGGTGCCACTAGCCACTCCGCTCGGCTACCAGGGTTTATGTTATGGAGGCGTTTCAAACTTCCCCCGCTCTGCGGGCCAATAGGAGGCTGTGACATCAGGTTGGGCTTCCTATTGGCCCACGTGACGTGGGAACCTTAAACTGCCCTGCTAGCCAAGCAGCTACTACGGAGGTATCTCTGGAAGCAAGGGGTCCCTGGAGCCGAAATGAATGGGGTTCAGATTCAGAGACCCTCAACTTCAATCCTGGGTAAAAAGGTGCATGGATTGCTCCTTTAAACTCATCACAAACAGCAACAAATATACATTTCTATTTTAATAGCCATCATGCAAGTAGAATTATTTTCTCAGAGGGGAAAGAAAGAGTATCTAATTTATGCTGTGAGGCAGTTTATTGTAAGCCCCTTTATTAATGGTGTTCTCTTGGCATCTACCTAAACACCTAGTATTTTCACATATTCCTTCAAAAAGATACTAGGCCTACACAGGTTTTCATCAGCGCTTCAAAAAGGAGCAAAGGACTTTCCAAAAGCATGAATAAAAGTTATAAGATCCTGGATATAAGGACTTAAAATGAAACCGATTAACCCATTGCTTTGCAGCCATATAGAACCAAAACATGTATTAAAATGCAAGGCTCCACGCACTTCCTGGTTTATTTTCGGCATAATTTAATATAAAAGTAGTAATTCCCAGCAGCTTCAATTGCTTATGTTTCATCAAGAGAAACAGGTTCTTCGTGTAAACAATCAAAGCTGCTGGTGTAAATGCAAACTATTAACTCCGTTCCAACCCGAGGCGGTTTTACACGTTTCTGCCACTATTGCGTAAGCGTTGAGGATTTTGGTTTTAACAAATTAAAAAAATAAACAGACAGATAAAGATGCATATACACGGAAAGTGAACAGAACCCAATATTGTGCACTCAAAAACCTCACAGTATAAGTTTACAAAAATAAAACTTGTTATTGAGATCCAAAAACTCAAATTAAAAAACATACTTGCTGTACCCAGCATTACATAAGCCGATCTAGGATATCTGAAAGGTCATTAAACATTACTTATTGTTTTTATCCCTCTCCGTAATGCATTGCTGTCTCGTCCCCTCTTCCCCACCTTACGCTCTCATCCATCATGCTCCTCTTTGCATTCCCTGCCTTACAGTGTCTGCTCCTCTGTGGGTACACTAGACTCCCTCTACTTACTGTCTCTCAGTTTCCTCCTTCTACTCACCTTGCTGTCTCATTCCCTCTTTAGGCTGCGCTTATAGTATCGGCAACGTCGCGTCAAAACAAATGCATTGCCGCCGGCGCGTGCACTTATAGTAAGCGAGACGCAGCAACGGCTTGGTCGCAAACGCTGGAAGTCATCTCAATTTGATTTTTCCAGTGACCGCAGCCCGACGTTACCGTCGCTATAAGCGTAGCCTTACACTCCCTCCTGCCCCATGAGCACATTGTGTATTTGAAAATGACAAACTGTTTTGCATGGAAATACTATGAAAGAAAACAAAATAAGGGGACTTATTGTGAGATGCATTTTATTCCCCCACATATATTTTCCTTTCCCCAATACTGTTTAAATCAAGTTTGTCGTATGCTAATGCTTATACAGTATTGTATTGTATGTCTTTATTTATATAGCGACATTAATGTACATAGCGCTTCACAGAAGTAATACATGTGGTAATCAAATAAATAACAGATAATATAAATAACAGATCATGGGAATAAGTGCTTTAGACATTAAAGTAACATTAAGGAAGAGGAGTCCCTGCCCCGAGGAGCTTACAATCTAATTGGTAGGTAGGGAGAACGTACAGAGACAGTAGGAGGGAATTCTGGTAAGTGCGTCTGCAGGGGGCCAAGCTTTATGTATCATGTGTTCAGAATATCTACAGTGCTATTCATATGCTTCTTTAAGCAAGTGTGTCTTAAGGTGGGTCTTAAAGGTGGATAGAGAGGGTGCTAGTCGGATATTGAGGGGAAGGGCATTCCAGAGGTGTGGGGCACTCAGTGAAAAAGGTTTAAGGCGGGAGAGGGCTTTAGATACAAAGGGGGTAGAAAGAAGACATCCTTGAGCAGAACGCAAGAGTCGGGATGGTGCATAGCGAGAAATTAGGGCTGAGATGTAAGGAGGGGCAGAAGAGTGTAAAGCTTTAAAAGTGAGGAGAAGAATGGAGTGTGAGATGCAGGATTTGATCGGAAGCCAGGAGAGGGATTTCAGGAGGGGAGATGCTGAGACAGATATAGGAAAGAGTAGAGTGATTCTGGCAGCAGCATTTAGGATAGATTGTAGTGGAGATAGGTGAGAGGCAGGAAGGCCGGACAGCAGGAGGTTACAGTAATCAAGACGGGAGAGAATGAGTGCCTGAGTCAGAGTTTTAGCAGTCGAGCAACAGAGGAAAGGGCGTATCTTTGTTATATTGCAGAGGAAAAAGCAACAGGTTTTAGAAATGTTTTGAATGTGAGGGACGAATGTGAGAGAGGAGTCGAGTGTGACCCCTAGGCAGCGTGCTTGGGCTACTGGGTGAATGATCGTAGTTCCAACAGTAATGTGGAAGGAGGTAATACGGCCAGGTTTGGGAGGAAGTATGAGGAGCTCTGTTTTAGCCATGTTGAGTTTAAGGCAGCGGAGGGCCATCCAGGATGATATAGCAGAGAGACATTCAGAAACTTTGGTTTGTACAGCAGGTGTAAGGTCAGGTGCTGAAAAGTATATTTGTGTGTCGTCAGCATAGAGGTGATATTTAAACCCAAAAGATGTTATTAGTCACCTAGAGAGTGTACAGAGAAAAGAGAAGAGGTCCCAGGACAGAGCCCTGGGGTACTCCCACAGAGAGATCAATAGAGGAGGAGGAGGTGTTAGCAGAAGAGACACTGAAAGTACGATGGGAGAGGTAGGATGAGATCCAGGATAGAGTTTTGTTCCGAATACCAAGAGTATGGAGAATATGAAGGAGAAGAGGGTGGTCCACGGTGTCAAATGCTGCAGTGAGGTCGAGTAATATGAGCAGAGTGTAATGACCTCTGTCTTTGGCAGCATGGAGGTCGTCAGTTATTTTAGTGAGGGCTGTTTCCGTGGAGTGAGCAATGCGGAAGCCAGATTGTAGAGGGTCTAGGAGAGAATAGGTGTTGAGAAAATGGAGCAAGCGAGAGAATACAAGACGTTCAAGGAGTTTAGAGGCAAAAGGCAGTAGGGAGACAGGTCGATAGTTAGAAAGACAGGTAGGGTCAAGCTTGCTGTTTTTGATTAATGGTATGACTGTTGCATGTTTGAAGGAGGATGGGAAGGTTCCAGAGCAGAGGGAGGAGTTAAAAATATGTGTGAGCGTAGGGATTATAGTAGGAGGAAGAGGTTTTAGGAGATGGGAGGGAATGGGGTCAAGAGGGCAAGTGGTAGAGGGAGAAGAGGCGATCAACAGCGACACATCCTCCTCTGAGACAGCGGAAAAAGAGTCAAGGATATACCTATCGGTGTGCGCGCAGTATATGTATGTGTTTGTGGGGGTGTAATATTCATACATGTGATGCGGCTCTCTGAATATTTTGGATGAAGACATTTTTTTATAAAATGGCTCTTCCTTGGAAGGTTGCAGACCCCTGGCCTAGACATCCATGCAACAATGATCCTTCTTACTCTCCGGACCTTTGGCGTCTCAGTGCAGTATTAATATACTGTATTAAATGCCGTAGTGTTAGTGTATATCTCGGCAGGTGTTTACCATGACCTATTCCAGGGGTGCGCAAACTCGGGGGGCACGAGATTTTCTGGGGAGCGTGTGCTTACAGAGGCCCCGCGCTCTTCCCCAAAGCATTTAAATGCCGGGGGAGCGAAGTCTCTGTAAGATCTCTTACATTGTCTCCAAAAGCGTCAGGCGACGTTGCGTAATTTCACGTGACGTCGAGTTGCCATGGCAACGTGACGTCACATGAACGTGCAGCGTCATTTGACGCTGGAGATAAGGTAAGGGGGAGAAGGCACGAGCAGGGGGGCGTAGAATGAAAATTTTGCACACCCCTGGCCTATAATACGGATTATTTAATGTCTCTCAGATACATCGTTTATAAATGTATAACCCCCAAATAACACGAGGGGGAAGAAAAAAAAGTGAGTGATATATAGATCAGGGTAAACACCTGCCGAGATATACACTAATACTACGGCATTTAATACAGTATATTAATACTGCACTGAGACACAAAGGTCCGGAGAACAAGGTGGATCATTTTATAGTGATCTAAGCTCTTCTCAAAAACACAAACAATGGGGTTTGTGCTCTGTTCAGGATTTAAATTCACACGTTTTTGGACTTCAATAAAACTGTTATTTTTGTAAAATTATACTAGGAGGTGTTTGAGTGCACAATATTGGGTTCTTTTCTCTCAATGTATATATTTGAGGACTAGGAGAGAAGGACGCTGGTGTCCTGATAACACCCAAAGCTCATTACCTACTGACATCTTGTTAGTGCAATTCTATTTGTTTGTGTGTACTACACAGTAAAGCAGTTTTACATGTTTGCCACCATTTTATAATTTATTATTAATACATACAAGGACAAAAGAATTACACATTACAAGTAAATCACAGATTTACAGCAATAAGGGGAAAAAAAGAACAAGGAGGGGGGTACACACCATGGGGAAGGAGGGATGGGGGGTGGGAGCTTTCTTAGTTGTAAGGTGTCCTCTCTTCCGTTATCAATTTCCCAACTGGGTGTTACTGTGTGGGCTATGCTTCTGCGAGGTTACCATTAAGCGCCAAGTGTAGCTTATTCCCTATCGGGGGGAGAGCTTATGTCATCCAGTATTTAAATTATGTCATAATTGAAGAAGGGTTTATACCCTTGATGTCCGATTGGGCTAGCCAGGGTTGCCAAGTTTTTTTTAATTTTGTGCCCGAGTCATTTAATACACTAGTCAGTTTTTCCATTTGGCATACATACCAAATCATATTTCTTATTTTCGAAATTTGAGATATTTCTTGTTGTTACCATACCGAGGCTATTTCACATCTAGTGGCTGTTGTAAAGTGGCTAATGAGAGCAAGATCGGTTACGGGAATTCCCTGGGTCAGTCTATTGAGCAGGAATAACTAGTGATATACGGAGTACACAGAATTACCCGGTAGGTTTTCAGCTGCCCGGACATTACCCAGACCCGACAACTGAGAAGTGGGCCCGGCGCCGGGTAATGTCATGGTAGCTGAAAAATACATCATCACTTACCTGCTGTCAGCGACGGAAGGCGGCGGCGACATCTAGGGAGGTCAGCAGCGGTCCTGTGGCGATGGCAGCATCAGCAGTGTGTTCAGCCGGCGCGGGAGCTGCAGGACTCCATAGCAGTGTGAGCTGGGGATCCATGTGACCGGAGCAGAAGCGTTCTTGGTCACATGGATCCCCAACTCACACTACTATGGAGTCCTGCAGCTCCCGCGCCGGCTGAACACACACTTCTGATGCTGCCGCCGCCACAGGACCGCTGCCGACCTTCCTAGATGTCGCCGCCATCTTCCTCCACCCCCAGGTACGTGCCAACCGGATAACCGGGTAGATCATTTAATTTTGGCCGGGTACCCGTTACCCGTTTTTTTTTTTTTTTTTTAAAGTAGGACCCGGTCCAACACTACCAATAACCATTGGTCGAATGGCAAGTCTAGACCCAGTATCCTTCTCAACCAGTTTCTTATTTTCCTCCAAAGGGAGGCTACATGTGGGCAGGAACACCACATATGTAGCATTGTGGCTTGGGCTCCACACCCTTTAGGGCAGAGTGGGGAGTATCCCGGCTTTTTATAATTCTTAATTTAAAAAGGGAAACAGCTGATTGGAGAAGTTTCCGGTGGGAGCCCCGAGGTGGACAGTGTTGCTATTCCAACACCCACATCATGCAGAATAGTATAATTGCATTTAAAGAATCTACCTGGAGGATTTGCGACTCTCTCTCGGTTCTATCATCACTATACAAACGGGAGGAGGAAACTGTGGACATAGAGCGGCATTGCCACTTTATTTATTTATTATTATTATTATTTTTAAACACATCAATGGGAGATAGCCAAATTATAGGGGCAAGTCACACGATATTAAACTGGCTGAAATACTGGAATTGGAGAAGCCTCTTTCCACTATACAGTGTTTCTTCAAAGCAAAATTAAACCCATTCTACACAAATCCAGCATAAACCTGCTAAAATGAAGCAAGTTCAAAACAATGAAACAGACCTATGAATCTAAGGAATGTTTATTGGAATTCAAAATTGCATATTTAGCATTAAAGAATGTTTGCAAACCATCAGGTTTGTGTCTAATTTGTTAATGGCACTTTCTATGTATTACTCATCCACACTCAATACAATTTAATAGTATAGTCAAGTTAACCTTTACATCATGTTATATAGCCCTTTAGCAAACATTTAAAACTCCTGATGAAACTGCCAGCGGTGAAATGCTTATGGAGTGCGCCTGCATTGGGGGGGGAGGGGGGGAGAGGAGGAACGCTGTCGCTATGGAAACAAATATACGGCTCCAACCTGGAGGGGCGTGAACCCTTCAGAGACACGCTGTTATCGTGAGGGAGGAGGCGGCGAGAGCGCCATCTTCCAACCGATATACACCTTCACTCTGCGTTTTTAATTTTGACACATTGTCCTCTCCCATCAGACTACCAGCGAGGGTTTTTTTGCCACTGTAATGGGAAATGCTTTATCACTTTGGGGAATGAGAGAGTATAATCCCCATCATCATCCACATCACCAGCATTACCGTTTCTGGCATATTGAACCATAGTGTCCTTCAAATTTTCTGTCACTCCATTTGGCTCCCAGAGTTTGACATATAAGACATCCATGAAGAATTGAGGGAACAATTCATACCAAGGCAGCAATCAACGGTTTTTTCATTATATCACTCAACACTTGGTGAATACATGTGCACTGGTACATTTATAGGACTGAACGATATATATACTGTAGTTATATTTATCACAGTAGGTATTCACACCTTTAAACACCAGCTATAGCTTCTCTTAGCATTTATTAAAGGACCTAGTTCTTTTATCTTTTTCTATATCATTTTTTTTTTAATTTGGGGGGAGGAGGGGTTAGGGCACTATTTGTAACTCTGTTTTGCCATACATAATAGAATATGTATTTCTTCACAATTTGTTTGAAGGAGTGGCGCAGTGAGTTTGAAGCAGGGGAGCCTGGTTCAATTCCCGGTGTCGGCTCCCTGTAACCTTGGGCAAGTCACTTCATCTCCCTGTGCTTCAGGCACCAAAAACATAGATTGTAAGCTCCATGGGGCAGGGACTGTGTCTGCAAAATGTCTATGTAAAGCGCTACGTAAGACTAGCAGCGCTATACAAGAACATGCTATTATTATTAATGCTAAAGTGTTCAGATGGAATATACACAGTATATGAAAAATATTTTGATTACTGTTGGATAAATTAAATGTGCTCCTTGTGCCTTCAGAACTAATGCAGTTAAAACATAACGATTTTATTGCATACATGGTAAGAACCATGTACATTATTGGATAACAGGTATAAGGATGGAACTTTGTTTATCCATCTTTTCCTTAAAATGATTTTTTTTTGCAGTTTATGTTTTAGGTCCGTGATTCTCAAATCTCTATATAAGAGACAGCCGACCACACCAGATTTTTAAGAATAAGGATGCTGTTGCACAGGTGAATGAACCCAACCCCGCATATGAACACATTATTGGTTGGACACCCCAAAATATTGGAGAATCATTGCTCTATGTAATCTCATTATCCAAACTTGAATTGAGCTCAATTTAAAAGTAATATATTTGTGACCATATGCCAATATCTGATGAATTCAGCATTTAAAAAAAAAAAAAAAATTAAAAAAACCTTTTAGTTACACCAGACAACACAATTACAAGTTTCTCGTCCTCATTTATAAAGAATCACCTAATATATAGACACTATTGCTCTTACAGCCGTTTCCACCATCTGGATTATTGTACTGCTAACAGGTCTATCTGCAAATGAGAAAGTTGCGAGGCAAATCGATCCAAAATTCTGCCGCTAGAATAATTTCATTTTCTGCTCATCTCCTCCTTAAATCCCTCTCCAGGCTTCCCATCAAATTTCACATCACCTACAAAGTTCACCTCCTTACATTTAAGGCTTTACACTTATCAGCTCCTCCTTATATATCAGCGATGTTATGCCCCTGCTCGACTCCTGCCCTCTACCCATAAGGCTAAGGCTCCGCTGCCTCAGACCACGTCCCTGCACTGCAGACAGGCGGCGCGTGGAGAGGCACTTGACCGCTATCTGCAGGGAGCGGGAGTTGGAGCGGGGGCGTTGCCAAAACGAGTCGGGTAGGCGTGGCAATGACGTCGGGGGCGGGGCCATCACACTGTGTGTCAGGGAGTTCCCTCCCCCATCTCCCCGCATTGCCAGGGGTTCCCTCCCCTGCCTTCCGCCCCCGTGCATCTGCAGAAACAGACTATGAGGAGAGAGTCTGTGGGAGGGAGCAGGGGGGCTCCCTTGGTGCTGCAGCGGCTTTCCCTGCTCCCCGAAGCCTCCCCTCCTCATTGGCTCACAGCCACACCACGTGACGCGTCGCCGCTTGGGAATACAATTCTCTTGCATCCCCTGGCGGCTGACGCGTCACAGCGTGTAGCGAGCCGTGCAGGGAGGAGCGACTGGGACCTGCTCGGGAGGATACCATCAGATGGTAAGTAGCGCGCACGCGACCACGCGCGCCGCCGGATGCAGCGGGACCAAAGCCTAACAGTCTCCTTTCAACACCTTTTACTTCTACTGTGCTCTCTCACCTTTAAACCTTTTTCCCTCACTGCACCTAACCCGTGGAACTCCCTCACACACTGAACACGCCAAACACCTTCTCTCCGCACCTTTAAGTTAAACCTTAAAACTCACATCTTAAATGAAGCATTTCAATAGCCCAAACTAATGATTACTGTGCTACACCCAGCTACTCCTACCCAAACATTGTGGCCAAGCACTGCCATCTACTGCACTTACTCCCTCACCAACTGTCTAAGGCCTGGGACATAGTAAACACTTTTGTGCTGCTGCTCGCTGTTGCTTGCTGCCGCTCGGGAGCGCTTGGGAGGCGGGTATCACTGTGTGTGTGTGTCAATTGGTAGCTAATCAGTGTGTGTGTGTGTCACTTTGAAGTGGTCTGTGTATACGTGTGTGTGTATACGTGTGTGTGTGTGTGTGTATATACGTGTGTGTGTGTGTGTGTGTGTATATACGTGTGTGTGTGTGTGTGTGTGTGTGTGTATATACGTGTGTGTGTGTGTGTGTGTGTGTGTGTGTGTGTGTGTGTGTGTGTGTGTATATACGTGTGTGTGTGTATATATACGTGTGTGTGTATATACGTGTGTGTGTGTTATATAATATTTTTTAAAAAATTTAAAAAAAGACATATGAGAATAAATTTATTAACATTGTGCAACTTTGATAAATATATTCAGACACAGACACCTCTCTGCTGGCTCTGTGCTTTGCTGGTCTGGTGGCTCTGCTATCTCAGAACACCGACACAGAAGGAAAAAAAAAAGGCTGCAGCCCCATTGGATGGGAGCGGTCACGTGACTGCTCCTCCGCTCCCCCAAGCGGCAAAATTTCAAACTCTCCTGTATCTTCTGATTTTCTCAGCCTCCGCACGCATCAGCAAGCATGCGGAGGTAGAAACTATCGCCGCGCTGATTACAGATGCAGGGGCTTTGTGCATCTGTTCAGCGCGGCTCAGCCCACCTCAGCGACGCTGATTTCACTATGTCCCAGGCCCAAGGCCGCGTTCACACAGGGGGATCTTCGCGACGCTGCGTGCGCGCGTCTCCGTCTGCTGGGCGATGTGTGATCATCCCCAGCAGACGGAATGATCCGACATAGGGGAACCTCCCGATCCAATACAGCCAATAACATTCTAAAAGAAAAACGCATTTGTACGTCCAGTCGACTTGAATCAACTTTATGTGCCTTGTATTCAAAAGGCTTAGTGCCATGATAATGTTGCCTAATCACATATGCACAAGTTTCGTTCAAAATGTAAACTCATTTGTGCTTACGTTATTACATAGCAGCACTTTAATGATTATTTTCTTTGCATCATTTTATTAACTAAGTAGAAAAATGAAATATTTACCCAGACATGGGCTGGGTCTATCAATGTTAACAGCATGGATTGGCTGCTGAAACTGACGTCACGCTGCTGCAGACATCACAGTTTTGAAAGACTCCAGCTACTGCAGCAGCGTCAACGCCATACTTTGCAGCCAATTTTAGTTTCAATACTGAACCCTACCATTAGCCGCCAGAAATCTGTGACAAACGCGCGCACGTCGTGTAGCGTGCTGTGTGAGCGGGGCCCAAGTCTCCCACACCATTTACATTGTAAGCTCTCCAGGGCAGAGATTCTGTCCTATGGTGTGATTGTGTTTGTTGCACGTATTGTATTATAAAGCGCCAAGTACAGTACTATGTGGGCACTATATGAATAAAGTCATACATAATGGTTGAAGATATGCATTTTATCTCATGTCCAGTACCATGTACAGAAAATAAAAAAACTTAATTGGTAGATGAACTAGAGAATTAAATGACAGGAGTCCCTGATCTTCAGAAAGAAGTACCGTAGTGGTGCACACCTTAGGCTATTCATACTTAACATTTAATTCATCACCAAAATAAATCCCAATAACTTACAAATTAATGTGACAATGTAAAAACATACACGTATAATAGTATAATTAAAAAACAGGTGAGTGGGAAATACAATGTTTGTTGAGGGGGAAAATAATTGGTTCCATTAGTCTGAGGGACAGAGATGTATAACCATAGGGTTATATATACACTGTGTAAGGTAATGCTGGTGTATATTGATGTGTCAGTTGGTTGGAGACCATAACAACCATTATACCGCTTTTGACCCTACAAAGATCTGTGGCAAAATCTATAAGTGGTAACGAGTTACAAGTAAACTTATGTCAGGATTCAGGTGTAGTGTGATGCAATAGACAGATAATTGTGCCTGTGGGCAATTGCTGCAAATTGCCAATAGGTGGTGGATGTAAACGGTAGCTCTAACAGGCTGCTGGACCAGGAAATAAGCCATACTACTGTAAAAATAAAGTACTGATTATACCTTGATATATCAGTGAGAGCCTAGCAGATGACAAATGATTGATTGCATTAGGAGTATGACTTCATAAACCTGATCGATGCAGCTCCGGCTGCTTACTGTCTACTAAAATCAAGCTGTAATAGCACAATGCAGCTCTAACTGGCTATCACTGGTAAATAGTATAGCACATAAAGTAACATGCAACTCTAACAGGCTAATCCTGTTAATCCTACTGGACGACTATAAACAATAAATCTGTGGAGGTAGTAGACAGTAAGCAGCCAGAGATGCAACTACAGTATCAGGTTTACGAGTTCATACTCTTAATACAAAATCAGACATTTGTAATCTGCTAGACTCTCACTTAGGCCGGGGCCATAGAGGCTTCAGGAGAGCGGAGGCGCGCTGACGCTGAGGCTCGCCTGCTTAGTCAGCGCGATTCCACGGACTTGCAGGCGAGCCAGTGTGCGCGAAGGGAGCCGGGGCAGTGACGTCGCTGGCCAATCGCCCGCGACGCACTGAAGTCAACGTCATGGCGCCGTGACGTTGACGCTGCTTCAGGCTGATTTATGCCAATCTTGTGGTACTGGGCCTGTGGAAATGAAGTCCTTGAATATTAAATGCAATGGTTTGGCTGTTACTGAAATTAGCTCCTTAAGAACACTTGGATGTGCCATCGAGGCCAGGTGCTTTATTTACTTTAAATTTATCAAGCCGTCTATGCACTTCTTCCTCAGTTAACCAATTGTGCCTTAATACACAGAGGTTGTTGCTTCCTCCTGTGGCACTATTTTTGCAATTGATTCTTCCCTGGCAAATAATTTCTTTAATACCTCAGCTTTTTTTTTTTTTTTTGCCTGCCCATCTCACACTGAAAGGGTCCTATATTTTATTTTCTAATCGTTTTGTTATTAAAGTACTTAAAGAACATTTTAGGGTTGATCTTACTTTCTATTGCAATCCTTTTCAATTTTTGCTAATTTGATTGCTCTTTTGCAACTTGTTACAGTACATTCCTTATTCTGATACAGTATGCTGCCTCCGTCCCTTCTGACTTTAAGACTTTATATCCATCAGTTTTTTACACAGTTGGTTTCTAGAGCTGCATCATTTTTAAACAAATTAAGATTATTTGGAAAGGGATGTAGTCTTTTAATGCAAAGTGTGTGGCCTTCATTTCACAGGCAGGCAGCACCAACAGCAAGATCACTGTGATTTAGAGAGGCAGTACAAGTGGCACTTACATATTTTTGTAATCCTTTTTAGTTTTAATATATGCCACCTTTGATTACCTTTATTGAAAACGAATTACCTAAGCTGCCGATCGATTTGTTCTCCTGCAAATCGATCAGCAAAGATCCTGCTTCCCAGGGTTCAATAAATGGCCGCCTTTCAGTTTCAATCAATTTTCCTGTCAGTGTAACTCAGCAGCTACAATGTACTCATATGACGGAGGTAACATTATCTATTGTTACAGTTTGCAGCTCAAACTGCTGGGAATATTGGCAACAAATTATCACAAACAGGAAAGTGTTACAAACATCTTGCAGTGCTAGAGGTAGGCTAAAGCCTGCTATAGAAATCAAAAGATGCTCAGTATATTAAAGCTGCAATTCAAGCTGCCGTTTTTTTTTTTAAATATATATATTTTTTTCCCCCATTCAATACAATCTGCTCACTGACAAGTGATTAGCTAAGCTGCAGATCGATCCGTTCTCCTGTAATCAATCGCTTGCTCCGGGTTATTTAATTCAGTTCTTGCACAGCATTGTGGGCAATGTAGCCCTGGAATATGATTGACTGGGCAGTTACAAGATACAATTGGTGCACTTTTAGAGAGAGGGCGGGGCTCAAGAGCCAGAGCCTATCAGAAGGGGACGGGGACTGTCACTTTGGAAATGCTTCCTACATTAGAAACATTAAAAATGTCTTTAAAACATTTTTGTTTTTTAAATGCTGCAAGTATTTTCTCATAGTACAGAACTGATTTATTAAACAAAACACACATGTAGGATATTGCTTGAACTGCTGCTTTAAAACTTATTAAAATGGCATTAAGAGTTGAATAATATTTTTATTTTTATTTAAATGTATGTATTATCCAATACTATAGAACTGATTTATTTAAAATAAAAAAAACACACGTAGGATATTGCTTGGTTTGCTCCTCTTAAAGCTGCAGTTCAGTCAATATCCTGCATGTGTGGTTTTTTTAATAAATCAGTTCTGTAGTAAGAAAAAATACTTTTAGCATTTTCTGTTTTAAAAAAAACAACTAAAAAAAGACCAATTTTCTTGTATTCTATTTTAACAGCCATTTGCTAAGGCACTGCCCCTTCATGTCCTGTCACAAGCTCTGGCACACCCCTTTGTCAGCCCTGCCCTCCCTCCAGCACATGTCAGTGCAAGAGTGCTCATGAATATTCATGAGCTTCCACTGACTGACAGAAGCAAAAAAAAACATATGCCAGCTCTAATTATGTCACCAAATTTCGCCTATCAATACATGGAGAACGAATTGACCTGCAGCTATACTGTTCTTTAGGTAATTAGAGATTGCACACATAAAACTATTGAAGTAAAAAAATAAATTAAAAAAAAAAAGACTGAACTGCAGCTTTAAAGAGGATTCTTAGGCCTTGTCCTTGCTAATTGCTTGCGAGAGCGCTACGCGATGAATCGCATTAGGGTAATGTAATTGTGTATAGTGCGCACGTGCACGTTACCCGGCGAGTAACTTGAGCAGACAAATTATTTTGTATTTGCCGCACGACGGTGGGGTCACATGAGCAGTTAGCCCAATGAGGGCGAACCAGCTCCGTGACGTCACGGCCACGCACCCCAAAACGCCCTCTGTCACATCTGCCTGCAGGACAGAAAATCTCTCCTGCTGCAGGCAAGCGTGATGCCGTGTGAAGGCTTCCGTACAGGCAGCATGGTGAGTGAGGCCTTAGTCGTGACCGGACTGGTAGATTGGGTGTAATGGAGAAATATAGGAGTTACTGGAAGTGATTGGCCCCATGAAAATATTGAATGTCTTTCTCCTTTCCTCAGCCATGTGACAACATAAATAAATGTAAAAAGGAGGTTTATTTAAGTCCCCGTTACCTGATACGGACATTGGAAGAGCTGGCCACACAATTGACGAAAACACATGTATCGGTATAAGCTTCTGCAATTTCTGGAAACTGAAAAGAACAAAGATGTAAGTTTTTATAATGCCCAAAAATATAAGGAGATCCTAATTATGAAACAAAAAGGCCACATATTAATAAGTTAAGATTTGTCAAATAATTTGATATCAAAAATATCCTCATTTGTCATGAATTCAATAATGATTTTACAATGCTATATTGCATATCCCTTCCCTACTCCCACTGTAAATCATTATACTACAAATTGTATATAAATTGCTGACTTGCTGTACAACGACCATACAACTGAAGAAACCTGTGAGGTTGGAAAGCTTGTACACCATTCTTCTGACAATAAAAGGATAAAACGTATGTCCAGACATCTCTCTGTACCCTGTGCAAAAGCTATGAATCTAAAATCATGTACAAATAGAACATTAAAACGACTTTGCAGGAGATTAACATCTGCACTGCCAAAATGAACTAATTTATTGCAGGGCCTAAGGGGACAGAAATGCCAGTCAGATTGGGAATTACATAAACAAACCTAAACTCAGATAATATTGTGCATGCGGCATGTCTGCCCAAACGACCAAAGAGAAAACAAACTGTTATATGTAGCCTACAGATAAAGGGAGTTAAACGGTAACATGAAAAATCGTTGCATAAAAATCTAAGATTAAGACCTGAAATAAAAAAAAACTGCAGGAAGATACAATATTTAAATAATTGCCTCAATTTGTAAAAGAAATACATGTAAAATAATAAAACATTTTATGCATTTGGTCAAACAAGAAATGCAACCTAGATGCCAAATCAATTTGGACTCTGTTAAGAAATATATGCCCATTAAAGTACACTCCCCACTTTAGTCAAATAAATATTATACCATTGTAATGTTTGATTCAAATAGAGGATGGCACCATATTAGCTGTATTACTTCTACAGGCCAATGAGATATTGGTTCAGAGCAATGCCAGCCACAACATGTCCCTTCTTCAGACTCATGTTGACATCTTTCTGGTCATGGAAAGCTCACATCTTTTTGAACCACTTGTTCACTAAAAAAAAAGTGTCTCACTTTTTTGTCTACTGTTTGTTTCCCAAATGTATATGTTTAAATGTTTTTCACATCTAGGCCGAAAACAACCAACTAAAGTTCCAGTTTAGTTCACACTTTATCACTATATTAATATAACTTTCTTGGTAACAAATGTTATTAAATAAGCAAATCAATTTTTAGAAAAGCAAAAAGGTGGCAAAAAGAGAAATACACCAAAATTGCTCCGAATTAGAACATTTGATGCGATTAGTTTCTGTAAAATAAAAATATAGAACTGAACCTTTAGCAATTCAATAAGCACGAAATAATGAAACAGTGATCACAATTAGTGTACAGCATATAAACACCTAAAGTTTAGTTTACACAGAACAAGTCACATCAACAAATATTCATTTGGGAGAGGGGGGAAATGAATTGCCGAGAGCGCTTTCATTTCACAACAAAGAATTTTACTTAAAGATTTAATGTTCCTTTCATAGACACACACACACACACACCACACACACACACACACGTAACAACTGTCAAAGCACCAACTCCAGATAAATAATGCTCTTTAGTGAAGATTACAATAACGATTTTCACAGCAGAACAAGACGATAAGGTTGCCTGTGATGCTGTGTTTTGTTCAGGGATAATACAATTCAACATAAGTAACATGTAAATACTGTGATGGGCTTGTTTTTTCTTCTTTCTTTGCATTAACTGAATACTATATACTCTGCCCAACTACTTTACAGAGCAGCATTTATGTTGATGGATGAATGCTAGAGATATATCGATATATACCAATAACTACACACATTTTACAACTCATCAAGCCCTGATTTATTCTTTGAACGTTAATTCAGAGAACAGGATTCACATATAGGACAGACTGAAACTGTACTGTATCAGTGTATCGTTAAACACGAGGGAAGAAAAGCCTGAATTTATTAACTATTCTTTAAGACAAGAGTGGCCTAGAACTGTCCTCTCTGAGGACATGCCACACAGATCAAAGCTGGGGAAGAAAATCGCAAACAAATACAGATGCAAAATGTTGCAGCAATCAGGTACGAAAAAAATATATTTGTAGAAATGTCAAGGGCATGGAAATATTACTTTACATCAAACATACAGTAGTGGATCTTAATAAGGGAAATAAGGCAATTTGTAAATATAAATATTTTTGGCCCGAGTAAGCAGGGCTATGTCCTGAAGCAGCCGAGTCTTGTTATATATGATTGTTGTTTGTAGGACAAGTGCCTATTCAACATCTGAAAGGACTATTTGATATCCTGTTTAGATGCTAATTCTCTAAAGAAAAGCAAGTGAAGGACATATCTGTAGATCTGAAGGACAGAGGTCCCTATTTAACATGATGCAAGGACATCTTCACCATGCTGGAGAAAAGCCCAGTTCTTTTTAAATGAATGGGACAAAAATATTGTCTAGTAGTACAAGGAAGCGTCACAGCTAAATGAATAGCAACCAGACATGGCCAGTCTTGTCCTATAAAGACACTAGAAATTATTACATTCATGATGATCAGTACATCTACAAAAAGGACAGAGCAATCCCAGTTTAGGAATTGGGGCTGAATAACAGGACGGTACCACCTGTGGTCATACTTAGATTTCCACAAGGTGGTCTGGGGGAAACGCTGAACAAGCTTCATTTTTTTTTTTTTTAAAGAACTAACAAGATGCATCCTCTGAAAAGATGACTCTCAAACAGGGCGTCTGGAAACACAGCATACATGAGTCACTGGGGTGGAGGCAAAAGGCATGAAACCTGTGTCTCCAAAACTTAGAAACACAACTGGAAGCATCCAAAACGGATCTGAACATTTTTTCTTACCCATTCTATGTCAGACAGACAGGCAACACAACAAAAGCGGGATGGAGGAAATAACCCTGATGTATAAATCTATTCTGTGTAGATTGCAAGGAAATAAAAACAATGCATTTCATATGAATTTAACAAGGCAGAAAGGAACTGCAGTTTTAATTAAGTGTGTTTAATATATACACACACACACACCCACACACACACATGTGTTTAGGTTCTACTCTGAATAGGACTCATGCTTGTTCTCCCCCCCCCCCCCCACAAAAAGAAATACTGATGTATTTCTAATAGTTTTGCCGCGAACAAATGACCTCCAACGCTTCGCCATGAGTTGCCCCGCCGCCGGCCACGTCGAAGCTAAGGTAAATGCTTAAACACCCTACCCAAAGACCCTAACCCCCTTGAATTAACTCCCTACCTTAAGCACTAAAACCCTTTAAATTATCCCCGTACCGTAAGCAGTAATAAATCTTAGCTTAGAAGAGGCCGGTGGCAGGGATTCCAGCGGCGGATCGGCTGCAGCGGGGTCTGTCTGCGACCGAACACCGGTTGTGATTTTGTCGCAGTGAAACGGCTGCGACTTAATATCACATTCTGGTTTAAAGATGTTCAGCAGATACCTATCCTGTGAACCACAGTATCAAGCAAGACTCGCCTGCTTCAGGACAATCCTACTTAACCATTGTCCCACTTACCCAGTCCAAAAATAATTAGTTTGACAAATTGCCTTATTACGATCACCTATATTTCACTGTTGTCCTACTGCAGACTTGATCTAAAGTAAAGTAATATTTCCAGGTCCTTGTCACATTTCTAAAAATAATTTCCCTTCATCCCTGATTGCTGCACACATGACATTTCACACATGTATTTGTTGTATATTTGGTGATGTTCGCTGTTTTGCTTCCCCCGCCTTTGATCTGGAAAATAGACGCCAATACTAGCTATTAGGGAGGCTTGACGCACCAAATCCAAAATGGTAGGTCTGTGTTTAAACCTGCACGATGCACTACAGGTTCCTCTGGCAGTGTCTGGGCAGGTGTTCTTCAACTCCAATTGGTACTGCAAATCCTTATGATCCTGGTGCTACCACACCTTTCCCTTATTTTAAATTAGCAGTTTGGATCTTTTCTACACAGTGAAAACAAAGTTGCTGCAACACAAAGTAATACGGAGTATATGTACTCTTTTGCCACCTGTTCTAATATCCTGACAAGGAATGGTGATACCAATAATTATTAGCGTTCTCTGCTGACATCAAAATGACGGCTATTGCAACAATGCACCAATGAACTGTTGGTGATACATTATAGGACACGAGAGGGGGCAAAATAAAGTTAATGCAAAAAAGTTGGCCTGTCCCTTGATAACCTCCATTAGAGCTATATGGATTCTGCTAATTATGCAGTGTCCACTAATATTAAACTATTGATATGATACAAGAAGCCATCTGAAGTGGAGTTCAATCACATCACTTTACCAGGGGAAATAAGCACAAGCGTTAGGTTACCAAAACAAATATTTGTGTTTGACTAATTTGTAATGCTTCTCTTTCCCATTACAGTCTCCTCATTTGCACGTCTAAGTAAATTTAGAGGTTGAGAGAGACACACCGCATCACAGGATGTAGAATACCTCACAAGCCATCTGAGATGAAAGGAGACAAGACAATAATTCAGTGTACATTTACCTGGTGATGACCCAACTTCCGAGCGCGATGAACATTCAATCGTGAGAAAACATCAAACGGAAGTGATCTTGAAGTAATCCCTTCTTTATATAAAATGGTGAGATATCCTGTTGACAAAGAGAGGCTGAAGTTACAGTACGTCTAGATCTTTCAGACGTATATGGCTCACCCTTTCACTCTGTTAAGGGAGAAGGTGATGTCGCACAGGTCTGTGACAGCAAGGCGCATGTAAGAAGGTGATGCCACGCAGGTCTGTGATAGCATGGCGCATGTAAGAAGGGGATGCCACGCAGGTCTGTGATAGCATGGCGCATGTAAGAAGGTGATGCCACGCAGGTCTGTGATAGCATGGCGCATGTAAGAAGGTGATGCCACGCAGGTCTGTGATAGCATGGCGCATGTAAGAAGGTGATGCCACGCAGGTCTGTGATAGCATGACGCATGTAAGAAGGTGATGCCACGCAGGTCTGTGATAGCATGACGCATGTAAGAAGGTGATGCCACACGGATCTGTGATAGCATGGCGCATGTAAGAAGGTAAATGCCACACGGATCTGTGATAGGATGGCGCATGTAAGAAGGTGATGCCACACGGGTCTGTGACAGCATGGCGCATGTAAGAAGGTGATGCCACACGGGTCTGTGATAGCATGGCGTGTGTAAGGAGGTGATGCCACACTGGTCTGTGATAGCATGGCGTGTGTAAGGAGGTGATGCCACACTGGTCTGTGATAGCATGGCGTGTGTAAGGAGGTGATGCCACACAGGTCTGTGATAGCATGGCGCGTGTAAGGAGGTGATGCCACACAGGTCTGTGATAGCATGGCGTGTGTAAGGAGGTGATGCCACACAGGTCTGTGATAGCATGGCGCATGTAAGGAGGTGATGCCACACAGGTCTGTGACAGCATGGCGCATGTAAGAAGGTGATGCCACACGGGTCTGTGACAGCATGGCACATGTAAGAAGGTGATGCCACACGGGTCTGTGACAGCATGGCGCATGTAAGAAGGTGATGCCACACGGGTCTGTGACAGCATGGCGCATGTAAGAAGGTGATGCCACACGGGTCTGTGACAGCATGGCGCATGTAAGAAGGTGATGCCACACGGGTCTGTGACAGCATGGCGCATGTAAGAAGGTGATGCCACACGGGTCTGTGACAGCATGGCGCATGTAAGAAGGTGATGCCACACGGGTCTGTGATAGCATGGCACGTGTAAGAAGGTGATGCCACACTGGTCTGTGATAGCATGGCGTGTGCAAGAAGGTGATGCCACACTGTTCTGTGATAGCATGGCGTGTGTAAGGAGGTGATGCCACACAGGTCTGTGATAGCATGGCGTGTGTAAGGAGGTGATGCCACACGGGTCTGTGATAGCATGGCGTGTGTAAGGAGGTGATGCCACACAGGTCTGTGATAGCATGGCGTGTGTAAGGAGGTGATGCCACACAGGTCTGTGATAGCATGGCGTGTGTAAGGAGGTGATGCCACACAGGTCTGTGATAGCATGGCGTGTGTAAGGAGGTGATGCCACACGGGTCTGTGATAGCATGGCGTGTGTAAGGAGGTGATGCCACACGGGTCTGTGATAGCATGGCGTGTGTAAGGAGGTGATGCCACACAGGTCTGTGATAGCATGGCGCGTGTAAGGAGGTGATGCCACACAGGTCTGTGATAGCATGGTGCGTGTAAGGAGGTGATGCCACACAGGTCTGTGATAGCATGGCGTGTGTAAGGAGGTGATGCCACACGGGTCTGTGATAGCATGGCGCGTGTAAGGAGGTGATCCTGAAATTACAAGAGGTTGACTACTGAAGTCTATGGGGAGCAGCTGGCATTATCCTGACTGGCAGCAAAGGGCTTGAGAGGCTGCGTGTGACCTCCTCACAAAGAAGTCAGACAGACTTCATGCAACCACTCGCACTAATGCTCACACTATCAGGACACACACACACACACTATCAGGACACACACACACACTATCAGGACACACACACACTATCAGGACACACACACACTATCAGGACACACACACACACTATCAGGACACACACACACTATCAGGACACACACACACTATCAGGACACACACACACACACACACACACTCACTATCAGGCCACACACACTATCAGGACACACACACACACTATCAGGACACACACACACACTATCAGGACACACACACACACACACACACACTCACTATCAGGACACACACACACACACACTATCAGGACACACACACACTCACACTATCAGGACACACACACACTCACACTATCAGGACACACACACACTCACACTATCAGGACACACACACACACTATCAGGACACACACACACTATCAGGACACACACACACACTATCAGGACACACACACACTATCAGGACACACACACACACACACTATCAGGACACACACACTATCAGAACACACACACTATCAGAACACACACACTATCAGAACACACACACTATCAGGACACACACACTATCAGGACACACACACACTATCAGGACCCACACACTATCAGGACACACACACTATCAGGACACACACACTATCAGGACACGGACACACACACACACACACACACACACACACACACACACACACACACACACACACACACACACACATATCACGTACCCGCCTCGCTTCCCCGGCACTGGTTGGTGTTGGTCTCAGTGTCCGCGCGCCGCGGTCTTCCCGTGACGTGTACCCTGCACGCGCACCCCTCTCCTACTGACAGTTATCCCGGCAATCACACTACGAAATTTCCGACGCACAGCTACAGGGGGGAATCCTTCGGCTACGTCACTAAGCGTGCGCGCGACACCGCGTCGGAGTGCACGAGTCGTAGAAAGGTGATTTTTGCGACGCCATATTTGATTAGGGCAGTTTGCATTATATGGTAATTAACAGAACGCGGGCAATTGTATTACGTTATCTCTGGCTTCGGACTTTTGCTCGGAGTCCTTTCTTGTAGTTGCTGGGTAAATAAGAAATTGCCGCCGATTGTATGCTGCAGCTATACCATATATTTGTTACCTCGAAGCAGCTTCAGTCGCAAGTTATCGCGTTATCTAGAATGGTGGGTTTTTTTTTGTTTTTTTTTAAACAAGCTTTATTATTCTTAGTACCTTTAACATATCAATCCCAGCCAACCAGCTTTGTAACCTGCACATTAATCATACAATCAGGACGATAGAAAAAAACTGTCTGAGCCTTCTCTGTTTAGACCTCGAATTTTATCTGAAAAGGAAATACAACGTTGCAAACAGCGCCACCAACGTATAATCTATATGTAGCCCTTTTTGTGAACGCCTGCAATAAGGAACTACTGTGGTGCATGTACCTGTGTCCTCAGGAGCTCTGAGCCTCCGCTATTTGGGAGCCTGGGGTCATACCTTTATTAATCGCGGTGCAGCGCCTCCACTTGCCCAGGATCCCCATGATAGAGATTATACCCTGAACAAGAACATCACAACAGCATTATGCAACAGCAACCTTTTATATATCATGCATAAAGAACAAATGATCTGCAGAATAAACATATAACATTACACACACACACCGTGGCTCGGCCACACCTTATTAGGGATAATGTCCTGTACATAGGTGGCTCTGCCACTCTCCCTAGGAGTATATCTTATAACCAGTATAGGTATGGTACCATAGGATTTGCACAGTTGGCCCAATTAGTTAGTGGGAGGCGGGATCAGCGCCTGGTGACCGGTGTAGGTGCACTTATAAACAATGATACCTTCCGGTCACTGCGATGACCATCACACTCCACGCAGGGTCCTAGCGTTGCTCCAGCCTTTCGCCGTCACTCCTTGCTGCAGCGCCGTCTGTATCCAATCCAAGATGGCGGCCGCAGCTCCGCAGCCAAATCACACTAATGGGAAATGTCCCTACCAACTAAGGCCGTCCTTACAAAACAGCACCCTACGATGACAGGGGAATACTCCTCGGGCCGGGGGGATACCTTTCACCTAAGCGGACGGGTCACTGACCCTCCGCTCGCGCACACGAGGTTCCGCCAACCTCCTCCTTCACCTCCCTCTCTGCTCTCACCCACCGCCCACACGCATCCGGTTCCTCTATACAGAGTCTCGCACCCGATTGGTTCTCAGCCTCAGCTGACTCTCTCACAGTTCGGAGTTCAGAGTTCAAACCCCCAAAGTCTCCACAGATTGGTTACCCTTCGCGCGCTTCTCTCGCGCATGCACAGCCCAACTTGTACACAGTGACCTTGCTGACAGAATGACTAATATGGCGCTGCCTTTGTGATTGACAGCGCGGAACCTTTAGATATATATATGCACATCCTTACATTCTCCCCTCTCCAGAATCCAACGTCCCCGCTGGACTACATAAACCACATATATATCTAACTATTTACACAACCCTCTCAGTCCTAGATCAGATTACACATTCCGTTAATCAGTACCATCATAGCTTGCATCCTATGCCGAGCCCACTGCTGAGCCTCATAATGGGGTGCCCCAAATTGATCATATGCCATTCGCATGGGAGGCTGACAGGCTCTTTGACTTCGCCGGGGTTGATTCTCCTCTGCTTCTTCTGCAGAGTATCCAGTCTCAATTTGTGCTTCCATCTCTACCCTTGAGGGGTTTCCAACATTAGTACTGTCTCTTTGGGGTGTGAAACATGGACTTTGAGGATCTAGGGGCTGACTCGCGGGAGTCAAAGGGTCAATGTTCGGGCCAAGAGGCTCTTTACCCGTGGCTCCTTCGGGAGATGCCTCCGCGGCCGGAAGGCCCCTTTGAGAGGTTCCTTCCATTGGATCCTCAGAGGTGGCAATTTTTACAGTCTCTGGGCCATCCTCTGTGTGTTCCACTCCTCCATCTATGGGCGTGGCTGGGACTTCCAATTCATCCGTCCCTACTCGAGGTATGGGAAGCAGATGATTCCTATGCCACACTTTTACGCGGCCTTCAGAATCCTTGATCCGGTACACAGGAAGACCAGGCATTTGTGACTCCACCTCATACACACCCTCCCGCCACCGGTCTGCCAATTTATGCTTCCCAGGAACACCTAAGTTGCGTAAGAGGACCGCATCTCCGGGGTGAATTTCCTTATGACGTACTTTGTGATCGTAGCGCCTTTTATTTCCCGCATTCAGTTGCACAGTCGTCCGTTCAGCCAATTTATAGGCCAACTGTAAACTGTCCCTTAGTCGCTGGACATATCGGAAATGCGTCCTATTGGATACCCCATCGGTAGATATCCGCAGGCGCACATCCACCGGTAACCGGGCTTCTCTTCCGAACATCAAAAAATACGGGGTATACCCAGTGGACTCATGTCGGGTACAATTATACGCATGTACCAATGCCTCAACGTGTTTACTCCACTCCGTCTTTTGCGGGCTCGTCAGAGTTCCTAACATATCTAACAAAGTGCGATTGAACCGTTCAGGCAAAGCATCCCCTTCGGGGTGGTACGGGGTAGTACGCGACTTGGCAATGTTCAGTAGTGTGAGCAACTCCCGTATCAGTGTACTCTCAAAGTCTCTGCCCTGATCAGAGTGAAGACGATTCGGCAACCCATAGTGAATGAAATATTTCTCCCATAGTACTCGGGCCACCGTTACGGCCTTCTGGTCTTTCGTAGGGAACGCTTGGGCATACCTAGTATAGTGGTCAGTGATCACTAGAACATTACTAACTCCCCGATTGTCAGGCTCGATACAGAGAAAATCCATACATAAATGGACCGTCCCGTTCTTCTTGCGGACTACCACAATGGGTGAGGCGTAAGGGCTCCGAGATTCCTGCACGATGCCAGCCGTTTTCATCTCGTCGATTAATCCCCTCACTTCGTCAACATCCCTGGGGGCAAGCCGGCGGGAGCGCTCCCGGAAGGGGGTAGCGTCGCTCATTCGGATGGTATGGTGGGCGCTGCGACTGCAACCCACGTCCATATCACCAGTGGAGAACACACTCCTTCGGTCGTGTAGCTCGTTCAGCAGCCTCTTCCTCCATACATCCGGGAGTGGCGAGTCGCCGAAGTCAAATTCCAACACTGACTCGACGGTAGTAGGTGGGCACCTAGAGGGTCCCGTCGAAACCTTCTCCTCAGGAGTTACAGGGTATATCCTTCCCAGCATCTGCCGCCTGTCGATAGTCATGGGGTACGGGGATATATTCTGCACGTACACCCAGGTGCGCCTCGGAATCTTCCCGGGCCATTCCTTGACAGAGGCTAGTACTTTGTATCCCAAGCGTTGTTCGTCCTGGGCCATACTTTCCACGGTGAAGAGTTGATCCTCCAACCGTCGTCGGGGGTAGTGACAAGCGGCGACCATCATTCGTCCTTCCCCCGGGGGAATTTGAGTCAGTCCCCATTCTTGACTGTAAAGGACGCCATACTCTTCTTCAGCCGCAATTCTACCGCAGACCTCTTGGAGGGCGGGACAGGCCGCTAAGGCCAGCAGTGGGGCTTCTCCCGCTTCTTGCAAAAACTGGCGAAACACCGCGCGCACAATGTCAGCGTTGGTCCCCAAGATGATTGGGGCGCTGGGGTGGTCCTGAGGTTCGGGGCACACTAAGGCCTCCACTTCCATGGGGTGATGTTTACCAGTATTCAGCTGGAGAATATCTAACTGCACCTTTACTACTCCGTCTATGGGGTAATCTTCATGACTCAATCCCCGTAGTCGCAGGGCATCCGCAGATAACAACGGCAGTCGGTGGAGATGTTGGTCGTAGAAGGGCCGGTATACGATGGTTACTTGAGAACCCGTATCCAACAATGCGGCGGCGTAGATGCCTTCGATAACTACGCGAACAATGGAAGCGGGGCCAATTCGGGAGCTCTGAGAGGGCGGCAACACCTTTTCATCCTCCAGGGGTTGGCACGGCATCGATTGCGCCGGTCGGGACGACGTCCTCCGTGAGGTGGGGCAGTGGGCCCGTAAATGCCCCATCTTTCCACATGCGTAACACTGCATTTGGCTGAGGTAAGCTTCGTCTCTCCTGGTTGGGGGACTTCGCCCAGTCGGGGGACGAGGTCTGAGTGTCACTGGGGTAGGGACATCCTCGGAATCGGGATCCCCAGGGTCGGGCACGTCGGGCTTTGGGTCCACTTTCTTGGCTTCTTTACCCCCGGGCGGTGGCTTCTTCCCAGTGGCTAAGTCACGCCCTAACAACACCATCTCGTGCGCTTGGACCCGATCCATTAAGTCATGAAACGACAGGGCTTGTCCGGGCGTTATGCAGCTACTGACCCGCACCGACACGGGGTGTAGGGGTAGGAGGCCCCTCAGCAACTGAGTGGTACGTAGTCCGTTGGCTTCTTTCCTTGGCAACACGCCTTTCCTCACCATATTCCAAAGATCCAGGTGTAGTCGCCTGAGAAAATCGGATACCATTTCCCCTTCCTTCTGGGCTAACGCATGAAATTTTGACATCAAAGTGTACATATCCACCGGAGCTCCATACGCCTTGGTTAGGCAGTAGATGAGATCCGCTGCATCAGCTTCCGGGTTGTCATCACGGTAGTAGTGCACCATGTGGGACGCGGGGGGTCGTAGGCACTCGACGATGCGCTGTCTGCGGACCGCGTCCGTGCAGGTCCATTCAGGCAGTACCTGTTCGGTATGATCCAACCAGTCCTCTATCCCTACTTTCCCTTGGGGCGTGGGTTTCTCACCGGAGAAGGCCTTTAACTTCCTGTACTGGAGCGACTGGGTGGTATTGTGGATAGCGGCGGCTAGTGCGGGAAAAGAGGTGTCTCCCGGTAAGCTATCCCCAACGGCAGGGTGAGCATCCAATCTTGATAGGCTAAGTCGGTTGAGGCCAGCCCGCAGGCCGGACGGGGTAGATGAGGAGCCTAGGCTCAGGGCTGCGGGCCAGCGAGGGTGCAGGCCACGGTCAGGGGAGTGGTCTGGGCCTCCCGTCGCGGCGCCAACGGTGGGGGTATACTCTCTCCGGGGGGTGGAAGTGGCCAGGGGCACAGGGGTGTCCGCCTGGACTATGGGACAGCGCACCCCCGGGGCCTCGGGCAGCAGCAGTATACGGGGCAAAGCCTCGGGGCATATATCTTGTTCAGTGGCATACAAGATCCGGCGCCAGGTCTGGTCGCGGTCATAAAAATGGTCTTGTACTTGGGCATTGTCCAGGAGAGGGAGCTTTCGGACCTGCTCGGTCACTGTGCCTAACGAGATCATGGCGGGGACATGGCCCAGCGCGAAAACACGGTTCAAGGGAATCCCGCGCCGTTGGGCCCACTTGCGCACCTCGAGCGCCGAGGGCACCGACATGATGTGGGTTGGTTGCACAATAGAGACAAAAAATGTGGGGGCACCCCAGGTCTAAGATCTCAGCAGCGCCTCCAAATGTAGCCCTTTTTGTGAACGCCTGCAATAAGGAACTACTGTGGTGCATGTACCTGTGTCCTCAAGAGCTCTGAGCCTCCGCTATTTGGGAGCCTGGGGTCATACCTTTATTAATCGCGGTGCAGCGCCTCCACTTGCCCAGGATTCCCATGATAGAGATTATACCCTGAACAAGAACATCACAACAGCATTATGCAACAGCAACCTTTTATATATCATGCATAAAGAACAAATGATCTGCAGAATAAACATATAACATTACACACACACCGTGGCTCGGCCACACCTTATTAGGGATAATGTCCTGTACATAGGTGGCTCTGCCACTCTCCCTAGGAGTATGTCTTATAACCAGTATAGGTATGGTACCATAGGATTTGCACAGTTGGCCCAATTAGTTAGTGGGAGGCGGGATCAGCGCCTGGTGACCGGTGTAGGTGCACTTATAAACAATGATACCTTCCGGTCACTGCGATGACCATCACACTCCACGCAGGGTCCTAGCGTTGCTCCAGCCTTTCGCCGTCACTCCTTGCTGCAGCGCCGTCTGTATCCAATCCAAGATGGCGGCCGCAGCTCCGCAGCCAAATCACACTAATGGGAAATGTCCCTACCAACTAAGGCCGTCCTTACAAAACAGCACCCTACGATGTCAGGGGAATACTCCTCGGGCCGGGGGGATACCTTTCACCTAAGCGGACGGGTCACTGACCCTCCGCTCGCGCACACGAGGTTCCGCCAACCTCCTCCTTCACCTCCCTCTCTGCTCTCACCCACCGCCCACACGCATCCGGTTCCTCTATACAGAGTCTCGCACCCGATTGGTTCTCAGCCTCAGCTGACTCTCTCACAGTTCGGAGTTCAGAGTTCAAACCCCCAAAGTCTCCACAGATTGGTTACCCTTCGCGCGCTTCTCTCGCGCATGCGCAGCCCAACTTGTACACAGTGACCTTGCTGACAGAATGACTAATATGGCGCTGCCTTTGTGATTGACAGCGCGGAACCTTTAGATATATATATGCACATCCTTACATATATATTACAAACTCTCTAAACTGGTGCTGGGGAGAAAGAGGGGATCCCTGTAAATTCCTACAAATACTATAAACATAATGATCTTCCCCGCACTCACACTCACAAGTATAACCATTCTGTGTTAAAGTAGTTACGTATATATTTACTTTATACAAATATGGATACACAGAAACAGACACATCTCAGAAAAAAAAACCATGAAAACAAACACAGCATGAGTTAAAGTAATCCCAGAAAAAGGGGGGGGATGCCTAATATAAAGTGAAAGCAAAGTCCAAAATGTATAACCAAAAAAAGTTACATTTACTATTACATTTAAAAAGTATTCACTTTTCTGGGTTAAACATTTTTGACTTTGTATCCATATTTTTATCTGAGAAGGCCCCTAGTGTTGTACTTTCTCCCTAATGAAGGATGACTCCATCTAGTTGGTGCACGTTTGACGTCAGCTCAAACATCACAGCCACAATAATTGGACCATAGAAGACTTTAGTTCTTGTCAGCGCAGGATATAGGCGCTTCCAAGCAAATGAGCTCCACTTATAAAGGAAATTCATCACATGCAATTTACTGCATGAGTTTACCATTTCAACATGTTTTACATATGTATTTGTATACAGGTGCTGAGATAATTCCCTTCAATCATTTGATTAGAAAACATACGTTTTAATTGTAAATCTACGTAAGTACCAGCACTCACTGTCTAATGGCTAAATGATGAAAACAGTTGTAATGCAGAAAATACATTTAATAATAAAACAAACCAGAAATAAATCAAATGTGTTTGCAGAAACCAGTGTCACAAATGGGCATGTCACAGGGGTGTCTGATTTGACCAGTGATAGGGGAAGGAAGCCTTAGGGAAGTACCTCTGGGAGCATTTGGACCAGGGGGAATGGGCCAGATGAAGAGGTAGTCCCTCGAAATATTGCCCCCCGAGCATACTTTCCGTTCTCCGTTTTTTGTGTATATTCCTTGTGTTTCATGTTTTTTTCCCCTTTTCCTTTTTTCCCCCCACCCCTCACTTTGTGACATGCCCATTTGTGACACTGGTTTCTGCAAACACATTTGATTTATTTCTGGTTTGTTTTATTATTAAACTAGCTGAGAGACCCGGCGTTGCCCGGGATGTAAATGCGTAATAGGTAGTATTATTTATAAATGGTGGAACAATAGGTGACTATTTGGAGGGGATGGGAGGGAGGGAGAGTGGACAGGAGGGGGGAGAGTGGACAGGGGGGGAGAGTGGACAGGAGGGGGGGAGAGTGGACAGGAGGGGGGGGAGAGTGGACAGGGGGGGGAGAGTGGACAGGAGGGGGGGTGACAGTGGACAGGAGGGGGGGGAGAGTGGACAGGAGGGGGGGTGACAGTGGACAGGAGGGGGGGGTGACAGTGGCCAAGAGGGGGGGAGAGTGGACAGGAGGGGGGGGAGAGTGGACAGGAGGGGGGTGACAGTGGACAGGAGGGGGGGTGACAGTGGACAGGAGGGGGGGGC
The DNA here is from genome assembly GCF_040206685.1 of Ascaphus truei. Lineage (NCBI taxonomy): Eukaryota > Metazoa > Chordata > Amphibia > Anura > Ascaphidae > Ascaphus > Ascaphus truei. Next base: position 102,465,370 of record NC_134484.1, read on the forward strand.
AGTGGACAGGAGGGGGGGGCAGTGGACAGGAGGGGGGTTGGTTTGGTTTAAATTGACGGGTCCCTCCTCTCCACTCCCCCTGTATCTTTCTCCGCTCCTGACCCCCCCCCCCCCCCCCACCCCCCATGTGTAGCTCCGGTCCCCACTCTACAGTGTCTGAGACACAGTGTAACACACACACACACACGCACGCACACAGACACACACACAGTGTCCCACACACACACTGTCACGCTGTGACACACACACACACAGACACAGACACACACTCACTCACACACACACACTCACACACACTCACACACACTCACCTCTCCTTCTGGCCGCCGCCATGTTAGTTAGTCCGCGAGGGAGGAAGGGGTCCTTCCTTCCGCCGCCATCTTAGGTGCCGCGTGGCAGCGGTAGGCTGCCCTGGCCAATGCCTGTCCCCGCGCCAGGGAGGTGAGCGGGAGGTGAGGGGAGGTGAGCGGGAGGTGAGGGGAGGTGAGTGGAGGGAGCGGGAGGTGGGTGGAGGGAGCGGCAGGTGAGTGGAGGTAGCGAGAGGTGAGTGGAGGCAGCGGCAGGCTGCCCTGCCCACTGCCTGTCCCCGCTCCGGGGAGGGAGTTGAGCGGGAGGGAGGTTAGGTGCCGCGTGGCAGCGGTAGGCTGCCCTGGCCAATGCCTGTCCCCGCGCCAGGGAGGTGAGCGGGAGGGGAGGTGAGTGGAGGGAGCGGGAGGTGGGTGGAGGGAGCGGGAGGTGAGTGGAGGCAGCGGCAGGCTGCCCTGCCCACTGCCTGTCCCTGCGCCGGGGAGGGAGTTGAGCGGGAGGGAGGTGAATGGAGAGGGAGGTGAATGGAGAGGGAGGTGAATGGAGCGGGAGGTGGAGGGAGTTGAGCGGGAGGGAGGTGAGTGGAGCGGGAGGTGGAGGGAGGTGAGTGGAGAGGGAGGTGTGTGTGATGGGGGGGGGAGAGGACAGAGAGGTTGTGTGTGTGTGTGTGTGTGTGTGTGTGTGTGTGTGTGTGTGTGTGTGTGTGTGTGTGTGTGTGTGTGTGTGTGTGTGTGTGTGTGTGTGTGTGTGTGTGTACGTGTGTGTGTGTGTGTCCTTTGGCCCGTCACTCCGCCTCAGGCCAATGAGAGGTGTGCGGGGGCGGCCCAAGGGACCAATGAGATTTCCCCTAGGGACACCGGACATCCAGGCAGGCAGGCAGGCAAACATACAGTGCTTTCACTAATATAGTATATAAGATGTATTTTCTGCATTGCAACTGTTTTCATCATTTAGCCATTAGACAGTGAGTGCTGGTACTTACGTAGATTTGTTAGTACTTTACAGGGGAATAAGGGTCCCCTTTTGTTCCGTGCACCCTGCAATTGCATAAATTTAACACTATCAGTGTGCTGTCTATCGTCCCCCTTTCCCCTTACGTTTTAATTGTATGCAGTAAGCCACATCCAATTATTTAGTAGGTCTTGCAGACCCTCCAACATTTGGCACAAAAAAATAGGTACACTTTAGTTGCTATACCAATGTGGGATAGAGGAGCTTCCAGACAAGTGACCCCACCGAAGGAGGCACAATTACACGTACAATTTACTACACGCAAAGATAATATTACCAATACAATTTGTATTTATGGATTTATTTGTATATACTTACATGCTCACAAAATAGTGGTGGTGGTATTAAATCTCCCCCTAACCAGCTACTCCTTAATAACAACTTTATTTCATATAGCACTTTTCTTCCAATGGGACTCACAGCGCTTCACAATTACAATATAGTGCGCAGAACACAGCGCGTAGGATTTTTACAGGCACGGCCCCTGCCCAGGTGAGCTCACAATCTAGGATTTTAGTTCCATGAGGCACAGGGAGATAAATTGACTTATCCATGGTCACCAGGAAATGACACCGGGGACTAAACAATGTTCCTCTGATTCAAACTCAGTGTCATGGCTTACAGAGTCCGTCTCTTTACTCACTGAGCCGCTCCTTTGCAGATTAGTCATCAAACTTTTTTAATTATTTGCAAATCTGCAAAAGTTTTAACATTTTTTTTTTATTAAAAAAATTGTGCGAAATATATATGTAAAGCATACTACAAAGGGGAGGCGATAGACAGCACTCTGATTCAGATAAATATGTGTGGTTGCAGGGTGCACGGAACAAAAGGGGACCCTTATTCCCCTCTACTAATACTAACACACCTATGGAAGTACCAGCACTCTCTATCTAATAGCTAAATGATCTAATGAATGCAATTGTCATAAGAGTAAATTAATTTAATGACACTATAGGTAAACCGGAATTAAAGCAAGTATGTTTGCAAAAACAAATAAGGTGTCACAATGGTAAATAATGTCTCAAAGTGAGGGGTGGAGGGGAAAGAAGGAGAAGGGGGGGGGGAAGGACATGAAACATTAGGAAAAACACATAATAGGGGGAAAGAAAGTATGCTAGGGGGGCAACGCTTCATCTGGCCCATTCCCTCTGGTCCCAAAGGGTCCCAGAGGTACTTCCCCAAGCCTTCCCTCCCCGATCAGATGTCCAGTTAGACCCCATAGAAATCTACTAACAGTCATAAGGTATGCACTGGAAAGAGCTATTTCTTTTCTCCTATTACTGTATGTGTTTTTCCTAATGTTTCATGTCCTTTTTCCCCCCCTTCTGCTTCTTTCCCCTCCACCCCTCACTTTGAGACATTATTTACCATTGTGACACTTTATTTGTTTTTGCAAACATACTTGCTTTAATTCCGGTTTACCTATAGTGTCATTAAATTCATTTACTATTATGACAATTGCATTCATTAGATCATTTAGCTATTAGACAGAGAGTGCTGGTACTTCCATAGGTGTGTTTGTATATATGTAAAGCATGTGACAATGTATAATTCTACATTCTTACCTAAGCGGGCAATCGTTTGGTGCTGCTGTTATAAATCTGTCAAAATCCTGATTGTGGACCTAACGAAATGGACACCTTCTAACTTTGTGCTGCAGTCTGTGAAATGCAGCTGCAATGTAACATTATATTACTAAGTGTAACACATTGCTACAGCTTTCAAAGTAATAGACGTGAAATGAACAATAAAAAGTTAAATAAAATTACGCAAAAGCATGCAATTCCGCCTTTGGCCACTAAGGTTTGCTACGACCGGACTTTAAAAGTTTGTCCAGAACCTGAAATATGGGTATAACAGGAAAGGAGAGAGAAAGACATCTGTGCACAAAAGGGAGCACAACTGAGCTACCTGGGAAATATGCTAATTTAGATATGCAACGTATATTTAAATGACTTAAATTAGCATATTCCCAAATTTAGCATAGTTCTCTTTTTTTCAAAGGTGGAATTTCATGCTTTCGCTTGACCTTTTAAAGGCCTTCTGAAGTTAGGTGAACCACAATTTTTTGGGACTAATTCCCATATAGTAAAACTTGTGGGGGAAAAAAACTCCATTCTTGCGGCGGATTCGAACCTTGGCGAAAAGTTCCCCTATCTATAATTGCAACTAGCACAAGCTCACCCTTCTCCAGCCAGACTTCCCTAGGAACACACATGCTTCACACCTGGCTTGTGCACTGCTGCTGCTCCCCCAACCACTTGACCAAGGAGAGAGCTATGTGCGCAACAGCCTCCCAGCACCAGAGAATGGTGATAATACCACTGGTCGCTGCAGTGTTGCCAAGGAAGGAGGCAGAGAGAAGGAAAATTAAATTGCAAACATAAAAAGTAAGTCAGAAAACACAAAAACACAGCGCACAACGCTCATAGTGCATAAAAGAAATATTATTCCAATCAAACAGTACAGGTAAGTATTATGCGTACATCAAGGGAGAAAAAACCCAGCATGTCAGGGGTTAATGTTACCCATGCGCCAACCGGATCTCCAAGCAGGATATCGTCTGTTGTTTAAGCATCTTCCAGCCTCTGGGTCTTACGATCCATACACGAAGTCAGTAGAGCCTCAGTGGTCCCACTATTGGGGGTAGAAGTCCCAGCAGACTCGTTAGTAACAAGGATGGTGAATCTGCTGGTTGAGTTCGTATCTCACGGTGGCTTGGTGCACACTCGCAGCCCTCCGATCCTCCGCTTCCGGATCTCTGACGTCACTCCGTGGCGACACCGCAACTCGCGTCGCGATTTCCTCACCAGTTGAGGGGACATACCAGCAGTGGTAGGATGAAGTGTCCAAACTGAATATCGCATAAAAAATCCTTTCCAACGCGTTTCGAAACCAAAGGTTTCTTCATCAAATTCTATGTAAGACACTTGCGAAACATAGATTTCTGTATCTGCATCCAATATGTCTATTCAGTGCATAGATAGGAACGCTATTCTAAACAATAAAAAAACAGTCAAACAAATCTGCCTCGGCGGGTCAGAACACTCAAAGCCCCATAATACAAGCCATATTGTCAGGCACTGATGTCGGGCGCTGGTGTCGCTCTCCGATTATGTCACAACAAATCTGTCAATTTGTTTGACTGTTTTTTTATTGTTTAGAATAGCGTTCCTATCTATGCACTGAATAGACATATTGGATGCAGATACAGAAGTCTATGTTTCGCAAGTGTCTTACATAGAATCTGAAAGTAGGGCCTCCTTAAATGAACCAGGAATAACGCAATAACCTATTATGGTATTTCTTTGGAGATATTGAAATTAAGATGTTATTCACTGAGAATATTCACCATAGGCTTCTACCAGAATTGGAATGAGAGTGCATATATAGATCACTGAGAACCTATAGGAGAATAAGTGACGAATACATTGTTTTAAACAGCCACGGTTTTTTCTGACCCGCCGAGGCAGAATCAAAACTTTTTCCTGTGAAGTTATAATATAATGTATGCTAACACTGTGATATGATGAGCTCTTAATACACTAAGAGCCACAGATGAATACACACTTATGAAGATTAACATTGTTGTATCTCCTATAGGCAGGAAACGCTATTGATAACAAATAGGCTTATATGTATTAGATTTACTATCCTGACCTACTGAGGCAGAATCTTTGCATAATTTGTCGAGACACTGGGGATTTAGAGTCTCCTATTCAGACACATAAACTAAACACCAATTGGTTGTCTAAGTAAACGGAATTTTTGTGTCATAATTGAATATCTAACGGAATAGCTCTTTGTATTATAGAACTACAGACAAGGAGTCATATACCCAGAGTCTCTAACAGTTAAACTATACACCTATTTGGTAGATGTAATATGGGATGTCGCAGTAGAAATTGAAAAACTAATATGGTAAAAATATTCCTATACTAAAGAGAATTTCTACTACTCCGTTACTGGGATTTTTAAGAATTTAATTTTTTCTTTTTTCACAATGTCACATAATTTTTTTTGGATGTCATAAAATTTTATTATTTTGTGATTTTAAAAACGGACCCTACTCTAGAGAAACCATAAGCTGTCTGTCTAAGTTATTTATCAGTATTTTATCATAGAGTGCATCTTTGGAGGGTCTTTTTTGATCTCTTGGACCAATTTGTCACCTATTCTGTGCCAGAGAGGTTCGCCTGGAATCCTGTAGGTTTTGTTGATACACCACTGTGTGCTCATTTGCATGTTATTTCCCAGAATCCCTGGCTCAAGTGGAAGCATTGTATGTTCCGCAGGAGCAGATTCCCAGTCTGTTTTTATATCGTGTTCAGTGTTTTTTAGTATGTAATCAATACATTGTTTTTAATTTTTTCATTACCTGTTGAGTTCCTCTTTCCATGAGTTTTGCGGTCATGCCAATCCCTTTTTCCCTCCTTACCATATGTTCCGGTTTGACTGCAAAAGTACAATTTTTTGTGTTGTTGCCCCGGTCTCCGGAAATTGTGAGTAAAACGTCTAATTGTACCGCTTTGAAATTGCCCTTCCAAACCTCTTGGAAGGCAATTTAAAAACGGGAACATTTGAGACGTTTTAGTCCCCAGCTGCGGCCCGACTTCCACTAATACATCCTCCACCCGGAAGTCGGGCCCGACATCCGCATCCGCCTGCAGGAGCAGCACAGGACCTTAGTGAGGCCTTCCAATCTACCTCCCGTGCATGCCATGTTTCCTAATCTCCCCTCACCCCCCCCCCCCCCCTTTATAGCTTGTTACATGAAAGGGTCACTTTCATAATGGTACTTCATTTTCAAGTTGGGTAATAAGATTAGACTGATTTTTTTCTACAACCAAGCTCTCTCTTTTTAAGATTATAGTTAGGTGTTATGAGAGGTGATGTATAATTAGATGAGATAAAAAAAAACACACATGACCGCTTTAGCACAGAACAGGTGTGTGACAGGGTGGATTCCCTGTCTAGGTATAAAATATACGTTTAACTCCTGAGCCTAGCAGTTAAATCCCAGCCTGAGAGCAGGCTGAGACAGTTCTCGGCTGGATCATTAGAGGCCTTTAGAAACCTTGCTCCCCTCACAGAGTTTCTTTCAGTGTGAGCTAGAACACACATTACCTGGTACTCTGGAGGAGGAGATAGAGATCCCTGTAAAAAGGTCTGTGTATGTTGTTTTATCTATACTGCCATGGAGACCACTCGACTTGAACCCCCTTTTTCCCTACAAGGACCTCACGCCAGTCTACAGGACTAAAGACTAGGGCCTTTCTGGTAAAAGAGAACAACTCTGTTCGGGACTGTTTGTGTGGACTATTCCAACATGCTGAAAGTCAGCCCTTATGTTTGAAAATAAAGCTCTTGTGTTCCATCTTGTGAGGCTGAATAAAAGCCTATATTCAGACTGTAGGAGATGTGTGCAGAGGTATGCAATGGAGACCGTTTTTATGGTGAAATTAAAATAAGGCTTTATTGTGCCTGTTCCTAGAAATACAAAAAGGATTCCCCGCTACAGCTTAGTGATGTGTATAGTGAGGTGCTCACTAAGTAAGATAAGTAAGTATTGTGCCTGTTCCTTTAAACACTGCAAATACAAACATAAAAGAAAAACCTACTCCACTTTTTACACATTTTACATCAGCCCTATCTAGCTGGGTGGGTAGCTAAACTGCTTACCACCCCAAATATATATGTATACACACACACACACTAAACAGTCCAAAAAGAAAGTCTTATCTGTATCTGGGGTTTCTGTAGGGGAAGGCCTCTCTGTTCTCCTGGGTCAGCATCCTTGTGTGCTATGGCACTCTCTGTGTCCAGGTATAGAGGTCTTGTCCCCTTGTCTTGCTGGCAGCATACAGTCCTTCTGTGTGCATCAAGACATCTTATTTTCCTTAGTTCATCCCAGGTGTGGGCAAAGGAATCTCATTCCTGTTTCTCAGAACAGGCTTTTTCTAACAGTCTTGATCAGCCAGGTGGAGTCTGGTTGATTGCCTGTGCAATTATCCAGCCCACTGCTGGATTTAGAGACAGTTTTTCTCAACATTGATAAGTCCCTGTTACACCGACCAACCACATATCTTCGCAGCATTACTGGAACAGGGTGAAACTGAATAGTCCTTAGCATTTCTACAAATCAGTATGTTATCAGAGGTCAAATCAACATGCTCTTCCGTCCTCGGAAGCCAGGTACCGCACCACACACACGACTGCATGGTTTGCAATTGCAAAAAGCCACCCAGCCATGTAAACTGGTTAGAACAATTATATGTATTAAAGAAAAATACATGAATTATCATCATTTACATAGATCCATGTATTTGTTCTTCTGACTTTACCTAGTGTAAGAATTTTTAACAAAATAACAATGGTAGCTTTGCAAGAAACTATTTTTTGCATTATCCCAAAAATCAGAAAACTACTGAGGAATTTTAGGGTGCACATTCTGATTTTTAAATGACCACATGGCAGACTATCATGTCACCCAGATATTAGCTCAGGCCTTCTGGCCTCATAGCAGGCTCACAAAGCAGCAGCAGACTAAAGTAGATATGACACCATGCTCTGGCCCCAACATGTATTGCAGTGTTTTTCAACTGGTTCCTAGGACCCCTTGGGTTCTGCGGGCTTCCCAAAAGGGTTCTGTGCAATTTTCAGGTCATTTGAAAATAGCACCAAATGTAGAAAAATGCTTCTGATCTCAGACGCGCTATTAGTGAGTTCTGCAGAATTTCACACTATAATTATAGGATTCCTTAACAAAATAAAGGTTGGAAACCACTAATGTGCCGTATTTAAATATAATGTATATGCAAAGTGCACGGATATCTCTAAGTGTACTGTATGTGAGTATGTGTTATATACATATTATTATATATAAAAGTCAGAACCTCTCCCCTACCCTGTTGCAGCCGGGAGCAGCTCCAGACTGCACACAATATTCACACAGACACTCACAGGTAATTAGACACAGTACAGTATGTTCACAAGTAAACTGCTTGTCAACATTCTCCGCTATCTGCTGGCCCAGAGAAAAAGGCAGACTATAAAAGCTGAAGTTGTATACATAAAAATGTGCTACTAAACGAATACACCTAGCCTGCAAAACCAAAGTAAAAATGAATGAATAAATGAATGCATAAAACCAAGTGCGAGAAGCGAAAGATTGCGACATAAATAAATGACCACGCCACACAATAAGTGAACACATATATAGGCTTAAAGTGACGTGAAGGCTTATAGTGAAATAAACTTATCGGTTTAGAAACGTAAATATTTTGTGAACTAACATCTTGACTATTGCAACCTATTAATAAAACAGTAGAGGTAAATGGTGCTCACACCTTGATAAAGTCCTTACGGACGAAACGCATAGGTGCGTTTCTTCACCTCCATTGTGAGCTATATTCAAATAAACTTTCATTGATATCTGGAGTTGCCCTGGAATCTTTTATATTTTTTCAACCTGGATCCTGGCTGTGCTCCTGCTTCTAACTGAATCTTCTTTATTAATAAAACATGCTATTTAAAACAAACTGTATTTGTGCTAGATATGAGGAATATCATGACCCGGCGTCGCGCCGGAAATACAAACTTGTTTGTATTGCGAATCGCCGGTCTCCCTGTAGCACGTGGGCACACGCGAGCGCACGTGCACAATGCGCATATGCATTGGCATCCTAGTGTTTGTTTCGCTCGCGCCGTATCCTGCACTATGGACGCAGCCTGATTCTTCCTGTATTGCAATTGTATAAAGCGCTGGATACACTGTCGGTGCCAACTAAATGGATTTAAATTCTACATACATATAAATCTCTGGATGAAGCATGTGTAGCAGGTGTACCCCTAGGGTACTATAACTACGGGTGCTGCTGTCCCCTGTGAGGCTAACAGGAGGCCTGAACCTCCGCCACTGGGAGCCTGGGGTGTACTTACACACTGTGCAGCGCCTCCACTGATGAGGGAACCCAACGTGGTGGGAGTGTGCCTTCACCAGAACAACCATACAGTAAATACACACAGTGGGATAAAACAGTATTTACTGAGCATGTACGGTAACTTCGGCAAAACTCTCATTGCATAACATTATTACATCAGTCATCAGAATTATCAGAGTACCACCCCACACAACAATCATGGCATTACTTCGCATATCAGTCCTTGCATCACCCTTTGTCCTTGGTGTACCAATCAAATTTTACCGGCTTCAAATTTTTCGCTGACCGCCGTCGCGTCGCACTTACTATAAGCGCTTGTGACGGCGGCAATGCTTTTGTTTTCAGGTGACGCCGCGTTGCCGCACTATAAGCTCAGCCTAAAATGCAAACAATGGGGTTAAGAGCATCAAGTCAATGATAACACAAGGAAATGGAGACATTGCCCAAGAGAGCTTTCAATTAAAGTGATATGGTGGGAAATTTACAGGCGCAGAAGGGGTAAAAGTGCAAGTCTGGGATATAAAGCACGTCAGTAGTGTAGGAGTACATAATTTAATGAGATTATTTTAAGGGGTGAGTTTTCAGCTGATTACTCATGAAAGTGCGATAGTGCCGATCGTGCACCACAGCATGGAAACTCCCATTGACTTGAATGGGAGTTTCCGTGCGATAGTGGCCGATCGGCACTGTTGCACTTTCATGAACAACAGACGTTTTGTCAATCTGTGGAAGGGTACAAACTGGATTTAAGAAGTGTTGTAAAATGTATGTAGCCCTGTTTCCCCCAGAACACAGGAAACTACCAATTTCTGCTCTTATACCTGTTGGCTCCAGGAGCCTGAGCCTCTGCCACGGAGAGCCTGGGGTGTATACTTACTCTGGTGCAGCGCCTCCACCTGTGAGGGATCCCAGCAGAGCGGAAGCAGCCCCTCTCAGGACACAATAATAACACCCACACTGTATAAAATAACGACACCTTTACTGTATTAGCAATTGTTATATGTCAAAGGATTACTCTCCTCTTGTGGATAAGATAGATGGTACAACTACCTGCCTCGCAGGGCTTACTTACTTGAAATGATACCCACCACCGTGTCCCACACCGTGTCCCAAATACTGTGTACCTCACACAGATTCCCCAATAGTACCACAGTATGTTAAGTCCCTTGGTCACTAGTCCCACAGTGTCCCCAAAGAACCCACTCTTATAGGCGTGATCAGTGCCTGTGTATATACCGGTATGTTGGTGCACTTGTTGACTTTTACCTGCCGGGCACGGGAGCAGCCGGTCTGATGAGACTTCACAAAGGATCCGCCGATCCTCTCTCCTACACCGACGTCGTCAGGGTGATCCCACCACGGCAATGTCTCTGTAGTCTCTTCGATGAGGCCTGATCCCAAACCTCTCTTCAGGAAGTTCAGCGTCTGCTGTGTCCCTAATTATATTTAGATACTACAGGGATCCGTTCCCTATGCTAGGGCCTGTCCCTGTAGCAGCCACAAGCTAGAGTTGACTCAGGGCCTATCTTGGGCCTAAGGGGGCATTTGCTGGCTTAATGCAGCGGCTTACTTGCCCTCTGCACGGACCATCTGTCCCCTACCTCTCCCTGTCACACTCTGCCTGCATGCTCCTTGTGACACACTTCCTTATCCTGCCTGCAGCACTTCCCCAGCTCCTATTGGCTCCCTGGCGTCTGGTGGGACACTTCTAAGGCTCATGGGACTTGTAGTCCCTTCCCAGAGCCTTCCCTGATTGGCTAGCATTCGTGCGTTTCTCCACTGCGCATGCGCGACATAAAATGTCCGCCGCCGCTGCTCTGCGCATGCGCGAGCTTCCCCAAGATGCCGGCTCCCTCCGCAATTACCGGAGCCCCTGGCGACGCGATCGCCGTCCCGGCGCACACCGGCAACCTCCCACTACACGCCCCTTGACACGTTGCACGCGCTTCCGCACGCCCCCTCAACCGGCCGCAACTCTCCCAACCGTGCGGAGGTAATTATATACAAGGGGGCACAACCTCAGAGTGGGGAACCTGGCTACATGTATATACATTGAACCATTGTTACAACAAACCAGTATACACAATAAACAGAAAGAAAATCTCACATGCCCAACTAGCGCACTTGCCATCCAAGACTTTTCACAAAAAAAGGGGTCTAAGTTCTAAAGCAATTTTAGAGCAACATTGGCACACAAAAGGTGTGATTTTGCCTTTTTGCTCTACTGTGTATTACCTCCCAGTAATTGAGAGAGAGATACTGTGTATTACGAGATAGAGAGAGCGCGAGCTGTGACAGTGGTGCTATACAGCAGCTGGTTTAGCTCACACTGCTAGAACCGCTGCACAGAAATACAGAAGTTGTGGGTTGTAATCCTGTGGGGCCAGACACTGGTACCCCATTCCTCACTAGGTGCCTTAGACTTGTCAACTCAATATAGTTTGTATGTCAATCCTTTTAGGAAGTGTGGAGTGCGAGTCATTTAAATATACTTTGTATATCTTCCTTAAGGTGTGTTCCTTTTTGAGCACAGGTGTCTCTCCCTATGTTATTTGGAGGGAGGTTTGAGGGAATATATTTTAGGTATCTGTTTTTGGGAGACTGATCCGCGTCTGAAAGGAAATTGACAATCCTCGGTGGGTTCTAATGTCCCCCATCTTTATATACCATTAGGAAAACCAGCAACCAACCAAAACAAAAAGGAAGCCAAAGTTATTTCCAAAATTTTGAATGCCACCAGATGCACAATTGCCAGGAAATGGAAACAAGCTACCCCCCTCCCGCCCCCCATCTTTAAACCAAATAAATAATAAAATATGGCATATAGTTTATATGGAAAAACTTTCAGCATATCTAAATGGCTCCACCACTCAATTTGCGGCGCTTTGTGCCCCTTGGTTTCGCAATGCAGGTATATCCCCATATCTAGATTAAAATATTCTGAATGTTGTGATTTATGCTGTATTAAAATCGTTGTTCACTATACTATATATGTACAAAAGCTGTCCCCTTTCTTCTTCCCTTAATCCCCCCCAAATGTGTCATTATCAACTATTTGTATCAATGTATCCCCCCCTTTTTTTAATGTACCCTTTTCTCATAATTTTGAAAACTATTCAATAAAAAAAATAAAAAATGAAGTAATAAAAAAAAAATGTTACCCATCTCTGGCATAGTGAGGTACAGGGGAGTAAGGGACTGGCATGGGGGAGCAGGGGAGTCAGATTAGATTGAAGGGACAGGAATGTTATGGTCTAATGGGGAGTCAGTACCTTTTTTTTCCTGGGGGAGGGTGGGACTTCTGACTCCCCTTTTTCTTCTACACTGGGAGAACTCCTGAGGCAGATCAGAGTTTCACTCCACCCATTCAGCTGCTTCCTTGCGGTGTGCAGATTATATCTCCCTGCTCCTCATCCCTGCTTTATACGAGTTCGGCAGCAAAAATGAGGAGATGGGAGATATAATCTGTACACCAGGAAACAATTGAGTAGAGGAGTAGGGAGAGGAGAAGCTTGAATCTACTTTGAGTACGTCTAGGTTTCTCAGCAACACAGGCAGCTAAAGAGCTCATTAGCAAGTAAGAAGTAGAACAAACCTACCATCACCTGGAGCAGCAGGTTGAGGGGAGAAACCTGGGATATTCCATATTAGCCCAGGACATTTGGGGGGTATGACAATGTATTAAGGTCTTTGCTCCATTTCTTGGCCTGTGCACATCAGTTTGTCATAAGGGCAGTGTCATTAGAAGGTGTTAGTGAGGAGTTACATAGAACACAGATTTTTGTAAAGTTGAGGGAATAATATCAGATGTATGATGGTGGGTGTACAGGTAAATCCCATTGTGTATCACTGAACAACCCTAACCAGAGCCGACCGATACAAAGTAGTTACTATTTCCTACTTAGTGGAATACACCTACGGGTAAAGGCCAGACAGATAACAGGCTCAGAGGATAAGGAGACAAGGCAATTACCACATCGATTTCATGTAAAGTCACAATTTTTATTTTACTGGAACAGCTTCAATGAGTAACGATGCGCTCACCACAAACAAGGCGTGACCGCGAGGCCGAGGTGGGGATTTGATAAACGCCAACCCACAGCCGCGAGGGACCGTTTGGAGTGTAGATAGGTTGAGGTAGCCGGGTCGGGGTAGGAGAAGTCAGGATGGTCAGTGATACTTGCCAAGGTCTGGATTGGAGATGTGCAGATCGTCATGGGTAAGCCGGGGGCAGGAGCGGAGAAGTGCGGAATCCAAAGAACAAGCAAGGTCAGGCAACAAAGGACAAGACAGGCAAGGCTCAGACAGGAGGCAGCACTGCAGAGAACACAGCGCACATAAACAAGGTTATGCTCAGCCAATGTGCCAGAGGACAGGCTGAGCATATATAGGATGAACAGACCAATGAGGAAGAATCATACTCCCTAGTATGCATGGCTGTGGTGGGCTGATGGAGACAAGGCAGGTGAATCCATTTACACAGCAGAACGGAGGAGACTGCGCAGGTGCACGGGTGCGCACTGCGCAATGGTGGTGACGTCACCGCGCGAGCGAAGCCTGGAGGCGGGACCAGCGGAAACGGCATTTAGTGCAGAGTGAGGTCCGTGAGCGCCCCTAGAAGGTACGTTGGTAATGGCTGGTCTGCGACATGTGCTGCAGAAGGCAGCAGAGGCAGGACACCCGTTCGCGGGTCTGGGTAAGCTGGGAGCACGTCGGAAGGAGTGCGGATGACGGATCCTTATAGTACCCCCCATTCAGGAGCAACCTCCGGGCGACTCCGGGAAGGCTTGTCAGGATATCTCAGATGAAAGAGACGGAGGAGTCTGGGTGCATGGAGACGATGATGAGGAATCCAAGACCTTTATTCGGCTCCGAAGCCTTTCCAGTTCACCAGGTACTGGGTTGATCCTCTGGAGGACATGGAATCCAGGATAGATTGTACCTCATACTCCTGTTGGCCTTGTACGAGGCAAGGAAGAGGAGGTGAAGACGAGTCGGGAGAATAAGAGTTCAGGGTAATCGGCTTCAGGAGGGAGACGTGAAATACGGAAGGTATTCTCATAAACGTGGGAGACCTAGCTGTTAAGTGACCGGGTTAACTTTCTCTGTAATAGCGAATGGTCCAATAAATCTAGGTGCCAGTTTCAGCGTAGGGGCCTTAAGTTTGATGTTTTTAGCTGACAACCACACCGTGTCTCCTTGTTTAAACTCTTGGATCCTTCTTTGGTGACGATCCGCCTGCGCCTTTTGTTTGGTAGTTGCCGTCTTGAGGTTCTCTTGAATCCTTCTCCACAGCTTTTGAAGATTCTTGATACTGTCGTCTGCTGCTGGTACCCCGGAAGTGGAGATGGGTAGAAGTAATGGGTGAAATCCATAATTAATGAAGGGCGACTATGTGGTGGATTCGTTGCGCAAATTGTTATGCGCGAACTCGGCCCAGGAAGGAGCTCAGACCAGTCGTCCTGATTATCAGAAACTGATACTGCTCCAGGGACAGATTGGTTCGCTCGGTCTGGCCATTGGTTTGGGGATAATACCCTGAAGAAAAATGTAGCTGAGTGCTATGTGCAGGCTTACAAGCTTGTTAGAATGTCTTTCTCCTGGTAAAGGGGAGAGCTGGTTGCTCACATGGAGTGATATATGTGAAAAGAAAAAATATATAATAGAATAGCCAATTAAAATAAAGGCCCTATCTGTAATACAGGCATACCCCGGTTTAAGGACACTCACTTTAAGTACACTCACGAGTAAGGACATTATCGCCCAATAGGCAAACGGCAGCTCGCGCATGCGCCTGTCAGTACGTCCTGAACAGCAATACCAGCTCCCTACCTGTACCGAAGCTGTGCGCAAGCGGGGAGACTATAGAGCCTGTTACACATGCGTTTGTTTACATCAGTTATGCACGTATATGACGATTGCAGTATAGTACATGCATCGATAAGTGGGAAAAAATGGAGTGCTTCACTTTAAGTACATTTTTGCTTTACATACATGCTCCGGTCCCATTGCTTACGTTAATGCGGGGTATGCCTGTACAGCGATGGTCTCACTCACAGACTAGATGAAGAGTAAAGCGTAAATCAGAGATTATTCTCTCTCTGATAAGAGCCCTTTATGAATCCTCACACGTGGAGTTCTGCATGTAGGTCAGTGTTCTTATATCCCTCAGGTGGTGATCCACTGGAAATAAAAGGTAGAGAGAACCCCAATAGTATAATATTTCTACAACAGCAGATGTATTTAAAAGATATATAAATATTGCACTCACATTTGTAAAGAAATAAGGTATATGGGAGAGAACAAACTAGGAGATGCCGCTCGTGTATCGGGTCATACCGCCACTTCACTTCCTCATACGTCACTACCGGTGACGTCTCGTTCTCGGGCGGAAGTGTCCTCTGTGATTACTGCGGTGTCCTCAGTTCCCAGCTCTCTGCGTCTCACGTCTTGTGTCTCGCATCTCAATCTCCAATCTCCCTGGTCCTCCCAGAAACCCAGCTGATCCGATTCAACGCGTTTCACACTTGCTTCCTCAGGAATCGTCAAAATAAATGATGTGCCCCATGTGAGTGTAACGCATGTATGCCCGCAGACCTGGCCAGTCCCCAGTACTGAGGTGGGTAAGGGTATAACACGCACCCACAGCAGTGAGGACATGCCCGGAGTGTGGTAAGATGCGTTGCCGGGCCTGGTGAGAAAAGGGTTAACGATATACTTGCTGAGTCCGGGGTGCCAGAAGTCGGAGGGTTAATGTCCAAGAGCCTAGGGTCAGGGGCAGGAGAAAGCAGCGTAGTGAGGTCCAAAGCAGAGTCCAGGGGTAGAGAGGTACACGTAGTCAAGCCGAGCCGAGATCAATCCAAGGGAATCCAAACAGGGGCAGGGACAGGAACAAGAGCTGTACCAGAGAGCAGAGCTTGGCAAGACACTGCACACAGGAGCCACAGAGACGCTATGCTGAGCGATGATGGAGAGGGCAGACTGGGGTTATAAAGGAAGGAGGACCAATGGTAGCAAGGGGTGGACGGAGGCCTGGCTGAGTGGTTGCAGTGATAGGTCCAGGTAAGCAGGAAGGGAGACAGGGGAGTGATACCTGGTAATAGCCTGCAGCCGATGAGGGGCGGCGCCAGCAGCACGGGAGGGCAGGTAAGAGGATCGGGTGCGCGCGCCTTCTGTAAGGCAGGTAAGCACGCCCCGATCGCGTGCATGCATATGCGGCATGCGCCGCGGAGGAACGGCTCGGCGTGGAGGAGGTAAGCTGTAGAGGGAGCGGAGAAATAGGGCAGGAAGCTGCCGTGGGGCTAGAGGTGAAGGGGACCCGCTGAGAGGCGCGTGTCCCCTGATCCGTTACAGTGAGCTTGTTATAACCCTGTTTTCTTATGGTGGTAGGTGGATGAAGGATGGTGTGTTGAGAAGACGTTGGTATGAATAAAAAGCATGACAGAACATTGAGTTTGATACATACTAATTCCTCTGACAACTACTTCAGCCTTCAACAATAGAAGATTAGATAATTTCATTAAATGATTTATTAATATAAACCTGTGACGGGAGGGTGTAACCAGGCTACACAATAAAGGTTTAAGCCCATCAGGTTACCCCTGAAACCGTGGGGTCCTTGGCAGCTACTTAGCACCATAAACCAGGGACCTGAGATTATACATGTAAAAAATAAAGTGACCCCTGCTTTTCCTGTTTACATGTTCCCTTTGCCCTAGAAACAATAAACTTCTTGTGTGTGAGTTTTATGTGGGATATTTGGTTCGAAATAGCAATTATTTTGTTTGCAGGTGTTCGGTGGCCGAAGATACTAATAGTCCCCTAATTCTCCCCGACGTGCAGGCACTATTTGCCGGTACGCGAGTGGAATTACACCGGGGCTGCCCAGTGTCCCCCAGACTCCTGGTTTTCAAGCCCAGATATTCCAGATCCATCTCCCGCACAGATATGGGTCTCCCCAAGAGTTATTATGTAATAATAAGTTGTGCATTTACTATAAACGTCTATTCAGCCAGCCCGGGCATATACCAAGGTGCCGGGATGTCAGAATAGACATCGTAGTTCAAAGAGGAGATGGGATGTTGAGAGGTGTCAGGGTGCTAAGTGGCCGGGGCAGGGCGGAGTACTGAGTCCGGAGAACAGAGACCCCCTGTGGGGAGGACACTCTGGTCTGCCAGACTCAGTGGAGCCTGCCCAGTAGGTGGCAATGGGTTGACTGGGGAAGCGGCAGAATGTCGGCGCGTTTCCCATTGGTCAATTGATATGTCCCACCCACGGGGCATCCCGACCCATCTTGGTACGCCCCCTCCTCTGACATCAGCCAAAGGACGAGCCCCTATTCCTATTGGCTGGTGGGAATTCCCACGGTCTGATTGTCTGCTCCTCCTTCCTCCATGCTGAACCTAGCTCAGCGGAGGCTATGTATGGAGAAGCCCCAGAGAACCAGGCCATCCAGTGATTTATGTCGAAGAAGCTAGGGCGGGTTTTTCAAAGTTGCTCTGTTACAAATAGCAGAGCAACTGGCTTCCTTTTGAAGCTAGGAAAGTCTGCCTCGCAGAGATTAATGCCGTATTTTGCGGCCAAGTTCTACAAATTGAAAGTAGCGGTCGCGGTCAGGATTTTTTTTACCAAAATCAGTTCCAGGACGATCAGGACAAGGTCCCGGTTAGGATTTTCTGACGAATTTCATTCCAGGACATCCGGGACGCAGTCCCAGTCCAGGTAAGCCCTTGCAAGCGGGTGCCCTACACCTAGGAAAGGCTAGATCTCAACCCCCAGACCCAGATCAGTAAGTGCATATATTTCTTTCTTTTGTATTTCTGCTGTGTTTTTTTATTTTTATCCAAATAGACCCCATTTTATTTCTCTACTGTGTTTTGCCTATTGAATGATCCCGGTATAAATTTGTTAAAAGACGTGGTCTTCTGTGACAGAAAACCAAACAGCCATTTTGCTACGTTGGGGACGCTATTGGACAAATATCATTAAATTTATGTTTAAGTGATGTCATTTGTTTTAGAAATCATTCTGTAGTGCGTCCCGTTTTTTACTTTTTACAATCTAGTCACCTCAGGTTGATGGCGCTGAAAGCAAATGTTTCTCCCCTGCATTTAAAGCTTATATTGTCGTTGCAGAGGTAAAAGTTATTAACTACATACTTTACTGAGGAAAAGGCTATTAAATGTTCTTTTTGACATTATTTCAAATTCATACTTAATGAGTTTCATGTTTTTGTAACTCTGAACTGTGACTAATCAGGCAGTTAATGAGATTTTCAATAGAAATATCAAGACGTTCCAAGTCAGGAGGTGCATTTAGTGAGTTTTTGCCCAAAATGCAACACAACAAAATGAAACACAAAAATATTAATGACACATGTACGTGTGCTGTACTTTTTGATTGTCTCACTTTTATATGTGCGATTTCAGTCATCTTTAAAACTTTATTTTTCTGAGTGACCATGAACCCTCCCGACCCAAAGGCACCTCTACACACGCAGCTGCCCACACCAAACATGGCGGCTGCTGGCTCTGCCACGTGACTGCCGGGGGGGGGCTGTTTCTGGCAGCCGCCCGTGCAGCCAATCACCGCCGTCTTTAGATCGAGGCCGACGATTGGTTGCCAGAGGAACGTTAACGACTGGCGAATAAGAGAGTGGATATGCGTGAGGTGCCGGGGCCGCGGCAGCAGAGGCCGGGGATCGGAGCTCGGTGAGTGTCTCCGTGTCTGGTCTCACCCGCTCTCCCGGGGGACGTGTCAATGTCTTTCCCGGCTGACGCTGTCCGTAACATCCAGGCATTCCGAGACATGCCGCTGTATCCTGTCGCACGGGCACGGCTTTGAGCCCCGGGGTGCACATATCGTCCTGTGTCTCAGGCCGGGCAGCTCCCGCACATAGGTGCTGATGGGAGATCATGTGTAACCTCGCTGCTGTCAGACAGACTTGCTGTGTATGTGTGTCTGTGTCTCAGGCCGGGCAGCTCCCGCACATAGGTGCTGATGGGAGATGATGTGTAACCTCGTCGCTGCCAGACAGACTTGCAGTGTGTGGCTGGCTCCTCTCTCTGGCAGCGAAGAGGTTAAGTGATGTCGTAGACCCCTAATATATGAAAACGCGGTACATTGCAGCTCTCTCCCCTCACAGGGAGTGTGGGGGAAACGGGGGTCCTCCTTGCTGAGACATAATGAAAAGGAGGGCGAGGGCTAAGATGAGGCGCAAACCTGCCCCTAGCAATGAAGTGGCTAACGGGTAGCAGCCAAAGGGGTTAAAACGGGTCATGGGAGCGGGTTGTAACTGGGCTTCTTTTGTTGAGGTTGAATTAGTTGTATTTTATTTCTAATCGTGGGATCTGTAGCTCTTTTCCTCCAATGAGAAATGGGGAAACAAACTAAAGTGGATCACTCGGGACGCATGGAAACAATAGTGAAAGGTGGAAAGGGGTCGTCGTCTGCTCCCATTGGCAATGCAGGGGTTAACATTGGGAATTACCCTCCCCCCCTCTCCCAGTTTATGGCAGCAGAGATTCCAGGACTTCTCCCTCCAGGCAGGGATGTGGTTAAAATGTTCAGCTTCTATTCAGGTAGACCTATGTCATGACTTATTGGACCACATAATGACCGCTTTTTTTGAAAACAGGTCAATTTTTGTCGTCATTGCTTTATAATCGTAGTTTAAGCAACACAGACACCTGTAACCTGCGAAATTGGTTGGCCGGTAAGGTCAGGGGTTAATTAATATAGCGACAACAATGTATACAGATCTTTATAAAATTACAGTACAAGGCAAAATACATTACAAACAATGGGGATCAGTGCAAAAGGTAAATGGCAACATAAGGCAAAGGGAGACCCTGAACTGATGGACTAAAAATCTAAGCGGTATGTTGGGAGTCTAACAGACACAGTAGGAGTAAAAGTGCATTCAGGGGGGTCAAGTGCACTTTGAGTTTGTAGTAGAGGTGTTCATCATTTAATGAAATAATTCTTTTAAGAGACATTTTTAGCTGGGCTATGTATGGGTAAAGTTAAGGTGCTTGATGAATGTTGAGTGGAAGAGGGGAGAGATGAATGAAAAAGGTTTAAATTGGGAGAGGACTGTAGATTGTTTGGTTGTTGTTTGTGAAGCGCCAACATATTCTGCAGTACAATGGGGTACAGAGTTATGTATATTACAAAAACCTAAACAATTTATATACGAATGTGCAGGGTGAAATTGAATCACGCTACGTCACTTGGAGCAGGTGGACCGGCCCAAGTGCAGCAAAACGCCTCACAGCCCAGCATAGGGGGAGTGTCCCAGAAGGATTAATGCAGCCGGGGTCTCTGCTTCTGAATGGGACTCCTGCTGCGTTAATCCTACCGGGCCACTACCAGTCTGGAAGAGCTGTGCCGAGAGAAGTGGTCCCTCTCTCCGTCTCTCACCACAAAGCTCTTGACCAGGACATTTAAAATTACAAGAGATACTGGCACCCGATACAGAGGCCTGTACCTCAGGAAGGAGCGGGTTCCCGGGCCTGACGGTAATGCCGTCCAGCTCTGGAGACCCCCTGCTTCAATCCTAATCTTAATATATAAATTTGAAATTTGTATGGTTGTTGTTAGATGTGGTGAATCTGATTGGACCTCAGCCTCTGGCCAATCAGATTGATGGCTCTATGACGTCACCCAACTGCCCGCCACACACACACACACACACCACCAGGTAAGTAAGTAAATGGCCCTGCGCCTCCAGCCTCCCCTCCCAGCTCACACCCCTGCCTTCGGCCCGCCGCCTCAAACCCCTGCGCCTCCCCTCCCAGCTCACACCCCTGCAGCCGGGGCCTCAAACCCCTGCGCCTCCAGCCTGTGTTCCCGCCTTGCCTCCCAGCTCACCTCATACCCCGGCGCCTCCCGCCTCAACCGGGCGGGACCAAGCGGTGGAATGGACGGCCGGGAGAGGGAGGGGGCAGCCTGAGGGAGCGCGAGCTGAGGGCCGCGTGCACGGGAGCGGCGGTAACGGACGGCCGGAAGGGGGAGGGGGCAGCCTGAGGGAGCGCGAGCTGAGGGCCGCATGCACGGGAGCGGCAGTAACGGACGACCGGGAGGGGGCAGCCTGAGGGAGCGCGAGCTGAGGGCCGCGTGCACGGGAGCGGTGGAACGGACGGCCGGGAGAGCTGAGAGACCCGGCGTTGCCCTGAGTTAAATTTCCTGCTCCCTCCTCTCCCCCTATTTCTGTGCTCCCCCTCTCCCACCCCCCAGAGGGAGGGAGGGACAGTGGACAGGAGGGGACGACGACAGTGGATAGAAGGGGGGGGACAGACCGTGGATAGGAGGGGGGGGGTGGACAGTGTGACACACAGTGTCGCACACAGTGTCACACACACACACACGCTGTCACACACACACACACACACACTGTCTCACACACACTCACACTCTCCCATACAGACACAGTGGACAGGAAGAGGGGGTGGGAGGATAGGGAGAGTGGAACGTGCTCCCTCAGGTGCAGGCTCCCGTGCACGCGGCCCTCAGCTCGCGCTCCCTCAGGCTGCCCCCTCCCTGCCGTCCATTCCGCCGCTTGGTCCCGCCCGGTTGAGGCGGGAGGCGCCGGGGTGTGAGGTGAGCTGGGAGGCAAGGCGGGAACACAATGTAGACAAGGGAATATCCCTAATTGGGTGCTCTATATCCTTAGTGTTGCCTATGAGCATAACAGTAATAATGCACAGACCAGGTTACATCCTCTTAAGGCATAAATCAATCCCATCATCCCAGCGTGGAGTGAGCAATAAATATAATAATCCATGCAGTGAGGGGAGAAGCCATCTAACCTGTTCCCGGTGAGTATGTTGCTCCACCCGGCGGTCCCCCTCTGGGCGGGCTTTTCAAATCTCTCGTTGTCTCACTGACTGTGAGCACATTTACTCACGGTTGGTAGTAAAACTCTTTTCCACTTCTCCGGCTGGTGTATTGAGGTAGCTCCTGGTCCGCTGCGTGCCTCTCGTTCCAAGGTAAAGTAGAATAGGAAAAATTGGTGGGACGGGCACAGCAAGTCAAAATAGGCTGGAGGCAAAGTGCTATAGGAAAAAGTACTTTATTGCGGCATAATAGCCAATTTAAAAAGACATAAGGAGGGTCCTCTGACGCGTTTCGTCCCTTGCGGGAACTTTATCAAAGATAATCACTCTTTGATAAAGTCCCCGCAAGGGACGAAACGCGTCAGAGGACCCTCCTTATGTCTTTTTAAATTGGCTATTATGCCGCAATAAAGTACTTTTTTCTATAGCACTTTGCCTCCAGCCTATTTTGACTTGTAGTGCCCGTCCCACCAATTTTTCCTAAGGCGGGAACACAGGCTGGAGGCACAGGTGTTTGAGGCCCCGGCGGCAGGGGTGTGAGCTGGGAGGGGAGGCGCAGGGGTTTGAGGCGGCGGGCCGCCGCCAGGGGAGTGATTGGCGGTGGCTCCCTCTGCAGGGTGTCGCCATGGTGGTGTGCGCGCACGTGCAGCGGAACGCCAAGAGTTGCGATGACCATTATCAAGGTCCGCAATGGAGCACTCGGAGGCAATAGACAGAGGCTCCGCAAGGGACTACAAGCCCCATGGTGCATAGGGGCATATGACCACATGGGCTGCAGCAGCCAATAGCATAACCAGGTTCCCCTGCTCACTGTTGGTTACATTTGGCACGTTTTGAGAGACAAGTCAGTCGGTGCTGGGACAGGATAGGGGTAAGAGGTATGTATGCAGGGGTCAGTTACCCTCTGCACTAGGCCCCGACTCCCCTCGGGCAGGCGGGACCAAGCGGCAGAATGGACGGCCGGGAGGGGGAGGGGGCAGCCTGAGGGAGCGCGAGCTGAGGGCCGCGTGCACAGGAGCGGCGGTAACGGACGGTCGGGAGGGGGAGGGGGCAGCCTGAGGGAGCGCGAGCTGAGGGCCGCGTGCACAGGAGCGGCGGTAACGGACGGTCGGGAGGGGGAGGGGGCAGCCTGAGGGAGCGCGAGCTGAGGGCCACGTGCACGGGAGCGGCGGAATGGGCGGCCGGGAGGAGGAGGGGGCGAGAGAGAATAAATAGGGCAATAAATGGATGAAAGGGACAGTGAGACACAGGACCATCCATCAGCAGTGTGCAGGGGGTAGAGAGGGATAATTGTAAAATTCACAGAGGCAAGGAGAAATATTACAATTATGGTAGTGGGTTAAAAACCTAATATCTGGCTAATAGTGCTTTTTCCCATTCAAAAGCAATCAATAGCCACCCTATATTAAATAAAAGTAGTACTTACCATGCCTGGCTGAAGGCCGACCTCAGTGGCACCAACATGTAAAATACGATCTACTGGCCAGTAACCTCTTAATTACCGTGGTGCGTAGTAACCGCTATGGTAATTAAGGGGTTAACCCCTCCTGCAACCCAACTTGGAGGCCTAACCACCCTCCCTAGGGCAACTACACACTGACCTACCCCCATCACCACACACAGACATGGGCAATATCCATATTGGCCAAATACAGATAGTAGTCCATTTGTGACGCATAAAAAAAACCCCCCATAAATTAAAAAAAAATACACCTTGCAATACAATAAATCCATTGGTGGTCACTGGTTATCTATGCCCTCAATGGGGGAACATATTGGCAATCATTGGCCACCCTTCAACCACCATCACCCACCCCTCTGTCCCCAACAAAACACACACAGTAATGGCAATAACCCTATTAGCCATATATGGTTAATAGGCACTTTTGCTCAATTGTGAAGCATCAAAAAAACATTGTAATACAATAAAAACAAACAGTAACCAATAAGTCCATTGATTTGTCACTGTGGTTACCTATGTCCTCAACGGGGGCACAGATTGCCAATGTGGCTATCATTTGGCACCCGATAGTCAATTAATGTGTAACTTGCCCTTGCCGAGATGAAGGCTCATACTCCTCATTGAACTGCGGCACCAATCAACTCTTGACCCTCGAAGGAATGATCCTCCCTGGACCCGAAGGTTAATGCACAGAAGTCCAGGATCTTCCGTTGCTTGAAGAGATGTAACGGTGAGTAGATCTTTTCTTCTTTCTTCTACAGGTACAGCAAATGTTGCCTTGCCATCTCCTTGTCAAATGAGATGTGACAGGCCTTGTATAAGGCCTGTGACGTCACATTTGACAGACACATGGTACATCCACGAATCCGATTGGTGGATGTACTTTGTGATGACTTCCTTTTTTGGGTGATGTGACATCACCTTAAAGGGATGGAAGCATATGGTACCTGATTGGATGACATCCCTCCCTTAAGATAACTTCCCCCAATCACCCCAAAAAGGAAGGCATCACATGGTACATCCCCCAATTGGGTTGGTGGATGTACCTTGTTATTCCATGAAGTTTGGTAGAGAAGTCATTGTCTGCCAAACATGATGCCTGCGCACATGGTACAATCGTATTGGTGGATATACCATGTATCTGTCAAATGTGACGTCACAGGCCTTGTATAAGGGCTGCCACGTCTCATTTGACAGGAAGGAGACGGCGACGCAACATCTACTGTACCTGTAGAAGAAAAGATCTACTCACCAGTGACTTCTCTTAAAGCAATGGAGGATCCTGGACTTCAAGCTGAGGATCATTGCTTCGTGGATCAAGAGTTGATTGGTGCGGCAGTTAGATGAGGAGGATGAGCCTTCATCCCTGCAAGGGTAAGATACACATTTGACTATAGGGTGCCCATTGATTGCCAGTGTAGCTATCTGTGCTCCCGTTCAGGACATAGATAACCACATTGACAATCAATGGATTAAATGGCTAGTGTTTGTTTTGATTGTATTGTAATTTGTATTTTTTAATGTGCAGTACTGTGTACTTAAATGGGCAAAAGCGCTTTTAGCAATATTTGGCTAATAGGGCTTTTGCCTATTCCTGCGGGGAGAGGGGGGGTGGTTGTGTGAAGGGTGTAGTTGCCACAGGGTTGGTGGTTGGGCAGTTGGAGGGGTTAACGCCAGAATTACCTTAACCGTTACTACCGCTAAGGTAATTAAGATGTTACTGTTGTGTGTGTTTTAAAAAAAAAAAAAAAAAATTATTTGTAGTCCACACTTTTTTAAACAATTAACATGTACATTACAGTACAATACAACTCAAAAACAAAAAACATATCAGAAAACAAAATAGTTTTACACTCTACCCTTCATACTCAGCAATACTAGGGCAATTTTAGGTCTTAATCTTGAATCAACATAAGAAACAATGCTACAGAACTCTGCATCGCTTCCCCATAATCAATCGGATCATAAGAGTGGACAATATTGCATAATATAGCATAGAGAGTGAGTTATACAGTAGAATACATACTGACAATTTTTAAATAATACAAAATACAATCACAAAATTAAAAAAATGAAATCTAGAAACAAGTCAAACCCATATTTAATCTCCATTGTCCCTATTATTCCTACTTTGGCAGATGTTTCCTCTTTCAAATCTTTTCACAGTGTTCTATTACCAGTGAACTCTGACCATGGCCGCCAGAGAAGCTCAAATTGTAACCTTGTGTCTGTGGTTATATACAATAGTTGTTCCATCCTCATAACCTCCCATATTCTCGATTTCCCATTGTTCAATAGTGGGTGCCTCCCGCTTTTTACAGTTGGCAGCGATGGCACATCTTGCTGCGCTTAGCATGTGTAGTAATAGAGATTTCCTAATTCTATGTCTTTTGATCCCTTCTCTGTTTAGCAGTGTAATACTCAGGTCTTTTGGAATTCTAATGCTGGTAATATTGAAAATCTGTTCCACTATCATATTCCAAAAACACTTTTTTTTATTTTCTTACACTTCCACCAAATATGAAGCATTGTTGCCCCCCCCCCCCCCTCACAACCTTATTAGACGTTCCTGGATAAGATTCTTTCAGTTTTTGTGGTATATAATACCACCTGTACATTATCTTATGTGTTTTCTAAAATATTCGTTGACATCGGGAAGAGCCAGCAATGCTCCACATTTGTGTCCAGTACTCCCTGCCCATCTTTTTTTCCCAGGCTAATACAAACCCTATGTGCATATATTGCCATCTCTCCCCTTCTTTAAAATCAAACCGGTCCTAAAAGTGTTTAAAACATCTAGTCTCTACCACTTCCTTCAGATCTCCTAGTCTAATTAGACCCGGTTGAATCCACTTTTTAAATATTGTTTAAACCAACCCTGGGGAAAGTCAGGTTCCCACACATTGGAGTGAGAGGGGATGGGAAAGTGAAAACTCTCTCGTCTTTACATATTTCATCCCATGCACATAGTGCTGCGCCGATAGTAGGGTGTTCGTAAAGACCTTTTAGGGCGATCCGTCTTCCTGAGCCATGGAGCCTTATTTGTGTCTTTCTTTGCAATAATTATTTTCAATTTCCACCCAGAGTTTATTTTTAAAACCATGAAACCCCTCAAAAAGAGGTTCACTTGTGTGGAAAGATAGTACTTGTTGATATTTGGCAGACCAAGTCCACCGTGTGATTTTATGTCTGCAATGTTTTAATGTTGGGCCTCGTTTTTTTTTTTTTTTTTTTAATTCCCAAATGTATTAATTTTACTTTGGAGCGTAGTAATATACTGCTTGGAAACTTTCACGGGGATAGTCCAGAACAGATGCATAAATCTCGGCAATATATTCATTACAGGCATGCCCCACATTAATGTACGCAATGGGACCGGAGCATGTATGTAAAGCGAAAATGTACTTAAAGTGAAGCACTACCTTTTTCCCACTTATTGGTGCATGTACTGTACTGCAATCGTCATATACGTGCATAACTGATGTAAATAAGGCATTGGTACCAGGCTCTATAGTCTCCCCGCTTGCGCACAGCTTCGGTACAGGTAGGAAGCCAGTATTGCTGTTCAGGACGTGCTGACTGGCGCATGCGTGAGCTGCCCTTTGCCTATTGAGCAAGATGTACTTACTCGCGAGTGTACTTAAAGTGAGTGTACTTAAACCGGGGTATGCATTTAACTCTACCTATCCACGATATGATACTCTTATTCCACCCTTTTTTAAACTGTTCTCTAATTTTGCTAATGGGATATAATTGGCCTGGAATAAATACTCTACTTTTGGCGTTATATTTGTACCCAGATATTTTATAGTTCTATTCTTCCACTCGAAAGGGAAATTTTCCTTTACTTGAGCCGCCAACTCTGCTGAAAGATGTTTATATTAAGAGCATCTGTTTTTATTAAGTTAATTTTAAAATTAGATGCTACACTATATATCTACCCAGAACACCCATTATATTTGGCAATGAGACCAGTGGATTAGTTATTATCAGAAGAATATCATCCACATAAAATGCAATCTTATGTTCTTTCGCACCTATTTTAACTCCCACAATGTCTGGATGATTCCTTATTGATACTGCTAACGGCTCAATTATTAGGGCGAAAATCCATGTTTCGTACCATTGAGTATTTTAAATGAGTTCAAGACTTGTCCATTTACCTTGACTTTTGCCGACGAATTACTATAGAATGCCTTTATATACTGTCTAAACATATCCTCCGTTCCTATACGCTCCAGCATTTTAAACATAAAATTCCATTGCACTCCATTGAATGCCTTTTCTGCATCTATAGACAATATCATAGCTGGGGTCTGTGTTTTATTAATCTGATTTAATATATTTATAATTCACCTAGTGTTGTTACCTTTGGCTTCCCTTTTTGGTATAAATCCGGTTTGATCCTTCTTTACCAGATCCGGTAGGCCATCATTAAGTCCGTTCACTAATATTTTGGTGAGAATTTTGACATCTAAATTTTATGAGCGATATTGGACGATAACTTGCACAATTGAATTTGTCCTTGCCTGGTTTTGGGATAACCGTTATATGAGCTTCTGACATATCCCGGGACAGGTTTCTCGTATCTCTCAAAGTGTTAGACATACCCTGAATGTATACTATCAGAGAGATAGTATGTATGCAGCAGCCCATCAGGACCAGGACTTTTCCCATTGGGCAGATCTTTTATTACCTTTTCTATCTCATCCCATGTTATAAACAGATCAAGTTTATCTATCGCCTCGGGTGTAATTGTTTTAATTTGAATATCCTTCATAAATAATTCTATGTCTTCCTCCTATATATTCCTTTTTTTCCTATTTTGCATGGCTTCTATACTGTATTGTATAACTTCTCGTAGAATAGCCTGAACTCTTCTTTAATGACTTTTGGATCCTGTGACACTACTCCATCCTGTTTCCGAATTTTACTGATTATTATACTGGCTCTGTTTCTGTTTTAACTGGTTGGCTAACAGTCTATCCATCTTATTACCTTTCTCATAATACTTATGTTTAAGTCAAGTCAGCAACTTTTTTCTATTTTTTGGGTTCCTAAAAATAAAATTTTCCTTTTGCTGTTAGTTGTGCTAATATCTCTATCAGCTGCCCTGTTATGTTTTATTTCAAGGTCTTGGATTAGTTTGCTTAATTCTAAAATGTCTTTCTCTTTTTTTTTTCCCCCCTGAGGGAGGCTTGTTGAATAAACGCTCGCTCCCCTTATAACACTTTTTATGAGCCTCCCACAATATTGCCGGGGATATATTTCCTACATTATTTTCTGCGAGATAGTTTTTAAGAGCATCCTCAATTACTAAGACTACATTACTATTTTTCAGTAAGGACTCATTCAGTCTCTATATCCACTTGCCTTTCTGTGTATATCCCACAGCCAAATCAATTTCTAAAATTACTGGTGTGTGTGATTTGACCACATAATATCGCCAATGTTAACGTTTTTTATTTTACTCAGTTTGGTCTATGAAAAGATCATCTATCTTAGAATAGCTATCATGTGGTTGTGAGTAATGCGTATTATCCTTCCCTGACGGATTTAAGACTCCTGGCATCAACCAATGCCTGCTGGTCTAATGTTTTGTTTATACATTTTGTCTGGGTTTGTTTTTTGCTCACTTTTGTATATCCTTTAGAGGGGTCCAACACCGGATTTAGCGCCATGTTAAAATCACCATCCAGATACAGAGCTCCTTCTCTAAATACATTAATTATTGACAATACTTTCTCTAAGACATCTGCCTGCCCAACGTTGGGGGCATATATATTTGCTAGAGTGACCTTCATCCCCTTTATCTTCCCTTTGATCATAATATATCTACCTTCTAAATCTTTCTTCGTGGTGATATCCTGCAACTCAAAATTTTTGCTAAGCAGAATTCCCACCCCGTTTTTCTCATCTCTTGAGGAACTATAGAAATTTTGTACAATATGTTTATTGATCCGTCTCTGTTCTTTTATCTCTTTAAAAGTGTGTCTCCTGCATAAACATTACATCATTTTTTTATCTCTTCATGGGCTCATTTCCTTTTCACTGGTGAGTTTAGTCCCTTTACATGCAAAGTGTCAATCCTATATGTCATGTTTATTGTGGTGTTTGGGTTCATAGTTGATGGATACCAACCTTAATTTGTCTCTTAACTCCAATCTCTACCTCCTTTAGGCTTAGTCCATAGAGACTGAAGCCGTGCGGAGGCGCGCTGAGGCTGAGGGAAAGCGGTGCTTTCCCTGTCATTAGAGCACGCACTGTCCGTGGGCGTGTCTAGGGGCGGGCCAGTGACGTCACGGAGCTGGTTCGCCCTCATTGGGTGAACCGCTCACGTGACCGGCCCTGCGCTCCGGCAAGCGAAGAAACGAAAGATTTCTTAAGACACGCTTCCGCATGCGTGCGGAAGCGTGCGCGAGCCCCTGCTAAAGCCGCTCTCATTGCGGCTGCAGGGGCTCAGTGCCGAGCAGCAGCGCGCCTCAGACGCTGACCATGTCTGAGGCCTTAGTGTCGCCTTTTCCTCAGACATCACCTGCCAATTAAGGATTTTGGATACTTTCTCTTGTTTTGACTTGTTATAGAAAAAAACAAACAAAAATACACAAGTCTTCACTCGGTGATCTGTTTCCTCCTATCTCCGTACTGTTGCATTGAAGCTTTCATTATTAAGCATTTTTATAGTATGCACATCATTTAACTTTATTAGGAATCTTGAGTGGTTGGTTTCCTCGTCTTGAAATTGAAACACACATCACTAATAAATCACTTTAATCTACAATGCGTTGCTGACATGTCTGGCAGCGAAGCCGTTAAAATGCTAGTCCCAATACATGGAGTTAAAATAAAGCCATTTAACATCTACATAACTATATTTAGTGGCAGATTATAAAACAACTGTATATCATTTTAAACCGGTTGGACAAAAAAAAAAAAAAAAAGAGGCGGTGACGGACATTGTAGAAGCTGGAGGGGGAGTTGGTGGCTGTCATGGCACTCAACTCCCCACCTCAACGTGCGTGTGCAGCGTGTGCAGCGTGTGCAGCGTGTGCAGCGTGTGCAGCGTGTGCAGCGTGTGCAGCGTGTGCAGCGTGTGCAGCGTGCAAATGTTAAAAAAAAATGTTTTTTTCAATTCGGGGTCCATGCTCAAATTGCGTTTTAGCGGGTTGAGCTGTTTTTCTTGCGCTACTGTTCAGTATCAATGATGTGGCAACACTGACCTGCTGTGCACCTGTGGCTGCAATTGAAATTATCGTTTTTTTTTTACTGTATATTGATCTGTTAACCCAGCAACTACAAGACCTGTTATCTGTCAAAGTAATGATGCAGTATGGTTGGCCAATGTTGAATATCATAAAGTCCACAATTTGCTGTTTAGAGCAGTCCCTCCTATGTGAAAAGTGAACTAATGGCAGAGACATGTTTATTTTAGATGAATAATCAAATCGTGTATTTTAACAATGTAACAAAAAAACTTTAAATGATTCCAAATTAATTGGAGGATTTTTGTGGAAAGATTATTTGTCGGTCTTCAAATCTACAGGCAAATGTTTGTGTTTTTTTTTTTTTTATTATTTTTTTTTTTAAATTTATATATAAAAAAAAAAATAGTAGGTAAAATGCGAACTTTAGTCCAACAGATAAACGTAAGTAACTTTCATTTAAATTCAGCCGCCCCAAACAAAGTAAAAGCATATTGTTTTTTTCCAGGATGCAAATAAATAAAAATGATTCCCTTTTTAGGTGTAATGAATCTTTCTAAGGTAGCCAACAGATTAGTCTTTGCACCTTGAACAAGTAATGGGAGACACGTATTTGGCACATTGAGGAAAGTACTAAATGTGCTGTCCCAATTAGGGCCAAAGTAAACTATTAACATGAATATGTAATAAGTGTTTTTACAGTGACATCCATTATGTGCACTAAGGTTTACACAGGAAAACGTAAAGATTTAAATAAATAAATGTTAAATTATATGTATCTGTCATTGTCTTGAACAAACCATTTTTTTAACAATTCAATTTTAAAGCCGATTTGCTTACAGCAATGCCAACTGGTTCACAAGTTAGAGCACATGACAAAAATACTCATTTGGGAATAATTAATGTATAGCAGGTTTGTGTGTAGCCAAAACAGAAAAATAAGCAATTTGAAGTATGCTTTATACAGGAACAATTCAGCCAGGCAAAACCCCCTTACCGCTAACTGCTATCTGCCCCAGGCGTCTCCGTAGAGCATTTTTGCGAGTTAAATAAAAAGTTGCGTTGCCTTTCTGAAAAGGTACAAAAGAAAGCTGGGAAAGTCATTATCAAGTTAGTGCAGCGTGCGCTTCTCGGTATAATGAGGGTTTCTGTTGGACTTTCTGGCATCACTAGGCTATTAACAACTGGAAAGCAAAAACCAATAAGATAATTTTTTTCTAGATGACTATACATATTTTTTTTTTTTTTAGCCTGTGATGCCAGGTGTATTGTATAGCCAGCCGCATGCAAGTTGTTATCCATGTTTAATATCTTATGTTTAAATATATATTTTTTTATTTGGTTGAGGTATAGGAGCAGTAACTGTTGTGTTCATCTTTCTGGATTAGGTGCCCAACATGGCTGTAAATTATTTATTTTACTCCTTTTTGGCAGTCTACTTTTTAATTCTAGGTGCTGAGGAGACCGGATGAAGTCCCTACTGTGGCCTCCTTTATCTTAAACTAGGCCTGCCCAACTCGTAAAGTGAGAAGGGCCGAACTGCTCCAAGGAAAAAAAATTTGGGCCGCACGGGTTAAATAATCATCATCATCATCTCTCCTCCAGCATCTCTCATAATCATCATCATCCTCATATCTCCCCCAGATCCCCTCACTATCAACCTTTACGATACTCCCCATCTATCTCTCATACCCCCATCTCTCCCCCTCACCCACACAATACCCCCCTCCACATCAAACACACAATACCCCCTCCACATCCTCCCAGCCCATTCCATGTCAGCCGCCCCCCCCCCAAGTCAGCATCCCATGTCTGCATCCCCCCCCCACAAGTCAGCATCCCCCCCATGTCTCTCTTCCCTCAATATAACACTCTCCCCCTCCCCTAAATCACACCCTATCCCCCTCCTCTCAATATGACTCTCTCCCCCTCCCCTCAATATGACACTCCCCCTCCCCTCAATATGACACACTCTCCCCCTCCCCTCAATATGACACTCTCCCCCTCCCCTCAATATGACACTCTCCCCCTCCCCTCAATATGACACTCTCCCCCTCCCCTCAATATGACACTCTCCCCCTCCCCTCAATATGACACTCTCCCCCTCCACTCAATATGACACTCTCCCCCTCCCCTCAATATGACACTCTCCCCCTCCGCTCAATATGACACTCTCTCCCCCTCCCCTCAATATGACACTCCCCCCCTCCCCTCAATATGACACACTCTCCCCCTCCCCTCAATATGACACTCTCTCCCCCTCCCCTCAATATGACACTCTTTCACCCTCCCCTCAATATGACACTCTCTCCCAATCCCCTCAATATGACACACTCTCCGCTCAATATGACTCTCCCCCTCCCCTCAATATGACACACTCTCCCCCTCCCCTCAATATGACACACTCTCCCCCTCCCCTCAATATGACACACTCTCCCCCTCCCCTCAATATGACACACTCTCCCCCTCCCCTCAATATGACACACTCTCCCCTTCCCCTCAATATGACACACTCTCCCCCTCCCCTCAATATGACACACTCTCCCCCTCCCCTCAATATGACACACTCTCCCCCTCCCCTCAATATGACACTCTCTCCCCTCCCCTCAATATGACACTCTCTCCCCTCCCCTCAATATGACACTCTCTCCCCTCCCCTCAATATGACTCTCTCTCCCTCTCCTCAATATGACACTCTCCCCTCCCCTAAATGACACTCTCCCCCTCCTCTCAATATGACACTCTCCCCTCCCCTAAATGACACTCTCCCCCTCCTCTCAATATGACACTCTCCTCCCCTGCAACTCACATCATACCCTCCCCCTGCAACTCACATCACTCTCTCCCCCCCCTGCACCTCACATCACTTCCACCCCCCCTCACATGCCAGCAGCCCACCCCCCCTCACATGTCAGCAGCCCACCCCCCCTCACATGCCAGCAGCCCACCCCCCCCACATGCCAGCAGCCCACCCCCCCCACATGCCAGCAGCCCACCCCCCCCACATGCCAGCAGCCCACCCCCCCCACTCACATGCCAGCAGCCCACCCCCCACTCACATGCCAGCAGCCCACCCCCCCCCACTCACATGCCAGCAGCCCACCCCCCCACTCACATGCCAGCAGCCCACCCCCCCCCACTCACATGCCAGCAGCCCACCCCCCCCCCACTCACATGCCAGCAGCCCACCCTCCCACTCACATGCCAGCAGCCCACCCTCCCACTCACATGCCAGCAGCCCACCCCCCCACTCACATGCCAGCAGCCCACCCCCCCCACTCACATGCCAGCAGCCCAACCCCCCCCCTCACATGCCAGCAGCTCACCCTCCCCCTCACATGTCTGCAGCCCCCCCTCCCCCCTCACATGTCTGCAGCCCACCCTCCCCCCTCACATGTCTGCAGCCCACCCTCCCCCCTCACATGTCTGCAGCCCACCCTCCCCCCTCACATGTCTGCAGCCCACCCTCCCCCTCACATGTCTGCAGCCCACCCTCCCCCTCACATGTCTGCAGCCCACCCTCCCCCTCACATGTCTGCAGCCCACCCTCCCCCTCACATGTCTGCAGCCCACCCTCCCCCTCACATGTCAGCAGCCCACTCCCCCCTCACATGTCAGCACCCCCCCCCTCACATGTCAGCAGCCTACCCCCTCACCTCTGCACCAGCCCGTTTTTCCCACCCACCCCCCACCAGCCCGTTTTTCCCACCAGCCCCACACACACCCCACACACACACCCCACACCTCTCTCTTTTAGATCAGCACATCCTCTCCCCGGTACTAAGACCCGCCCCCCGGCATCCTGCTATTGGAAAAAAAAAATACTCACGGCTGCCGCATCCTCCTCATGCTGCTGCCCCTGCAGGAGGGGGGGTGGTGGAAGGGGGGGGGGAGATGAATCGCCGCCATTTTTTTAAACTTTTTTTTTAAACTTTTTTTTTTTTTTAAATTTATTTAATTAATTAACTGGCGCCCGGCCCGGGCCGCACAGAGGCCAGACGGGCCGCATGCGGCCCACGGGCCGTATGTTGTGCAGCCCTATCTTAAACTATTAACCTAATACAATACCTGGAGTATTACCATAAGGCTTCTGCAAAATATGTAAAGTAACATTTTTTACAATAAAATACTTGGCATAATCCTTAAAGCAGCAATCCAAACAGGGGTCAGCACTTAAAAATAATAAGACTTAATAAGACTTACAGTCTCCTTTTTGGTCTCACCAATTTTCACCTTTAATGTATTAAAAAAATCAGCACACAGAGGGAATGGAAATGTCAGCAGAAATAGAGCAATGTTTCAAGTCCTCCTCGCCCCTTCAGAGCTGAACCATGGGTTTTGTTTTGTTTTTTGCTCTGGGGAAACCCCTGGTTGCAGAGATACTTGCCTGTGTAGTTGCTGGCATCCTGCCAGGGCATTTAAATGGGCCGAGTGCTTTCTAGTAGCCCGCGGGGCCCTGTGACATTTGGTGACCGTATTGAACTCCGTCCGGAAAGTATGTCAGAGACCTGGGATCCCCAGAGCAGAAAACACCGTTCAGCTATAGAAAAAAAACAATCCAAAAAAACAAAAATGAATGGCGATGTTGCTGCTTTTTAGATATTGTTCTAGAGCAGAAGCTGCCGCCACATGTCTGCTACTTCCATGCTGACGAGGCGCACATTTTTCATTTTGGATGTGACTTCCTGCTATGGAAAATATCAAGAAAGCATGCCTAATTCTGAATATTGACATTGTCTTTTCACATCAATAAATTAATATTTACCCTAATATTCCCGATTTCCTTTCTCCTCCCCCCCCCTTTTTTTTTTATTTTTAGGTTTTCTTTGCATATGGCATAGAGATCCCACCTGCTGTACCATGAGTGGAGAGCCTGATGCACTAGCAGTTGTCAACCAGCTGCGGGATCTGGCTTCGGATCCCTTAAACCGGCGAGCCATCGTACAGGACCAAGGCTGCCTTCCGGGCCTTATTTTGTTTCTGGATCATCCCAACCCTCAAGTTGTCTACTCTGCATTACTGGCACGTATTTTCCTTTTTTGGCAGGGGGTGGGGCGGGAGAGAAGCCCAAATAAAAATATTAACCCCCTTTATGGTTGAAAAGGTACATTGTGGTCTAAATCACACACGTCATTATGTGCATATTTCTTGTGACATGTCATGATATACTGTATGCACAATACCAAACCAGAACATATATAATAAGGGTATGAGTAATCATTCTTTTCTTATAAAGAACTGTGGGGCTATACAGCTTTGTGCATAGAATTGTGCCTGCACAATGAGTCCATATCCCACAGAGCTTACTGCCTGGTTTTGGTGCCTGAGGCAAAGGAAGATTTGAGCGACATGCCCCAAGGACACAGGTGAGCGGACACAGGGATTCATATCTGGTTCACCAAAATCAAAGGCAGTGACATTACCACTGATCTATTGTTTCAGTCCCCCTTGGTGAGTTACACAGTTGGTAAAGACATCCCCATTTTCAGTACTGATTATACCAAGATAAATCACGCAGATGTACTATTCTCATCTCCCCCACACACTTTTTTTTTTTTTTTATTATACCTGTGTTTGCTTGATATGTTAAGTATTTTTTTTATAACGTGTGTGTATGTATGGTATGTATTTTTCCCTAGAAAAATACTGTATAATAATAATGCGGTTTGGGGTAATTGATTTACTGTTTGCATTGGTTTTTATTTTGATTTGTTTCCTACATTTTGTCTGATGCTGGCAATAGGTCTCTGAGGTCTTATGGATTCTTGGATATTGGAGCTATTTTTTGTGGTATAATGTTAATGACGCTCTCCAACCTATTTTAATACAGTGTGCTAGAGCAGACGTTTCTGTAGGTATGTGGCTTGTTTACCATGGCAACTTGATCTAGCCTGGGTTTTGTAAGTTCTTTTTCTGGTATAATCTACATTCTTTTTAACCCATTGGTGTTGTGCCAGTATTTTTTGTAGTGTATCTACTCCTGTATTAGCAGTAAAACGTTTTTAATAAAATGTATTCCCTTGATATGCAATATATGTTCTATTCTGCAGGCATATTTGAAATGGATAATTTTGTGTAGGATCCTAAAATGTATTTATTTTCAATATAACTTGCTTCTAATATTTTTGTGTGTTCTGATATGATTATTTTTTTTTTTTTTCTTTTTAAGGCTGTCCGCTATTTAGCAGAATGTCGCTCCAACAGAGAAAAAATGAAATGCGAACTGGGTATGATGCTAAGCTTGCAAAATGTAACACAAAAGTAAGTGGCCAGCAATTTTCTTAAAATAAATTATAGAAAGATGTCCAAAACCAATACCCATTTTTTGATACACTAAGGCAGTTCAATACGGTAAAGTTTGGCATTATTGTGCTGATTCTGTTGGTACAAGGATATCGGTGACCGGTGCATCAGAGGTTGATTATATCCCATAAACGTATGTTTCTCCGCTA
This sequence comes from Ascaphus truei, assembly GCF_040206685.1. NCBI lineage: Eukaryota > Metazoa > Chordata > Amphibia > Anura > Ascaphidae > Ascaphus > Ascaphus truei. The sequence continues at coordinate 102,502,585 of NC_134484.1, forward strand.
GGACCACTCTACTGTATCTTAAGTATTGGTACAGCCTCCCCCGCCAGGGATAGGGGACTAGTACCTAGTGCTCACTGGCACACATATGTAGTACACAGATTGTCCCATATAAGGCTGACTTAATAGCATAAAACCACAGGTATAACGGACTGTTTGATTCCAGGATCCTTCAGTGTGGTCCTATTGCGGTTTCCAAACAGAGTGTGATCCACTAAGCGAGATGAACAGGAAAGAGGCAGAAAAAAGGCAGCGCTCTGCCAAAAAAGCAGGAGGAGGCTCACAGATAAAATAAAGTTATTTATTCCATAAATGGATCAGACTTGACACCTAGAGCAGCAACAAAAGCAACAGATCTACGCGTTTAGGGCCGTGTGCCCTTTATCAAGGTGACCTGCTGCCTTTTTTCTGCATCTTTGCTGATTCTGTTGCACTGGTTTTGAGGTGTGTGTGTGTGTGTGTGTGTGTGTGTGTGTTCATCATCATCCCTTGTTGATCCACTGCTGGATGAAGGGCCTCCCCAATTATATTCCAGGTACTGCGTGTCTTCTTCACATTGCTCCAACAGATTTTCTGATTTCATCCTCCAATCTTACTTTTGGTTGTTGTCTTGGTCTTTTAATCTCTTGAAATCTAGTCAATTACCTCTTCTTCTTTCCTTCTTTCCTTGTCACTTCAGGTAATACCCAGCACACATCTCTCCATACTTCTTTGCATTATCTGAAGCTTGGGAATTATTTACGGACCAAGGTTTTCATCCATACGTGAGCACGTGCAGAATACACTGGTCAAGAACTTTCCTCTTAAGCCTTAGTGGAAGGTTCCCTTGAAATATTGTCTTGTTTCTTCCAAATGCCCTCCATCCCATCTTCATTCTATTGTTTTCATTCAAAAGGTTCCCATCCATTACTTGCTGGCCAAGGTAGATAGTCTCCGACTTATTCTAGTTCTATTCCGTTTATTTGAATCGTTGTCGGGTTGACCCATTTATTGATCACTTTGGTCTTGCTGAGATTAATACGGAGGCCCACCTTCTTACTTGCTTCAGCGAGTTCTCCAATTTGTTGCTTTATGTGTTTTTGGACTTGTGGCAAAAATGCCTCTTGCAAATCGTAGGTGATTCAAATATTCGCCGTTCACTTTGTATTCTTTTTTTTTGTGTTTTTTTTCTTCCAAATCTAATGTCTTGACCAATTCTTCAATTGTTGCAGTGAAAAGCTTTGGTGACATGGGGTCTCCTGACGCATTCCTTTTGTGATCCTTATCTTGCTTGCATCTTCATGTAATCTAAGGCCTTGGCCATGTTTGGCGCTTGCTGGCGGAAGCGTGCTGACGCGCGCTCCCGCTCAGCACTGAGGCAATTAGAGCGGCTTTAGTAGGGGCTCACCTGCGCTTCCGCGCGCTTGCGGAAGCGCAGGTCTTAGGGGAATTTAAAATTTGCCCGCGAGACAGGCCGGTCACGTGAGCGGTTCTCCCAATGAGGGCAAACCAGCTCCGTGACGTCACTGGCCCGCCCCCGGCCAGTGACGCTCCCGCCCCCGGACTGCCCCCTGACGGCCTGCTGAGAGCGCTTGCGGTAAGCAACCGCAAGGCCAGGGAAAGCACCCGCTTTCCCTGAGCCTCAGCGCGCCTCAGCACGCCAGCGGTAAGCGTGTCCAAGGCCTAATGAGTAATGTGGCATTCTTGTAAATGTTCTTTTATAGTATCAATGTGCGCTTCTTCAACATTTAGTGTTTTTAATGCATCTAGGACTGTTGAGGTGTAAACGGAATCAAATGCTTTTTTGTAATCTACGAATCCTAAACTGAGTGGTACTGTAGATCGTATTCATTACTTCAGGAAATCCCTTCTTGTACGACTTGGTTGTGTTGTATCCACTGTGATATCCTGCTTGTTGCCTAGGCTGGGCAAAGTCCAGGGTCTGTTGTAGCCAATTAGGGATAATCTTATAAGCGATTGGAAGTAGACTGATTTGGTCTGTAGTTCTTGAGGTGTTTTGTTTCCTTTCTTGTGGATGAGGATAACTATGGCACAGCTCAAATGGTGTGGAATTTTCATGTTCTTCAAGCAGCATGTAAAGAATTTTGCAAGGATTTTATTCAACTTCCCCAGCTTCATTCAAGATTTCCGTTGTAATTCCATCTTAACTGGGAGCCTTCCCATTCTTCATGGATTTTATTGCTTTTGCCACTTCTGGAAGGACGCATAGTAAATCATTTGTGGTTTCTTTTCGCTTGTCCTCTGCTTGATTTTATGCCCTGTTTTTGCATACAATTTCATGTAGAAGTTCTCAACTCTCTTTATAAGTTCAGTGTTTTACTGTTGATCTTGTTTGAGTGTAATGATTTTGCTTCCTTCGAACCATAAGTCAAATCAAATGAGCTTTATTGCCATGACAGAAAAACATTTCAGTATTGCCAAAGCATGAATAACAGGGGTTGGGGTATAATGATTGCACGGTACATAGTGTGCTTCACAAACTAACCCAGCGCCCATATTATAAATGGGCTAGAGCTTATAATTGCTTGGAGGCAGTGAATATGTCAATGCCTACATCTAAAGAAGTCCACAACACAATAGTGGATAACAAGCCAGAGGCTCAAAACATATACAGGCATACCCCGGTTTAAGGACACTCACTTTAAGTACACTCGCGAGTAAGGACATATCGCCCAATAGGCAAACGGCAGCTCACGCTTGCGCCTGTCAGCATGTCCTGAACAGCAATACCGGCTCCCTACCTGCATCGAAGCTGTGCGCAAGCGGGGAGACTATAGAGCCTGTTACAAATGCCTTATTTACATCAGTTAAATAAAGGTAGTGCTTCACTTTAAGTACATTTTCGCTTTACATACATGCTCTGGACCCCTTGCGTACGTTAATGCGGGGCATGCCTGTAGTGTAGTCACAGTATGGAACTAATCCACAGCTCAATCTGTTAGGCTGATAACAATATTAGTCTATGATAAATGCAGGATGCTATATGCAGTTGGCAACTAATATTGAAGACACTGATCCTAATTTGTAGCTCAATAGTACTACCTGTCTCTAGAATAGTGTATTTGGCAGACTAACCCAGAGCCTATATTCATGAATGGGCTAGAACTTTAGATAACTGGGTACAATTATGCCACTTGTATATACTCCTATAGAGAACAGTAGCCACACTTGTACATATACTTAGAAATAGGTTAGAACAATGTTGCCCTTGCACACTCTGCAAAGGAGAGTGATATACAACCGTTACAGTAACATGTATAGGCTCCCTCAAGCAGTAGCGGGGACCCGCTGCTGATCGCTGTGCGAATGAAAGTGCTGCGGTCAGACAGTCTGCCCTGTGCGCGCCCGTGAATGAGGGTGCCGACGCGTGCATTTCGCGTAACGAAACGCTTTCTCAAGGCTGTGAGTAGAGAGGGCCCATATAGTAAGATTTCAGCCTATGCATTATTGTTCCAAGAAGCTGCTACACGTTGTAAACTGCTCATTAGCTGATTTACAGAGAGAACTGTGGATCAGTTCCACATAGGGACAACACTATATGTATCCGGCCTCGGGCTCATTACCTACTATTGAGCTGTGGATTACTTTTAGGCACTGAAATACTTATTGCCTCAAAGCATATATAGCCCATTCATTCACATTTGGGCTATATCCTCTGAACAAGCTGTCTGTTCATCTATATACTGGTTATTACATTTAGACTTTAACTTTGCCTTTCTGCATTCTCTACTAAGGGATCATTACATTAGCTATCCCCTTAGTGTTAATTGATCCATCAATCTCAATTAACTCTTTTAAAACTATTGATTCAGGGTACTATACTATACCCGACATAGGAACAGTAGAGTGCGTCCTTTATGTCTAATTTTTAACCACCTTTATTTTAACATTTATGATTATTAAAGATTACGTTTTTAATATTGACATTAATCATTTTGATCAGGATTGTGAGTGCCACATGTTGGGTTCTGTTTTTCTTAGAGTATCATTTGTCATGGGTGGTTGCTGGGTTTAAAAGAGCTTAATTGGGGGTGCCTATCCTGTATGGCCCACTAAATATGCCAGATGGGTTGCATGTTATTGTTAGTCTGGAGATAAGGGCAGAGGTGGGCTTATGCGGCTCATGAGGAAAGAATGTATTTGTCTGGGAAAAGATTTGAAAATTAAATGTCTACAGAGGTGTATTTGGGACCAAATATGGGCTATCTCATCTTCTCTTGCCAGTGACCTCTCTGGGAGAAAACATATGACCTATGGTGATATATAGCGTTTTCTTTTGTTATATCCTTTTTATTTTGAGAAACTGTTCTGTATTTTATTTGTAATTTATGTTCTTGTAATACTTTTTTCTGTAATCTAAACACTGTGAATATTTATGTTTATATTAAATGTTTTAATAAGTAATGCTTTGGACTTTGAATGAACTGTTGCAGGCTCTTGAGTATTTACGTTTTCGGACACATTTTGCTACACCTGATTTTTGTGTGTTAAAGTGCATAGTTTTTTCTATAATACAAATTGTTATCCCACCGCTGTGCCACCATTTGTCATGTACGCACATGACCTGCATATGGTACAAGGTTTAATACACTCACTCGCAAGCGCTACCACTTTTCAAATTAGTTAACATCTCTCCTAAATCCGTCCCAATATATCTAAGTGGGCACGGGATTTAGATCTAATGGGATGGATTTAGGGGAGATGTTAACTAATTTTGAGGGACCTTTGCGAAGGTGACGGGGTGGGTTATTTCTCAACAAATTTTGATTATTCTGATTAGCTTTCAAACTCCACTATGTTTCTCCATCCCATATTAACGATGAAGCCTACGCCCACTGATTTCTTCAATTACTACTTCCTCTGTAATGAATAGGTGTCCGCTTTTGAGCTCAGTGAGGCCTTCATCTTTTTCTTATTTCACCATGACCAACAATATCCCATTAAATCTTTTCAAGTTCGAGTTCTAGTTCTTGCAGTGCTGCTTCACTGGAGCCTGGCAGTTGTAGGTTGCCACGTTTAGGTTTGAAGGAGAGCTTTCATTTAACCTCCAGAGATTCAGGTCACCCTCTGCCTTCTTCCAGAATGCTGTCAAGCCTGGTGACATTCCAGCCTTTGGTGAATGAGGGCCTTTGCTATTTGGTGTATTCCATATTTGGGGATTGAGGCCTTACTGACCATGCCGGCCTCATTTGCATGTTCCGTACCTTTCCCACTTAAGCCGGGTATATTGTTCAAGCTTCCATAGTATGGTTGTGCGTGAAACAGTAACTATAGCAAATGGAAAGCGGGTATTTCAGGACTTAAAAATGAATAAGCCTTTTTTGTATTTAGGTGTCAGAGTGTGAATTTTGGGGCTGACAGTCTGCCAATACACTTATTTTTATTAAATTAAATCTTTTGCACCCTTACAGTAAACATTAATGGACAACAAATTTGCAAAAATCTCATCCAGTAATTAAAATTCACTCAAAATTCTGCATGCGGAGATGAGCGAGTCAGGAAAGTGCAGCGCCTAATCTAGTGTTGCTTTTCACAAATGCTGTGAGGTACATTTAGGAAGATTTGCCAAAATTGTTGGCTTGTGTCAAATTAGAGCCAACATGTTTGAAGGATTCTGTAAATGCACAACTCTCTTCAATAATTTAGTTAGGCCTCGGGCATGGAGTCTTGGGCCGCGCTAATCAGCGTTCCTGCTCTGCCGCGCCTGCTCAAACTGGAGCTTTTTTGTGTCCTGGCAGGTGAGGCAGTGAGCGCGCTTTGGGGGCGGGGCGGAGGCAGGCCGGGGGCATGTCGGGGGGGCGGGAGGCGGGGCTAGTCCCTCTCTCCCATTGGATGTGAGCGGTCACGTGACCGCTCCTCCGCTTCCGTGAGCGGCAAATTTTTAAATTTGCCTGTCTCTCCAAAATACCTGAGCCTCTGCACGCATGCGGAAGCGGCTGCTAATGCCGCGCTGATGACAGATGCAGGGGGTAAGTGCATCTGCTCAGCGCGGCTCAGCAAGGCTCACCGTACTATGTCCCAGGCCTAAATCAGTATTAGCTGATGCACCTTTTTGGTGGGGGGGAGGGTGGAAGAGACTAATGATATTATAAGACAAGCTTTGGAAAGTTCTCCTCTCTTCCTCAGGTCAGCAATATTGATTTACAGAGATTACATGAGCTTAACGTTAGGTCCCCATTGCAGCCGGCGGCGCGTGGGGCTGTGCGTGCGCCTCTCACCAGCCCCATAACTGCTCCCTGGCTGTCCCCAGTGGCGCCTCGCTCACTGCGCACTGTGACACGTCAGCCGGCAGGGGCTACAACCAGTTTGTGATCTCGAGCGGCGAGGGGTCATGTGGTGTGGCAGGGAGCCAATCAGAGAGGCGGGAGCGGGGGGGAGAGCGAGAGATGGAAGGGAGGTGTGTGCGTGTGCGTGTGTGTGTGTTTTTCTTTGGCTGGCAACGTGGCCACACCCACACAGCCCATTTTGGCCACGACGCTGTGCCTCAGAACGCCGCCTGCAGATCATGGTATAAACGCTCTGCACCCGCCGCCAGGTCGCAAGGCAGGCGTGCAGGCGCGTGCAGTGGGGCCTCAGCATAACACAGATGTGAAGACCAAAATGCCTTAGATTATCTTGTATCTGTGCAAAATGCATGGATAATGTTTCGCAACTGGGCTATCATGACTATTTCTATTTAATAATTTACAAAGTTTTTGGACACATCTGTATAGGCCTACAGTACCCCAACTTAATAAAATATTGTTTTGTTTCGCCAGTACTTTTGATTTCAGTTTTTTTTCTCCCTCAGTGGCACAAACCTCATACCAATGCATAGTAAAAGCGAGCGTTACAGGCCTACTTGCCTCACGCGAGTTTTCCTCTCCTGCGATGTGTGGACTGTAGGTTTTTAGAGTGAAGGAGTGGGGGGACATGTCAAGGAAGTGTCATGCATTAGAACACCTTTAGCAAATAATAAAATGCATAATGCCATGCAATTTATAGAAGTAATCTGCAAAAAAATATATATCTTTCAGTCGCTCACACACTGTTATGCATGAAACATGCCTTGTTTAAAAAAAAATCCTGTTTTGTTTCTTACATCCCAGATAACTTTCTATAAATCCTGTGCTGTACACTACAAAAAAATAAATAAATGAACAATTATATGCAAGTAATGGACAATACATCAGAAATTTCTCTCCATAAATTATCATTGAAATTTCTGTCATGGTATGAATTAAAGGTTCACGTTTGTAAACCCCAGAAATAACATTTTCAATAGTTGAGTTGTCCATATTCTCACACAAAGCAAGCACAACTCAACTGACAAAAAGTAATTTGAACAGTATCCAGGCAGAATAGCTTACTAAATTTTTATTGGCTGTTAGCCGCTCACATGACCAGGCTGTCTCGATGCAATAGCAAACAAGTTTCTATGTAGCTCGCTCCGTATCTTGCACTATGGATGAGGCCTAATATATCGTTTTAACGTAGCAAATCTCGGATTTTCCGTAGGATTCATTGGCAGTGATGATGCAGAATATCTTATCATAACTTGCCTGTGGGTGCAATAACCCCTGCTACTTCTGTAACAATGTAGTCACCTTCCCCTCCCCCCCCCCCCTCTTCTTGATATGTGGAAAAGCATGTGTCTGGCTGCTAAACAGCATCTCATAAATTCTGCGAAGTGCTGCTGCCCCCTCCGATGGTGAAAGGGTTAAAGTAAGACCGTGCTATGTAATCTCTATTATGAATACTGACCATGTTGATGACTGCTGCTCATAGCACTGGCTTTATACACTGACCTTTGAAGTGATGTACTTGGCTGGAAGATGGCTGTTTTTACGGTTGGCCCTCCTTCATAATGTGGGTTTTACGCCATTAAACAAGGTGGGGCTTCTCATTTTATCCAGAGTGCATCGCCCATCTATGAATGTTTTTTTTTTTTTTTTTTTTGTAAGAACTACTTTTTGTCAATCTTTTTAATAATGCCTTTGCAAACGTTTTGCAATCCCATGACTTGCACAAAGATCTCCCCCCCCCCCTTATTTATTGCATCGGAAAAGTAAGAAAATTCTGTGGATTTCATGCACGTTTTTGGCAATCCTTTGGCATGGCGTGGTCTGTGGCCCATGTAGAAATGAACCTGTGAAGATGCCCAGTTCTGCTTCATTGTTTCAAGTTTGATCAACTGTAACTGCAGTCCAATTGCTATAAATTTTCTGCATTGTGTTTTTCACTGGTCTCTTAGGCCGCGCCTATAGTGCCGTCGATGGCGACACGACGGGTGACGTCACCCGTCGCCACAGGCGACCGTTATATTTCATTGGGCGGCAGCGTCGCGGGTTCCCTGACATTTGATTGGTTCAAGAGCCCTTGAAAAATCAAATTTTGCCGGCTACCAGTTTTCGCTCCATTGCTCCGTCACATTGTCGCCGTCGCGCTTACTATAAGCGCACGTGGCGGCGGCAATGCATTTGTTTTCGGGCGACGTTGCGTCGCCGGCACTATAAGCGTGGCCTTAGGCTGCATCCATAGACGCAGCAGCCGTGTGGAGGCGCGGGGAGGCTGAGGGAAAGCGGGTGCTTTCCGTGGCATTCGCGCGTCCTCCGGGGGCGTGTCTATGGGCGGGCCAGTGACGGCACCGAGCTGGTTCATCCTCATTGGGCGAACCGCTCACGTGACCGCCCTATCACGCGAGAAATCAGTTTTGACTGATTTCATGCGCGCCCGCACGCTGTATAGACGCGATAACTGCCTTTAGGCAGTCTGATCACGCAGCGTGCGGACGCATCAGCGCGGTCTGCCCTACTATGGCCGCAGCCTAAGTGTTTAACATTTTTGGTGGTGTAATGTCTGGCAGCAGAGTACCACGGGCCTTCTGACTCCAGCGGCACGTGGCTGTTGCTGCAGAGATCACGTGGCCCTCCTTACTCTTCTTGCGTTCCAATTAATCATAGCTGCAATCATTTTGAAATTCAGAAAATCATTGGAGCCATAACCAAAAGGCCATCATAAAGGTTACATTTAGCAAAATGTGTACGTAAGTTGAAAAGGCACAAGTGAGGGGTATTCAGATTTTTAATTAAATTTTTTTTTTTTTTTTTTTAATGTGATGTAGCTCAAAATTACGGTTGTATCACCACATAACATGCCTCCGCTAATTTGTGGTGAAAAGAGTACACATTTCTAAGCCGTCTCTTCCCTGAGGCACGAAATAAAGTGCATTAACCCTTCCGGTTCCCATGAAGGCACAGGGTTGGCTGTACTTCCTGGCATGCAAATTCTTTGCAGCTCCCCCCCCCGGCCGTGAAGGGCTGATCTGGCTTTCACAAGGAAACTAAACTTTAAAGACATTTATGTTCTGTCAACTTGGGAGCGCTTTGTCAGCAGAAACATTAAAATGTCAACTCTGACTTCTAGTCAAGCTCAAAGACATATTTACGTGACTTTTCAGGATACTAGAAGTGACACATTACACAGTTGCATGTAAGAATAACACTGAATGCATACGATGCTGAGCATAACCGAGAGCCGAGGAGTTTATCAGTGCTGGTATTTATGCATGGTTCACACATTTTAATGTGTCCATATGAACTACATTAAAACTAGCAGCTTCAACTGTTGTTTAATAATTGAATTTTATGGCGTGTAAAGAACTGTTATTCCTCTTGGCAACGATTTTGTGTTGCGGTCCAAAGGCCAATGTTGATGGGTTTTTTTTCCCCCTCTATCCACGTTATCAAAAGCAGTATTGATTCTGTTTCAATCACTAAAGATATTTTTAGTATATAGTCAGTATGACAAATATTACATTTTGCTTCTAATAAAATGAAAATTTACTTTGCTTTTCAAGACGTCTTTCTTTGCCAGGTTATCTGCCTTTTAACAAGCTGAACTAAATCCTGTGCTTTAATCTGTTCTTCCAATGTATTATTCACTTAAGAAGATTAGGGTAGTCAATGCAACTTTAATGTAATTATCCCTTGCAGGTGCAGTATGTCTATCTCTTGTTAGTAATACATATCAATTTTCTTTAGTGCCTCGTATTAGTGCATTGATGCCTATTCTTCTAAATCTCACAAAGCTGGTTTTAACGTTTGCAAATAAACACCCAAGTTTGTTTAAGATGAATATGAAGCACTGTTAAATTAATCTTTACCATGATTTTTACACGTACAACATCTTGTAGTCTTCAGTTTCAAAGTAGAATATTCTGTAAAATCATCAATACATTAACTAAAGCGCCATGGCCCAGATCCACAAAAGGGTGCTAAACTTTAGCACGCGTTTAAGCCCATTCATATGAATGGGGTTAGGAATCTGAGGCTTGATAAAAGCTTTAGTACCCTCGTCCTGTGCACAGTAAGAGATAATGTTATAGGCGTATGTAACTTTTGCATACGCCTATAACACCATATATTATCTCTTACTGTGCATGCAATGTCTTGTGTATATAATGTATAACCCTGCTCACTTAATGTAACCATGTATCTGTCATCATAACTGCGCCCAGGACATACTTGAAAACCAGAGGTAACTCTCTATGTATTACTTCCTGGTAAAACATTTTATCAATAAAATAAATCACGCCTCAGATTCACAAAGGTTTGTGGATCTGGGCCTGTTTGTTGTATTAACCCTTAGGGGTTCCCTTATGACACTGGATATCAGAATAGACTGATCATCCATTTGGACATATTAACAGCAAATTGTTCAATCCCCACACCCATCCTCTAAAAAGAAATAGGCTTGATATTTGTGAGGAACAAAGGGCCAAAAGTTATGAGGGGTAATTAAAGGGGGGTGGGTGGGGGAGAGAAACCCTCTGCCCTCCAAAGTACAGCAATGTTTGCATGTCTCCCAGCTTTAAGGCTATCCATGGAATACAGTGGTTTGGAAACGAGTCTTTGTCTGTAGTTTAACCGCTGTATGACATGTGAATGATTTTAATGAAGTTGATTTGAGAACACGTGGAAGACCATGTAAACACATTTATGGGTATTTAATCTTTACTGGGATCACAAAGTGTTGGTTTCAAAAACGTTCTGGTATTCCACAGCCAATTGTGATTTCTTTTTGTTGCTCTGCCTGGGCATAATTGCAGTTTCGTGATTCTTGTGAAACGTTGCTGTCCCACATGGTAGAAGTTGCCTAATGGCAGCAGTATGTTTGCTTGATTTTAAAACTACACCTACATAACAGTCAAAAGGATTTTTCAAACACTTTTGTTAACGGTGTAACATGAAGTTAACGGTGGGTTTTGCTTATCTTGACATGTAAGCCAAATAAGCCTTTCACTGCCCCGGTACCTGCAAAGAATGTCTCTGTTATGAAATGCAGAACTCTCTTTCTTTCAAGTTTGAGCTTAATTCCTATCATTGTATCTTGCTACCTAAGCATATCCTGCCCTTTTTGTTTTTTACATTTATTTTTTTTATTTCAGTGTTAACGATCATGAACGTTCTAATTTCTTGCTGCACTAGGCTTTCGGGCGACCTCTATTTTGATCTTCCAGACACTTTAAATGGTTTTATCACCCAAAAGGAGCAGCGTATTAGAAAAAATATATATAAACTGTCTGAAAGGACAGGAATATATCTCTTAAAAAGATTAGCAGCACAGGCTGCTGCTTCAAAGGGATTGTCTCGCACACAAGAAACATCCGGACTATGTTGTAAACAATGCTTTAAACCATAATTGCAACACCTTGAAGAGCTCCTACACCAAACGTTTAAAAATGTGCATTCCCTCAAAATAATCCCCTCCCCCCCCCTCTCTCCGTGTGTGGGGAGACCCGGAAACTGGGAAAGTAAATGTGATTTATTAACATAACAGTGCAAATTATATGGACCTAGTCAGTGGAATGGAATATTTATTTGTGTGCCACCATGGGCTTCATTTTTGTATCCACAAATTACCACTTAATGATATCTCAGTCTGGCCTTTTTGTGATATCCCTTCTATGTTGGCATGTTGTAAAATTATATAACCAGCAAAAGAGACGCCGTACGAGCCACCAATGACTGAGCTCCTGTCCCTATACCATTTTATATTGCTTCTGCAAAGAAAATGAGGTTCTGTTTAAGAGAGCCAGTTATGTGTAAATGTGAGCTAAATGGGATTACCTTTTTTTTTTTTTTTTGAGCACAAGCTAATTTGAGACCATGGCTTGTTTTCAGGTCTACTACACCAGGAGAGACGCAGCTTCTAGCCTCTGAAATCTATGATCTGCTTAAGTCGTCCAGTACGGCAGATGGCGACGGAATGACCGAGATGAACTCCCGGCGGCGCAAGGCACAATTTTTCCTGGGAACTACAAATAAACGTGCCAAGACTGTGATTTTGCATATTGATGGCCTTGATGATACAGTAAGGACTGGGTTTCTACATGGCTCTAACTTTCTGGGATGTATTTAAATATGTGAAGAGCAATGCATTATGGTCAAGTTAACATTTGCGTTATATTCTATTGGAAAGAAGAAAGAATGGAGATAAATCTCCTAGTCCAATGCTCTAAGCGATATTAAAGATGTGCATCACATAGTATCAAGTCTTTTTTTTCTTCTATAGCACAGATATTTGACTGGTCCAGGTATATAATATATTCACACATAAGTCATTATGGCTCAAAGAGTTGGGTATAATATTAGTAGATAAATCAAATCTAATAAACCATAACCCCTAGAGCTAGACCTGGTGATTCATTCCCATGAATGTACTCACGACCTCCGTTGATAGTTCCTGGATCCTGCGTGCTCTCAGCCCGAAAACGAACCATGCAAAGCTTCCTCCTGGCATGGGAGGGATGATGGCGGTGCACTGCGTGTCAAACGCTGTGTGATGCGTTCCGGATGAAGGAAGTGCAGCTGTAACTGGTTACGTTGTAAAAAACCCCAGCTTTTATTGAACGTAGACAGGCATAATAAAAAGCAAGAGTCAGGGAAGAAGCCTCTGACGCGTTTCATCAGAGGCTTCTTCCCTGACTTGCTTTTTACTATGCCTGTCTACGTTCAATAAAAGCTGTTTTTTTTTTTACAATGTAACCAGTTTCAGCTGCACTTTCTTCATCCGGAACGCATCACACAGCGTTTGACACGCAGTGCACCGCCATCATCCCTCCCATGCCAGGAGGAAGCTTTGTATTGGAAAGAAGAAACTTCAATTCAAGTCTACAAAATGGTGGTGTGTTTTTAATGTGCTCCCAATTCAACTAATGGGTAAATGTTTTTTTCATGAATGCTAATTCTTTCTCCCTAGTGGATTTGATGACCATAATTCTTATAAGCAAACTCCAGTATATGCATACTACATAAATAATTAGTTGGAGATTTGAGGATAATAATGGCCTATTTTGTGTATAAAAGAGCAGTGTTTGTTTGACTCTTTTCTGCTACAAGAATGCACCTGGTATATGGATTTGTCACTAAGAGGCAAGATATGATAAATATTTTATTGCATTTCTAGACTAAATATACACATCTAAAAATGCATGTTGCATTGGTTCCAGCGCAGAACGTACAGTACATGCCACACGTTGGCATGCTTTTCACTTGCTGGTGGCACATTTTGACAGCAACTTCCAATAGTTTTTTTTTTTTGTTGTTTTTTTTATTTTTTATTAAAATTATATCTGTAATACTAGGAGATTTGTGTAAATGATGATGTGCCCATTGTCGAGACAAATGTGATTTGGTGATAATAAACAAAAAAGAGGGATCAGGACAGGGCAAATTGGGATGCCCCTAGGTAGTGGGCACTGGGGGGAAGATAGTATGGTGCTTCAGGCAAAAAACCTTGTCCAGGAGACAGCGTAGTAAGCAAGTGGGGGGCCGAGCGCACCAACAAAAGATGCAAAAAAAGGTTCCTGCACAAAAGATCATTTATTGACACTGCCATTCAAACGCATCCAATGTTTCGGTGCTAAGCACCTTCATCAGGGATCCCGAAACATTTCATGTGTTTGACTATCACAGTAAATAAATTATCTTTTGTGCAGTAACCTTTTTTTGCATCTTTTGTTGGTGTGCTCGGCCCCCCCTTGTTTGGTGATAATATCCATTATGTCTGACATTAAAAGGTGCTGTTCCAAGCAGGACCAAAAGCCACTGTTGTGATCTGTTTAATAGCTTAAATATACATAAGTGACTCCTTTTTTCAAAAAGATCAGACAAGTCAAAAAAAAATTAAAAAAAAAAAATGTTTAATCGACTTGTGGTAACCAAATGCTTTTACAATGTTTACTCTCTTCTGTGATATAACATTTTGTGGACCCTTGTATCAATTTGTAAATCCAGAGTATTTTATGAAGCCCTCCCTGCCTGGCTCCAAGGAAGGTTACATTGAGGTTATTGCGTGTTGGACATCAGCAATGATTTGCCTTGTATCTGTGTGCTGTCTGTGGTCAGCTGAGCGGTGGAAATGATGGGCGCCTGGAGTTTTTATAATACAATTTCAATCCTTTTATTAATGTCCCCATGCATAGGAATATTGCAGTCAGTTACATGTAGATTGCCATAGTTGTACTTCATTTCATTCATATCACTATCACTCTTGATACTTGTCTTCCCTGAGTGCCCACTCTTAAAACTTGTGGGAGGCACATTAAATTTATATAGTAGCGTCTATATATTGTGGCCCGGACCCCCCCTTATATAATACCATCTTGGAGATCCCTTTTATTGTGGGCCCCTGCTGAAATCCTGGCCTGTTCCGTGTAACGTTAGTTACTTTCCTGCCCTGTTCTGGAGTTGGCACTTCCTCAGGGGGTACTGAGTACTGTGGATGGGGATCTGCTTGTAGGACTGATTCCCCCAGATATCTTCGTGGCTTTTCTGCCTTGCCCACTGAGGCATGTCTGCATTCCTGTTACTGGGACATGCTCTTCACATATGGCCAGCCGATGGGATTCTAATTGATGGGACACTATCCCTAACTGCAACACAATTAAAGGGGGGGCCTGACCTATTCTGTACTTTAAGGAACACATCCTTAGCTCTACGCCCCAACGCTCCTCTCCTTGCATGGTGAAACATAACTCCCAAAAGTCGCTGCTTCCTCCTTTTTATACTTCCTGTGACACCAGTGTGGAGTTTAGTATCTGGTGCATTACCATTAATTCCTTGTAGTACACTAGTAAACCTATGAAGGGGGGAGGAGTTACACTTTGTTCTATTATTTTGTGTAAAGTAATTATGATGTACAAAGCTAAAAGTTGGGGGTCAATAACTGATCAGATTAATTTAACAGGACTTGAATCATCTAGCACTAATTTCTACCAAGCCTCCTCAATAGCTACAAAAACTGTTGGTAAAGTTATTAGGAAAATTGTTCAGCTTGGCTTGAGACCTCCGAATTACTCAAATGAATGCAGTCCGTGCTGTTTCCGATCTGCCAGTGACTATTGCTGAAGGGATACAACATCTGCTTTGATGCATTCCGTCAGTGTGTGTACAAGGTGTCTGATAAATGGGAACCTAAACACTAACTGCTCGGCAATGAGCACTTCAGTCAGTCAAAGCTTAACCAAGGGGGAATGTTTTGCTGATCATATGGAGCAAAACGTTCTTGGCTTTTCAGCAATATTTTCTTCCCATGATTTACAGTTGATTTCATCCCAGGTTTTTTTATTTATAAAGCGCATTGTGCCTTTTATTTAGTCAGAAGTGGAACACACGTCAAGGCTACTTTCAGTTTAGCACACTATCCTATTATTTTGCTTTAAATGCATTGCTGTGTTGTAGTCCCATCTGAAGTGATGGGGTATTTGGACTAAAACCACAATCTAGAATCCATATATATATATTAAAATCTATTTGCTTGAATTCACTCTTGTTTCCAGTCTCGCAGGAGTCTTTGTGAAGACGCCCTTTTGAAAATCAAAGGCGTCATTAGCTTTACGTTTCAAATGGCAGTTCAAAGATGCGTGGTCCGAATTCGATCAGATTTAAAAGCAGAGGTAAGATCTTTTGCTACCAATACAAAAAGGTGATGCCAAGATAGTCTGACGACTTGATCTGCTCCCTGAACATACACAAGCGATCTGTTTTTGTAGATTGGTTTGAAAGATTTTGCTTTTCATTTGTAGTAGTAAATTCCTATCTTTTTGAACCGACATTTTGCTGACGCTGTAATTTTTCAATGCAATTACATGTAACATTCTATAGGAATTAGATACGAAGTCTTCGTTTTCCATGACTTATTGTAACTTGAATTAGCCTTCTTGATGATTGATGGTATTTCCCATCAGTTTAAGTCAAATAATGTCTCTTGAAGGTGTGGGGGGAAAAAAAGCAAAATACTACGATAAACCCTGTTTGAGCATTTATTTAATGCTACCTACTCGTGATTTTCTTTCAGGCTTTAGCGTCCGCTATAGCATCCACCAAAGTTATGAAAGCGCAGCAAATTGTGAAAGGCGATGGTGGTGAAGAGGTAAGATGCATTAACTCGTTGTTTGGCATCATAAAGACAACACTGGCCCTTTTATATTATCAATGTTTCTTAGCTTTGCAAATGTGGCAGCAACCATCTAAACAAGCACAGACCGTGTTGCAGATCAGAATTAAACAAACCAAAAAAATAAATATGCATGTAAAGACACACCTGCTATATCCCTTTCAAGTATACAATGTTACATGTATAGTATTTGTGTATCGCATAATATATGCAACCCACATTAGACACTACTCCAAGAGCAATTTAGAACTATTTGATTTTGGTCCATCCATGTTCTGGAATGTCATAGTACAGAGTGCTAAACGGTTGTGGTTGATATAATCCTGCCTTGTTTTTATGTTTCTTGTGGATTACTGCTTTCAAAGTTGCAGTATCGGAAACACATATTGGGGTACACAGACATTTTAAGCACACAAGTTGTATTAATTGGGCTCCTGCATATACAGTGTATATATATATATATATATATATTTTTTTTTTGTACGAGTAAAGAAAACCGGTGGAAGTTTTAAGCCTCTGTATTGGTTATCAAGAAAAATTATTAGCGGAGCAACTCAACTTAATTTTCCTTTTCTCTTATTGGTCCCAACAAAAGATATTTTAAGTCTTAACGATTAGGGAGATTGCTCTCCAAGTGCATACTTTACCTTCAGTCCCATGATTGTAACTTAGGTGTCATTTTATTCATAAGCATAATCGCTGGTTTAAACTATTCTGCCCTCCACGAGAGAATGTAACTCTCTTTTTTTCCATTTTATTTCCTGTTGTGTAAGATGTTGGTTCCATTCCAAGATACTTCTGTGGATGTTGAGCAGAATACAGATTTGCCAGACTACCTACCTGAGGATGAAAGCCCTATGAAGGAACAAGATAAAGCTGTGACCCGTGTTGGGTTGCACCAGGACAGTGCGAGCAATTGGCTCAGCACTGCAGCAAACTTTTTATCAAGGTCCTTCTACTGGTGACCTGGGATTGGGACTAGAGGACTACGGATCTGTTTGAGGACAGTTTTCAATCAGCCTGGTGAACTGCAAAGTGCAATTTGCAATAAAATATCACACATTTGTTTTAAATCACACAAATTATGCGGTTTTTACATTTACATGGATAGCTCTGCTTGTAAAGTTACTTTGAGGACAAAGGCAACTGAAAGTGTTGCTTTGTTATTGCCTCACTTTGTAAATGGGTCCACAGTTTGCTATTACACTGTCATGTTGTAAGCCAAATAATTTTGATTGTGAACATACAGAAGTGTCTGAGGCAGCCTTAAGGTTGTTGATTTGTTTAAAGACACAGGAAGCCCATTTTCACTTCAATTCTCAGGATCTTTCTTCTCATTTAAATTAGATGAGCTGTGCATGAATGCCTCTAAGATACATTTTTTTTTCTTTGCCTTATTTTGTTATAAAAGTGCTTTATTATTATTTTTTTTGTGACTTGCTTTTGTCACCAGCGACAACTTTATTTTGTTTGCCACAAAGTGAAAACTACAAAAAACTGAAAGTTTTTATGCCTTCTTGATCATATTGCAGTTATTCCTTTACGTACCGCAAATGTGCCATTACAGGGAGAGTAAATATAGATGGCAATGAATAATAGAAAGAGAAGGCCTGGATTTAAGCACATTATGACCTTAACTGAAAAGTGATGGGACAGTCATTCTAGCATTTTTGTACAAATACCCAGAAGAAGGGCTCTGCTCACACTAAAATGCTGGAATGATGAATGGTAATAAGATTCAATAGATGTATTCAGTATTGAGAATCTGCAAGCATATGGTTGTATGAGCTTAGTGTGCTAAAATCTGTTAATGTAGAGTTGCATTGGTAACCTTTTTTTAAGCGTTTTTATGCACTTTGTAAATTTAAGCCACCATGTTGTTGAATACAATTTTACAATGTTAAGAGAAGAGAGAGAGAGAACAAGCAATTAATTAATTGGTCAAGGTAAGGTTAGTGTTGTGTATTTACTATTACAAGGAAAAAAGACCACTAATTGTCATTAAAAAGACTACTTGCACACAAGAAGTAAATCCTTCTCTTGCCGCTATGCCATGGTGCCACATTCTGATCTGGACCTCATAGTAATATTAGTTGGAAGAAAACTGTGCTTTTATTTTATGTCTCCGTTTCTTATAGAAAATGAGTGTAGTGGAAAGGGTAAGATTTAAAACTTCTAATGGCTACCATTTTCTAACCATGGTTGTTTTAACCCTTTTCATTTTGAGCGGTCCACAACATATTGGCACCCTTTGGCATAAAAAGCAACTTGTGTTTTGGGTTCTGGCATTGTAAGCAGTAGTGTGTCTGCCATTGCAACTGGGGCACAAATGACGACAGGGTATAAATAGTTTTAAGCATGAGCAGCATAATTAATAACATTATTTTAACTACTGCTTACAATTGTGACCAATTATTTGCCAGACCGGTAATGCTTTGCTCCTATGACAGGTAAGGACTTAACACTCCGAAAATAAGCATCAGCCAATTAAATGACTTTACAATGTGTGGCTGTATCAAGCAAAGAACTAAAACAGTGTTTTGGAACTACATATGGTTATAATAAGTAAAACAAATTCTGGAATTGAATGAATTTCATGTTATGGTTACAATTGTGCTATTAGCTTAATTTCTCGCATGGTTTCCTATTGAGCGTATCGGCAGTTTTGTGAAAGCCTTTGGTTTAACATCCGTGTCACCGCCTTAATTTTTTAAAAACTGCGTTAGTGTAGATTGGGGCATTATCGAATGTAAACTCCTGTTGACTTTTTAATGCAAGTTTCCGTGTGATAGTGCCACAATTGGCATTACTGCAGCTTAATTAAAAAACTCTGTAGATGGCAGAAATGCAACACTCCAACCCCTGCTATACACTAACGGGGTAAATCTATATATACCATAGTGACTGAAAATCTACATCGACCTCCTTAGGGATTTTCATCCCCATAAGAGCCAGAGAGACTGCTCGTGGATATATAGAATAAGGCCCTAGGTATTGGAGATGAAGGTTCTGCAAGCACTGAATGCTGGATTACAGTCTGAAGATTGAATATCAAGCTTCCAACAGGAGAATTCCTCAGCCTATGCAACAGTAGGGTTACATGTTTGTTGCTTTGGCTGAATTAAAGTAATGTTTCTAATTGGCTTCAATAGTTACCTACCTGAAGACGCAAGTAAATCAAGTTCTATAACTCACTGTTCAGCCCTTCAAGTACCTTTAGCTTACATGTCATCTTTCCCATACCACAATAAACTGGAAGCAGTGAATGTTGTCCCCTTTCATTTTTGTGAGAACCAAATGGTTAGGTAAGAGAAGAGCTGATGTGATACTTTACAGCAAACAGAAGTCTGAAGGAAAGCAGAATTTCTGGTTTTGTGTCCTACATTTTATAGAAAACTTTGGCTGATGTATCATTCAACCTTCAGGTCCTTCAGTGCTTAGAGAGTCTTCAGTGCATTGAAGGTAGTACAGTCATTGGCAGTACAGTATAAAGATTACAATCCATAGGAAACCTGATTTCATTTGTTTGAATGCTTGCTGGAGCTTCCTGTTACATACTGTAAGTTGTCTACTGCATCTTGGTGCAGATAACCTCCTATTTTGTTAAGGCTACTTTTTTTTTTTTAAATGAACAATGCAAGTGGTTCACCGACTTAAAATAAGCTACTACAGGACACTTGTTTGTATATCTATAGGTTTTGGTTCAAAAATATACGCACAGACTAAAGGCAAAAGCTTTACGAAGCATGCATTGCTTTTTAAGAATGCCTTTAAACGAACATGTTACATTTAAGCCTATAACTTCTTCAGTAGACTGACATTTTAGTCTTGTATGGCTATTACAATAATACATTATACTTCTTTGCAGCAGTGCACATCGGTCTTTTAATATAACTACAGCTATTGTTAGTGGTTTATCAAAATAGTGATATTAACAGTTGTAAACATATATATTTTTTGCCCCAGTCACCAAAAATGCATTTTTCTGATATTGCTGCTCTTAGGATAATAAAAGCAGTCTGTAAATTCAACTTTTAAATATGTTGTGTAAAATAAAATAATATAACAATTGTGCCTTTTTTCTTGGTTTTTACATTTCTGAAAACTACAGCACTGGTAATCTTGTAAAAACAAAAAAACAGAAGCTACAAGTTTACATTTGTAATAATTTTTGTTTGAGATCCAGTTCGCCTGCAGGATTTTTTTTTTTTTTTAATTTTAAATTTAATTTTTTACATAAATGTGTTTATATAAAATACTCAAATCCTTTCACTCAAAATAGGACTAAACATTTGAAACAAACATCAAAAAGGAGCGGGGGGGGGGGGGGAGAAGCACTCACTCTATATTACAAGAAAGGGAGGACACCAGACTCCAACAAATACTTTTTTGAATTGCAGTATACATGCACAGAAAAAGTAACAATTGCAATAGATAGGTATGCTGTACACAAAAATGGAAAAAACTTACATAGCTGACAAACTCGCCCGAAGTGACTCGACGTTTTGGGCAATGGCACTTTAGGAGTCTTTGTCAATGACTCAGTCGAGCCTCTGCTGTGTGTCAGCTATGTAAGTTTTTTTTATTTTTGCATAGTGTCTATAGCAATTGTTACTTTTTCTGTACGTATAATGAAATACAAATACTTTGATGGTCACTGGTGTCCACCCTTTCTTGTAATATAGATTGAGTGCTTTTTTTTTTTTTTCTCTCCCCTTGCTCCTTTTCATGTTTGTTCCCTGGATTCTTTGATGGAAGGTTCCATAGGGGGAGTTAAGACTTGTCAGTCCTCAGTGCGCATAGTAGGAATTTTTCTGTCTTGAGCATAGATGTACTTTTAGTATGCTTAAATATGTACCTGCAAGGTTTTAGCACCAGCAGGTGAGTTCGCTTATCTAGTTTCGTCCATAAACATCTGAAATAGCCACAGAAAAGCTACCAGATGTGCATGAAATTAATGGGTTGGGGGGGACGAGGAGGGCGGAGAGAAAATATCACCAATGGCCCAGTAAAAATGAAAAATGTGTAGTTTAGAAGGCTAGGGACAATAGCCAGATCCTTGGCTGTTCACCTCAAACAAAACGGTAACAGTCTTGAATTATCACTTGTGCATCCCAGGGAGAGGTGACAAACAGGTCACCACTTATATTTCATTTATTAAATATATTTAATAAAGTTGTCTAAGAAATTATGGCCCTGACAGCAGTTCATAAGAGTAACAAATGCATATCTGTCACCATTGCGATTGGACAAATCAAATCATACCACACACTGCATGGGCAAGAGGTGCAAAAGACAGATAACTGTTTCTCCTGCAAAAATAGACGGGCTGTGAAATTTTAGATGCAGTTGTGCATTGGAGCACACACACAATCGTGAAGATGGCGTCTAAGTGTTTGGGAAATGTATAAGTTATGAGCGTATATATATTGAGTCAGATTTTAAACGTTAGAAGAAATAAGTTTTTTGTTTTTTTTCCCCTAAAGTCATAAGTGCCAAGTAGCTGATTTACGACGGGGTGGGTTTTGTGTGTGTTTCAGTGCAAGAAGGTCTGGGCATAAATGTTGGCTTGTTTGAATAAATAAAAAAAATAAAAATTTATCAGGCATGTGTTTTTGGGGATAAGAACACATGAATTATCTTCTATTCCAGTGACCTCTCTGGGACAGGAACTATGATATATGGTAATGTACTGTATAGGGATTTCTGTTTTTGTTTTATCCTTTTAGTTTAAGAAACTTCTGCTTTTATTATAACTGTGTGTTCTTGTAATCTTTTATATAATCTAAGCACTGTCTTTGTATATTAAAGCCAAACTTTAAGTGATGCTTTGTGCTCTGATTGAACTGGTTGCACACTTTTGTAGAGAGTAAAGTACATTCTAAGACACGTTTTGCAACAACAGATTTTTGTGTGCCAAGTGCATTGTAGTTCATTAATAAACAGAGACCGAGACCCTTGCAGATATATAATTACATATATTTGCATATTTTTTGGGTGGTGGCAGCAGATAGATATGATTTTCAATCTAGTAAGGGGTTAATATTAACTCATTGAAAGTACCTTGCGCAGGAGAAAGGTGAGTTGGCTAGAGTAGCCATGTGTGTTAACCCTGGTTGAAGATCCGTCACATGCTCACTAGTGTGCTGTTCGTGACAGATGGTATATTGGGATGGATTGAATAAAGATATTGTTTATTTGAGGGGCCTTTTGCAAAGGTGAAAAGTGGATGAACTAGAGAGCTGTGTATTAACCCTTGTCATGTATGCAGGTCACATGCTCACAGGTGTGCTATATGTGACAAATGGTGGCATAACTGTGGGACAACAACAATTTTTTTTTGTTAATAGATCTTTTTATTGGTTTGTATTTATGTCTGCGGGACAAACAAAACAATAAAAAGTAATTGACCTGTGTTCATCTTGTGAGAGATCATGGCTAAGTACCCCAAGGCTATTGCTCAGTGCTACATTTTTTTATAAAACATACAAGCAGACAGTTTTGTACCCTTCCCCCTCTTGTTTTTCTTTGGCTATGTTTTTATTTTGAGTAAGTGTAGTGAACATGGCTGCTTATACCAACGCCAGACGAAAGAGGTGCTGATGACTCCATGTGGGGAGCGTAAAAAAAAAAAAGAGGTGATACAAATCTTGCTGAAAAATTATAGAGAGCAAGATTGCTACACTGGGCAAAGATGACCAAAGTAGTGGAACTGTGGCCAGCTCAGCTGGAACCCATGAGGATTCCAGCAGTTGTCAGCCTGCCAGTGCCCTTGATGTGTACATGCAAACGTCTCTGACGTACCTGGAAGCAGTAGATGACGCAATGATGTTGCAGATCATCACTCTGTTTCAGCAAGAGGAGAGCCAAGCAGCGAGATATGCTGCAGAAAGAGAAAGACAAGCAGCTGCAGAACCTACAGCACCAGCTGGAACTTGCCAAGCTCCAGATGGCATTGCCAGCACCAAGCAGCAGAGAGTCTAGCTCTTCTAAAACCCATTTTGACCATTTCCCAATCTTACGAAAAGATGGGGACCTGGGCACTTTCCTGCATGGTTTTGAAAAAACCTGCAGGCAGCATCAATTTTCCCGTGATCTGTGAGCAACGTATCTTGCGCCCAAATTGAATGAAAGCCCTGGATTTCTTCGCTAATCTTCCTACACAACTTGACAACGATCATGAGGCCATCAAAGCTGCATTGCTGCACCATTTCAATATCACCCCTGAAATCTACAGACAAAGGGTCAGAGCCCTTCAGCAGGCTGGTACCGCCATTTTTTCTGAGCTGATGTGGCATCTGACATCTTTGTGCAAGCAGTGTGTTGGGGGGCTGGAAATTGAAATCTTTGCTAGGTTATTGGATCTCGTAATTCATGAGCAATTTTTAACCCTATGCCCACCTGACGAGACAGTGGATTAAGGACCGAGGTCCTATGCCTGACACATAGCAATCTGCAAGCTGGGTAGCCTATGTGGCTAACAGCAATCCAGCCATTAATAGGAAGGCCCAGGTAAGAAGGGGGGTAAATCTGAAAGAAAAACCACGACCTCTTGTTATACCTACGGAGGGATCTTGGTGGAGGTTGCCGGACAGGGACACCGTCACTGTTTTTCCTGCAAACAACTGGGGCATATCGACACAAACTGCCCAGAAATGAAGAGGCCTGCAACTGCCTCTGGAGGGGATCGCCCCTCAGAAGTGCACCTAGGACAGTGATAGACCAGCACGGGCCCTGACTGCTGAGGGAGAGAAAGAGGCAGTCAGAGTAAGAAAAGCAAATGGAGGCTGGGAAAGGTAGAGATAGAGACAGCAAGAGGAAGAAAGAGAAAGACTGGAAAAGAGAGAGCCAGCAGAAGAAAAAGAGAGAGGGAGAGAGTACAGAGAAGAGGGACTGCTAAAGCAAGAAAACAGGCCCAAGAGACCACAACAAAGACAGTAAGGAGGAAAGAAAGCAAGGCTTTCAGAGGGAGATAGAGAGCATAAGAGACAGTTAGAGAAAGAGATAGCCAGTAGGGACGTGGACCCCTGACTGGGACGATATGGATGGTTCATCACGCCAAAGTGAAGGCGATAGTTAAGTGAGCATGGAGAATGGCTTGTAGCCCACCCCCTTCTGTCATTTTAAGAAGGGAGGTGTCATCATATCATGAAATATTGTGTGCAAACAACACAACCTTAGCGCTATTATAATCTTAGTCACAGTATTGCGTATACACATAATGAATACAATACCAATAAGTATAATGTCCAGTAGCCTAGAAGACTTTTTTGTCCAAAAACCTTCTTGATAACAATGTGAAAAGAAAAAGTCCTCCTTGCCACTTGAACTCTGGATGGTGATGCAGATGCTCTCCAATGGATTTAATAATAATAATATTATGTTCTTGTATAGTGCTGCTAGTTTTACGTAGCACTTTACAGAGACATTTACAGTGGAGCTTACAATCTATGTTTTGGTGCCTTAGGCACAGAGAGATAAAGTGACTTGCTCAATGGAATAAGGTGCCGACTGTTGAATTGAACCAGGTTCCTCTGCTCCAAACTCGGTGCCATTTAGTGTCTTTACTCACTGAGCCATTCCTCCCTTCTCCTCCACTATAGAAAGAAAACAATACAATATTGCTTCAATAAATTTTACAATCTGTTTTCTTATCACCTCATTGTTCACCCATTTAGATGTAAATTCTCCTAATCCATATGAATATAGCTCCATATGTTCCTTAAAGATTGTACTTTAATACAATCTATAGTATTGGTCAAATATCCAAATACAATACGATAGTATTATTATTGGATCCACTAATGGCCGAATATTAGTGTCAGTATAAATGACCTATATGGCGCCAATGATGACAATCATAAAAAAGAGTGTATTAAGCCAATCAAACCCTTAGGTGATTCCAGGTGTAATTCGCGAAATTCTAGTGTCCAAACGTATCTTGTTGTCGTCTCATCCAATCATGAAGATATGTGGATGACAAAAGAAAGCACATGCAAAGCACCAATGGTGCATTACCTTTGACACTAATGGAGATATCTGTAATCTGGATTAAACAAAATGCTGACCAGAGCAATATGGCATTATAAAAGCTCCCAGGAGATACAATTTATTCACATTTATAAAATACAATAAAATGCTGCATAAGCTAAAAAGCTTGGAAATGGGCTGGAATGTAACAGCCCAAAAAGATCCTAATAGAATCGACTTCTCCAAGTGATAATTCAAACTGGAATCCTACTCACGATCAGTCCTGAGGACTTGTGCCTGTAAGTAGGAACCACTGTGCGTGCGTTCTCCCCGGCTGTCTCTCCACATGTAGCGGTGATGGTATACAGCGGCGTGTGGCGGCGTTCAGAGGCTGGTACCAGCGTTTTAGGATTGCCTGCCCGGCTGTCCGCCCAACTGCTGCTGGTGTTGATGTCACTGCTCTGAAACCAGCTACGGGGTACTTGAAGGGTTAAAAAGAAGCCCTATGCATTTCAAGACCTTGTCAGGGGACCTACAGTTGATCTGTACTGGATGCTATTTATACAGAATGCCAAACTGCTGTAATTGTCACAATAATGTCCATTATAAGTCCTTTCGTGAATTAGTTCTCATGATATGTAAAAAAATGTGATAAACATACAATGGGACACTAACTAATGGATGGAAATGTAACAAGTTAAATAAGCAACAATTCAATCCTTTATATCTAAAGAATTTCTATGATCTGTAAGTAAATTCTAAATATATGCTAATATACTGATGACTTGAACTTAATCTCTTTGGTACATCAAACGCCAAAAATTCTGACATTCAGAGAGAAAATAACATCATCCAAAAACACTGATGGTTGCAATAATATTTGAACAATTTAAAAACTGCAAAGCACTATACCCGCACTTCATTCTCTGTAACAGCTTTTATCCTTCACTTCATTAAACATGAAGTTGATTATGATTACCCTCTTCATGAAAGATGTACCAAAGAGATTAAAGATATTTCAGGAATTGTTGCTTATTTAGCTTGTTACATTTCCATCCATTTGTTACACACGGGAAGGATAGTCTCAATTAGGCAAACAGTGTCTCTTTTTATATTTACCTATTAAATCCCATTGAATTTTATGCCAATGGGACATTTGATGTCCGAATTATATACCTTTGGCATTATATATACACTTGAATATACAACACAAGTGTAAATAAAAAACATAGTATGGTTTTTTTTTCAAAAAATGACTACCATTTAATTGACACTTTTTTTGCTATATGTCCGATTCCCAGGTGTAACAAAGTGATAACCTGAGAGTTAATAATCCCTCACATATCATTGGTTGCTTCACAGCAAGTGATTTTAGCTAATAGGAGACAGCTTGTTTTTTTCACAGGTCTTCAGGTCTTTTACATTTGTATTGAGTCCATACCTCTACTCCGAGACGAAGCGCCCTTGGTGGTGTGAAACGTGTCGAGGGAGGACACGGCAATACCTGTCCATGTATGTGCAGCAATAAAGCCTTTTTTTCTATATACCTGGGTTAATTTTCACTGATTGTCGGCACGCTGCAGTGGGCTGCAGTGGCTCCGGATATTTCTTCCTTTCCTATTTGCTTAACCACTTCATCCAGGACGCCCACCAGGAGAGAGTGTGTTCGGGGAGTCTTTACAACGGTGGAGTTGCCTGCTGACCACTACATGGATCGGGGAACTGATACAGGCATAGTGGACCTTTTGCCCAGATCGAAGAAAGTCTCTAGATGTAAGGACTGTATAATATACCTCTGAGCCCCGGTCATTTAAATTGACGCAGTCCGTTTTTCCCCTATCTCCTCTCCACACAGACGACAGCCAGCAAGATTTCTTAACACTGCATTGTGTATGAGCACATCACTAGAGTGCAAAACAGCAATAAGATCTCCATCATATCAATGAGTTTTTAAGCTAAGTAAATGAAGAATACTTTTCACTACATATTCAAACACTTAGAGCTAGAGTATATATATGTAATACACTGACACACACTAATATTTGGACATTAGTGGCTCCAATAATAATACTATCATATTGTATTTGGATATTTGACCAATACTAGAGATTGTATTCAAGTACAATCTTTAAGGAACATGTGGAGCTATATTCATATGGATTAAGTGAATTTAAATCTAAATGGGTACACAATGAGATGATAAGAAAGCACAGATTGTATAAATTTATTGAAGCAATGAAATAATGAGTATATTGGTTAATCTAGGGTTAATATTGTTGCCGTTTGTCCTGGAAATACAATGTGTTGGGTTTATGACAGGTCAAGACTCTTCCAGGGTCTGTGCAGATTTACAAACAGTGCTTAATTGGTGGGTTATCAGTTATGGCCCACTAAAAGTACAATATGTGTTGTATGGGACTGATAGAATCTAAAATCTACAGTTATTTACATTTGTTTTGCCAGAGATGGGATTCAATTATGGCACCCTGACATGTTTATAAACAATCCACTTTCAAAGGAAACTGTGACAGTCTTGAATGATCACTTGTGCATCACAGAAAGGGGCGACAACAATGCCACCACTTAGTTGGAGGACTTTATTAACATGAAGAAATTATGGGCCTAACAGTAATGCACAAGAGTAAGAATTAGAGATTTGTAATCGTTGCAAGTAGATGGATGCAATAAAGGGTAGAAATGGTGGTCACTGCTTCCCCGAATCCCCGGAATCAACCAAGCGCTAAGTAACTAAAAATATTATTTATTCATGAAATAACGAGAAAGCATACAAGGTGTACAGCTCTAACGCGTTTCGTCTCCACAGAGACTTTATCAAAGAGTGATTTTGATGGATGCAATAAGGCCAAATCCTTCATTTCTATTAGGTGATAAGGGACAGATATCCATTTGTCACTCAAATTTAGGAGCAAGCCGGTCAAAATTAGTCTTATTACATCCGTCATAATTGCCTGAACCTATTGATATGACTCACGTATCAGGGCCACAAAGTTTTAAGGTCTTTCATATATCTAGGCAGCCTTTTAAACTTCCAAAGGGGAGGTTTATTTTTTCTAAGTACTGTATGTTATTGTAATAATCTTTTTTCTGTAATCTAAAGCAGGGGTGTGCAAACTTTTCCCCTGCGCCTCCCTGTCTGCCCCTCCCCCCCTGCTCACACCCCCTCCTTACCTTGTCTTCAGCGTCAAATAACGCCGCAGGGTCACATGACCTGCGGTGTCATTTGATGCTACGTTGAAATGGCGATGTGTCACTGAAGATGAGGTAAGGAAAGTTGCAGAGACCTCGCGCGATCCCCCGGCATTTAATTTAAATGCCTTGGGGAAGAGTGCGGGGCATCTGTAACCGTCGCGCCCCCCTGGAAAATCTTGCATGCAATAATCTAAAGCACTGTATTTTTATATATATTAAAACATTTAATAAGTGATGCTTTGGGCTCTGAATGTTGCACGCTCTGTTGAGAGTAATTTACATGTTCAGACACATTTTGCTGCAACAGATTTTTGTGTTAAGTGCATAGTTTTTCTATAATAAGCAGAGACCTAAGACCCTGGCAGATATATATTAATGACATATTTTACATATTTCTTGGGTGGTGAAAGCAGATAGATATGATTGCAATTAAGGGGCTAATATCAACTTATTGAAATTACGTTCCGGAGGAGAAAGGTGAGTTGGCTGGAGTAGCCATGTGTATTAACCCTGGTAGCATATCTAAGTCATGGGCTCACTTTTGTGCTGTTCGTGACAGATGGTATATGGGGATTGAGGGAGATATTGTTCATTTGAGGGACCTTAGCGACGGTGATAAGTGGACCAGCTTGAGAGCTGTGCATTAACCCTTGTCCCATATGCAGGTCACGTGCTCATGGGTGGGCTGTAAGTGACATGAGTGTTTATATATTGAGTCAGATTTTAAACGTAAGAAGAAAAAGTTTATTTTTATTTTTTTACTCAAATCATAAATGTCACCCAAGTAGCTGATTTATGACAGGGGTGGGTCTTATGTGTGTTTCTATGCAAGAAGGTCTGGGCATAAAAGTTGTCATGTTTGAATAGAAAATCAGAATTCAACAGAGGTGTGTTTTAGGGATCAGAACACATGCATTCTATTCCAGTGAACTCTCTGGGACAGAACCTATAACATATGGTAATGTACTGTATAGGAATTTCTGTTTGTTTTGTCCTTTTATTTTAAGAAACTTTTCTGCATTTATTGTAACTGTATTTTCTTGTAATAATCTTTTCTGTAATCTAAGCACCGTCTTTTTGTAGATTAAAGTCAAACTTTAAGTGATGCTTTGGGCTCTGATTGAACTGGTTGCACGCTTTGTAGAGTAACGTCCATTGTTTTACCCATTTCTCTACAACAGATTTTTGTGTGCTAAGTGCATAGTTTTTCTTTAATAGACAGGGACCAGAGACCCTTGCAGATATATTTAATGACCTATTTTTGCATATTTCTTGGGTGGTGGAAGCGGATAAATATGATTGCAATCCAGTAAGGGATTAATATTAACTAATTGAAAATACCTTGTGCAGGAGAAAGGTGAGTTTGGTAGAATAGCCATGTGTATTAACCCTGGTTGCATATCTAAGTCACATGCTCACTTGTGGGTTGTTTGTGACAGATGGTATGTTGGAATGGATTGAGGGGAGATTTTGTTCATTTGAATGACCTTTGCAAAGGTGAAAAGTGGGCCAGCTAGAGAGTGTATTAACCCTTAGCCCGTATGCAGTTCACATTCTCACAGGTTTGCTGTACATGACAGGTTTTAGATCAGAAGAAGCTCTTCGAGTCTAACAATTTTTATTATACGTCTAGTGGTTATGCTGTTTCTGCCATTGGGGAGACCCAAAGTACCAGGTTAGGACAACAGAACTTCTGCAACCTTCTCACAATACTGAAATATGTGTTCCTAATTTGAGAACTGTCACGCTATCATTATATTTTTGTTTGGACTGCAATTGCATTCACCCAGACCTCATTAGTATCACTATGTTGTTACTACTCTTCTACATTGTTTCTTGAGGCATAATCTAAGAATAATGCATATAATATATTATTCAAAGCATGTGTAGCAATGTGTAAAATTGGTGTACATATCTCTTTCTCATGCTGGCAGTAAACCTGGTAAGTATGCAGGATTGCCAGCAACAATCATGGAGGTTTGCCCTCAAACCCTGGTGAGGTGTCATATGTCCCAAAGGAAGTGACAACATGCTTTGTGTCCACGATTAGTGACACAGAGGGTGTCTGTTTCCTGGAGGTGATATAAGACACAGCACTGCCTAAAGTTAGCAGTTCAGTTCAGTTGGTGTTTTGACTCTGTTCAGGAGAGTCATGTGGAGGTCTGCAACAGTGTTGCAAAGGCTGATGCAATAGCTGTGAGTCTGGGCAGCTCAAGAGAGACAAGCTGGTGAATCTCCCTGAGGGGAGAGGTGGAAAGCAACTCCATTAGGCGAAGGAGGAACCTTCCAGATGGAGTGCAGCAAAGAAATGAGCGGCTAAGCTGTTTGCTGCGAGGGGCAGTCTGCCTATACCATCATCAATAAAGATGCCCTTGTTCACAAGAACCCCAATGTGTGAGTGTGAAGTTACTCCACAGCGGAAGGCACCACCAAGAAGGAGTTCCTCATCAGAACCATCTCTTTGCGGACACAGAGATCCTGATGAGGTGGAGGCGTGGCACTGTATGTAGGTAGGACTCTAGCACACTACCTCAGCTGCCTGTCTGGGTTGATATTTCCCACACAACATCATGTGGGAGACTCAGGAGTCCTGTTGCCAACAGGTGCACCACCAGACACGACCATGTAATGGGGACTGGATAGACCACAGGGGCCAATGTGAGATTGGGTGGGTCAGGAAGGTCCAGAAAATCCATCACACATGTATGTAGGTGCAAAAAATCTCAGGGTCATGTTTAAAGTAGATTAGTGCATTTTTTCAGACAGATGACCTGAATCTCCAAATATGAAAGGTCCTCTAATAAAGCTTGATAATCAAGCAAAGCGTACAACCATAGTGTGATACCTTACACAACAATGCTAATAGTGGTTGCACACTAAAAGTGATTTACTTACAGACCATGCTACATAGGGCCTGATTTGGAGTTGGTTAGGTAATGCACTAATAGTGGTGGTGTACAAATATTAGCGATGCGCCTACATTATTACTATGTCTTTATTTGATTGAGCTAGGCACCACAAAGTCATTAGCATCTGATCTAAAATTATGTTAATAAGGTCTTCGATTTGGGCAATTGTCCATATATAGGCGTAACATTAAAAGGCTGGATTCTTTTTTCACTTCTCCTGCCTCTTGGGCTGGTAAAGTACGGTTAATCAATATCCATGCTGAAATGCATGTGTGCAATGATGATCACCTGGTCCACGTAGCTGACAAGTCACATGCCTTCCGAAATGAAGAGC
This sequence comes from Ascaphus truei, assembly GCF_040206685.1. Classification (NCBI taxonomy): domain Eukaryota; kingdom Metazoa; phylum Chordata; class Amphibia; order Anura; family Ascaphidae; genus Ascaphus; species Ascaphus truei. The sequence goes on from NC_134484.1 coordinate 102,534,445, forward strand.
AGATGCTAAATGTACTCTAAATTTGACACTGAGGCATCAACAGTGCTATTTAACAGGTGCCTGATATTGCCCTAGGACTCCACACACATTACATTATTTTTTTTTTGGTAACATTTTTTATTTAAGTATTTGGTACACATAGGGGAAAGGGATACAGAAATAGAGAATAAAGGGGGGCTGAGGTGAAGGTACCACAAATTTAACATCGGAGTAAAAAAAACATAAATATAACCGCTGGACAACCACCCCTCCATACATTACACAGGGTAACCAACTCTCTGAGAGAAAATACAGCCCTCGGACGACAGTATCACAAGAATTCACCTATTCCCCATGGAGTGCGAGTGCGAGTGCTCCCAAACTTTTTGGAATTTTCTAAAATTGTGTCTCACATAACATGTTAGTCTTTCCATAGATTGCACCTCGTTTACTCTCGAGATAATCTCTCTCCTGGAGGGGGTGCATGGGCTTTTTCCAGGCCCCTGTGATTGCATGTCTCACCGCGGTCAGTATATGTAACAATAATTTATATTTGTTGTCATTTAAATTATCTAATGGCTTACCCAGGACCATTATAATACGGACCTGGGGGGGGGGGGGGGTCTTATCCCAATAGTTTCTCGAACCAGGTTCTGCACTATTCCCTAAAATCTCTGTTTTTTGGGACAAAACCACCAGATATGGGCCATATCTCCGACACCACTGTAACCGCTCCACCAAAGATTTGTGGTCGCTGAATAAATCTGCCTCAACCTCTGAGGCTTAAATACAGGACAGAACATAGAACACAGACAGAGCCCAGTGCTACATCCAATGACACAGATACACAGTAAAGTACCTTAATAGATATATATATATATATAAAATAAAAACATTTGGTCATTTAGTTTGATTCTTTGGCCAAAGCATCTTAAGCTTGCACACCAAACGCCAAGGTAGACCAAGCCTGTACAAGTCCTAACACTAATCAAAATTCTTAATAACCTGTATAATACCAGGAAGAAAACTTTATAATAAAGCTGTTGTGATTAGCTGCATAGTTCTTAGTTTGATTGAAGCTCTTATTTACCTGTACAATACTAGGAAAAGCAATCTGAATTAGATTTTGTCGCAAACTAACTGCATGCAAAGACCTGCTTGTGTGGAAGGTGAAATGGAGTGATCATAACCATTTAGAAGCAAGGTGGGATGGGGGTGAGCTTAGAACCTGGGAAGGAGGAGCCACCCTCCCAATCAGCTGTGACCAGCTGGACAAGATTGCAGAACAGAGATACCCAGTAAGCTCCTTGTCATTAGATGTAGCACTGAGCTCTGTCTGTGTTCTATGTTCAGTCCTGTATTTAAGTATATATTGCCATGCCCAGTAGAACTCCGATTTGACACACACATATATATATATATATATATATATATATATATATATATATATATGTTGTGGTTACTTTGGGGGTTTAATAGGAGCTTACTGGGTTTCTCTGTTCTCAACCTCTGAGGCGTCAAATACCATCTGAACATAACTTTATAAATATTCTCTTTAGCTATTGCGCAAAGTGAAGTATTCGTTGCATTGACCCAAATATCTTGCCAATCTTCCCAGGGAATCTCTACTTGGAAATCATGGACCCAATGGTCCATATAGCGGTGTGTGTAGGGGGCCTTAAATTCCCGAGAAATTAAAACTTGGTACAGTATTGAAATAAGACCCCACTGATAGCTTCTTTGTCTGCATAGTTCTTCAAATACAGAACACTCTGGGAAAGACCCACCCGGGGACAGCTGCCTATGATAGTGGGAAACGTGTAAAAATCTGAAAACCTCAGCCCCCGTGAAGGCGTATCTCTGGCAAAAATCACTAAAATTCCATAATTTACCGTTCAGAAGCATATCCCCCACAGCTCTAACATTTTTACCTTTCCATAGATCAAAAGTACCAGTAAACCAACCCAGCCCAAAGTCTGGGTTGTCAAATATAAGGGTAAATTTTAGGGGAAAATTTTAATTCTGCCGAATTAAAAAGGACTGGTCTAGAGCACTTTGCTGATTTATTATTCCACAGAAGGGCCGGGATTGCTGCGGAGCTATTGAAAATATTTTCTAAATCTACCCATTGATATGAATTTTCTTGGGAATACCAACAGATTATCTGTTTTAAATGGGAAGCTAAGTAGTATTTCCTAATATCAGGGACCGCCAGACCTCCTCTTCCTCTGGGTGTGAACATAACTGATCTCGGGACTCTTGGTCTTTTGTTACCCCATATAATCTGCATAATTGTATTCTGTAAATCTCTCAAATATTTTATCAGGATGGTGACCGGTAGTGTCTGAAAACAGTAAAGCAATTTCGAGAGAACATTAATCTTGACTGAAATAATACGACCCATCCAGGAGAATTGATGAACTCTCCAAAGTAAAAGATCTCGTTTTATTCTAGTGAAAAGCTCTGGGTAATTATATTTATACATGGCTTGATAGTTTTTTGTGAGAAAGATCCCTAAGTATTTCAGTCTTACCTTATTCCAATGATAATTGAAATTTAACTTGATTAGTTTTATCTAAATATCTGATAAAGTTACATTTAAAGCCTCTGACTTGGCAGAATTAATTTTTATAACCTGAAAACAAGCCAAACCTAAAAAGCTCTTCTTGTAAATTAGGAAGAGAAGTCAGAGGATTAAAGATTGTCGAAATAATATCGTTGGCAAACAAACATTTGAAATTTTCCTGGCCGATATTGATATCCTGAATGTTGGGGATTTTCCTGATTTTAATTGCAAGCAGCTCAATTGTTAAAGCAAAAAGCAGGGGGGACAGTGGGCAACCCTGCCTGGTACCATTACAAATCTTTATTTGGTTTAGTTCCCCCCCCCTGGCATTTTCAAAGAAGCCGTAGGTGCATCATATAGGGCTTAGACCCCTTTTAAAAATGGCCCTGAAAAACTAAACTCCTGCATGGTCCTATCCAGAAAATAGACAGAGGATGAGACAAGCACTAAATATCAAGGGTAATAGAGGTGGGGTACTTAGCTGCCGGTGCACTGGTCCTGGGGAGCTCCTGTAGTCCCAAATGTTCCAGTACAAAGAAGAACTAGCAGGCACACAGTCTTACTCAAAAGGAGGTTTAATATGCCAGAAAGTCCAACGTTTCGGCAGTCTAATACTGCCTTTCCCTTGAGAAAGGCAGTATTAGACTGCGGAAACGTTGGACTTTATGGCATATTAAACCTCCTTTTGAGTAAGACCGTGTGCCTGCTTCTTCTTCTATCCAGAAAATCCCACTTAATTCTATTGAACGCTTTTTCGGCGTCTAAACGCAATAACATCGCTTTAGGTTTAGAAAACTGTACATAATCAATTATATTGATGATCTTACGTGTATTGTACGAGGCTTGCCGCATGCTTATAAAGCCGTCCTGATCGTTATGAATTTGTCGGGGCAGAATTGGATTTAATCTATTAGCCAGGATTTTACTATATATTTTTAAATCTGTATTGAGAAGTGAAATTGGCCTGTAGCTAGTGCAACTCATTGGATCTTTTCCTTCTTTAGGTATTACTACAAAATTTGCTTTTGACATTTGCGAGGGGATCTGGGAACCTGGTAAAAAAAACCTTTGAACATATCTAAAATATATGGTGCTTATATTCCCCAATAATTTTTATAGTATAGATTTGAAAATCCATTCGGGCCTGGATCTTTTGAAGGTTTCAGTCCCTTAATAACCTCTTAACTCTGTGATGTTTATTTTGGTGTTAAGTCCCTCCAATTCTTCTGCCGACAGTTTTGGGAGTTCGCATGCCTGTAGATAGCTATCTATTTGTTTCGTGGAAGTTTTATTAAAATTGGGGTCTGATGAGTTATATTCTTATTATAATATTTAGAAAATCCCTCAGCAATTTGGAAAGGATTATGTGTAATTTCACCGTTACCCTGTCTTATCGCTGAAACTTGCGATTTAGTTTTAACACCACTTAACTTGCTAGCGAGCAGCTTATCTGCTTAGTTACCCTTATCATAGTAGGTCTGACGGGTCTACTTTAATGCTTTCTCAGTATCTTTCATTCTTCATTTTTTAAATTCCCATCTAGACTGGTAAAGAAGCTTATGCAGGTAAACCCCGTTATAACGCGGTCCTCGGGGTCCAACCCGAGACCACCGCGTTAGTAACGGGGTCGCGGAAAAAAAATGGCCGCCGCATCGGCGCATCTTTACCCTCTCCCACCAGCAGCAGCCTTCACCCCGCGGGACAGGAGATGGGAGCGGGGATGTCCCTCCGGACCCCGCTTCCTCGTGTCACCGCGTGACAGCCTGCGGGGAAGGAGATGGGAGCGCTGATGTCCCTCCGGACCCCGCTTCCCCGTGTCACCGCGTGACAGCCTGCGGGGAAGGAGATGGGAGCGCTGATGTCCCTCCGGACCCCGCTTCCTCGTGTCACCGCGTGACAGCCTGCGGGGAAGGAGATGGGAGCGCTGATGTCCCTCCGGACCCCGCTTCCCCGTGTCACCGCGTGACAGCCTGCGGGGAAGGAGATGGGAGCGCTGATGTCCCTCCGGACCCCGCTTCCCCGTGTCACCGCGTGACAGCCTGCGGGGAAGGAGATGGGAGCGCTGATGTCCCTCCGGACCCCGCTTCCCCCTGTCACCGCGTGACAGCCTGCGGGGAAGGAGATGGGAGCGCTGATGTCCCTCCGGACCCCGCTTCCCCGTGTCACCGCGTGACAGCCTGCGGGGAAGGAGATGGGAGCGCTGATGTCCCTCTGGACCCCGCTTCCCCCTGTCACCGCGTGACAGCCCGCGGGGAAGGAGATGGGAGCGCTGATGTCCCTCTGGACCCCGCTTCCCCCTGTCACCGCGTGACAGCCCGCGGGGAAGGAGATGGGAGCGCTGATGTCCCTCTGGACCCCGCTTCCCCGTGTCACCGCGTGACAGCCCGCGGGGAAGGAGATGGGAGCGCTGATGTCCCTCCGGACCCCGCTTCCCCCTGTCACCGCTTACCTTCTCCCCACCGTTGTCCCCGCTGCCTGCGCGGGAGGAGGGGGGGGGAGCGGGTGGTGGTGCTGGTCGTGGTCTTTCCTCTGAATTGAACTCCCCCCCCCCCACCCCTTCTGTGTAAAGTGAGAGAGTGTGTGTGTGTGTATGTACAGTATACAGTATATGGGAGAGAACCTGTGTGTGTGTATATGTGTGCTGTGTGTGTGAAAGTGTGTGAAAGTGTGTGAAAGTGTGTGAGTGTGTGTAAGTGTTTGAAAGTGTGTGTGTGTGTGTGAAAGTGTGTGAAAGTGTGTGAGAGTGTGTGAGAGTGTGTGTAAGTGTGTGTAAGTGTGTGTAAGTGTGTGTAAGTGTGTGTAAGTGTGTGTAAGTGTTTGTGAGTGTTTGTGAGTGTGTGTAAGTGTGTGTAAGTGTTTGTGAGTGTGTGAAAGTGTGTGAAAGTGTGTGTCGGTGTGTGTTTAAAACATCACCAGTAGAATGAAAAATACAGAAAATGCACAATCGTACAGTATTAACACATTTATTGATGCATTGAACAATAAAGTACTGTATCTAAAACACCAATTGTCGTGTTCATTTCTCATAAATACTGTATTGTAAATAAAGTACTGAACACACAAAAAACACATATACTGTAGTATGCACTGTAGATACAGCACATACTGAAAACCGTGTAATGCACTCTGTGCTCATGTAACAACCATGGGCGTCCGCAGAAATGTTTTCAGGGGGGGGCATAATGTTAACTAGACAGAGAGAGAGTGGTTGTGGGGGTGTGCGGGTGACGGGGTGGGTGACTGACACTTTGACTGACTGACTCGCATGTGACTGACACTTGGGTGGGTGACTGACTGACTGTGGGTTGGTGTCTGTATTCATTCACAGACAGACAAACACAAACACAAACCCTCCCCCTCTCGGACTCTCCCCCTCAGACTCAGACTCTCCCCCTCAGACTCAGACTCTCCCTCTCAGACTCAGACTCTCCCTCTCAGACTCAGACTCAGACTCTCCCTCTCAGACTCAGACTTCCCTCTCAGACTCAGACTCAGACTCTCCCTCTCAGACTCAGACTTCCCTCTCAGACTCAGACTCAGACTTCCCTCTCAGACTCAGACTCAGACTTCCCTCTCAGACTCAGACTTCCCTCTCAGACTCAGACTCAGACTTCCCTCTCAGACTCAGACTCAGACTTCCCTCTCAGACTCAGACTCTCCCTCTCAGACTCAGACTCAGACTCTCTCTCAGACTCAGACTCTCCCTCTCAGACTCAGACTCTCCCTCTCAGACTCAGACTCAGACTCTCCCTCTCAGACTCAGACTCTCCCTCTCAGACTCAGACTCAGACTCTCCCTCTCAGACTCAGACTCTCCCTCTCAGACTCAGACTCAGACTTCCCTCTCAGACTCAGACTCAGACTCTCCCTCTCAGACTCAGACTCAGACTCTCCCTCTCAGACTCAGACTTCCCTCTCAGACTCAGACTCAGACTTCCCTCTCAGACTCAGACTTCCCTCTCAGACTCAGACTCAGACTTCCCTCTCAGACTCAGACTCAGACTCTCCCTCTCAGACTCAGACTCAGACTCTCTCTCAGACTCAGACTCTCTCTCAGACTCAGACTCTCTCTCAGACTCAGACTCTCCCTCTCAGACTCAGACTCTCCCTCTCAGACTCAGACTCTCCCTCTCAGACTCAGACTCTCCCTCTCAGACTCAGACTCAGACTCTCCCTCTCAGACTCAGACTCAGACTCTCCCTCTCAGACTCAGACTCAGACTCTCCCTCTCAGACTCAGACTCAGACTCTCCCTCTCAGACTCAGACTCTCCCTCTCAGACTCAGACTCTCCCTCTCAGACTCAGACTCTCCCTCTCAGACTCAGACTCTCCCTCTCAGACTCAGACTCTCCCTCTCAGACTCAGACTCTCCCTCTCAGACTCAGACTCTCCCTCTCAGACTCAGACTCTCCCTCTCAGACTCAGACTCTCCCTCTCAGACTCAGACTCTCCCTCTCAGACTCAGACTCTCCCTCTCAGACTCAGACTCTCCCTCTCAGACTCTCCCTCTCAGACTCTCCCTCTCAGACTCTCCCTCTCAGACTCTCCCTCTCAGACTCTCCCTCTCAGACTCTCCCTCTCAGACTCTCCCTCTCAGACTCTCCCTCTCAGACTCTCCCTCTCAGACTCTCCCTCTCAGACTCTCCCTCTCAGACTCTCCCTCTCAGACTCTCCCTCTCAGACTCTCCCTCTCAGACTCTCCCTCTCAGACTCTCCCTCTCAGACTCTCCCTCTCAGACTCTCCCTCTCAGACTCTCCCTCTCAGACTCAGACTCTCAGACTCAGACTCTCAGACTCAGACTCTCAGACTCAGACTCTCCCTCTCAGACTCAGACTCTCCCTCTCAGACTCAGACTCTCCCTCTCAGACTCAGACTCTCCCTCTCAGACTCAGACTCAGACTCTCCCTCTCAGACTCAGACTCAGACTCTCCCTCTCAGACTCAGACTCTCCGACTCAGACTCTCCCTCTCAGACTCAGACTTCCCTCTCAGACTCAGACTCTCCCTCTCAGACTCAGACTCAGACTCTCCCTCTCAGACTCAGACTCTCCGACTCAGACTCTCCCTCTCAGACTCAGACTTCCCTCTCAGACTCAGACTTCCCTCTCAGACTCAGACTTCCCTCTCAGACTCAGACTCTCCCTCTCAGACTCAGACTCTCCCTCTCAGACTCAAACTCAGACTCTCCCTCTCAGACTCTCCCTCTCAGACTCAGACTCAGACTCTCCCTCTCAGACTCAGACTCAGACTCTCCCTCTCAGACTCAGACTCTCCCTCTCAGACTCAGACTTCCCTCTCAGACTCAGACTTCCCTCTCAGACTCAGACTTCCCTCTCAGACTCAGACTTCCCTCTCAGACTCAGACTTCCCTCTCAGACTCAGACTTCCCTCTCAGACTCAGACTTCCCTCTCAGACTCAGACTTCCCTCTCAGACTCAGACTCTCCCTCTCAGACTCAGACTCTCCCTCTCAGACTCAAACTCAGACTCTCCCTCTCAGACTCAGACTCTCCCTCTCAGACTCAAACTCAGACTCTCCCTCTCAGACTCAGACTCTCCCTCTCAGACTCAGACTCTCCCTCTCAGACTCAGACTCAGACTCTCCCTCTCAGACTCAGACTCTCCCTCTCAGACTCAGACTTCCCTCTCAGACTCAGACTTCCCTCTCAGACTCAGACTTCCCTCTCAGACTCAGACTTCCCTCTCAGACTCAGACTTCCCTCTCAGACTCAGACTTCCCTCTCAGACTCAGACTTCCCTCTCAGACTCAGACTCTCCCTCTCAGACTCAGACTCTCCCTCTCAGACTCAAACTCAGACTCTCCCTCTCAGACTCAGACTCTCCCTCTCAGACTCAGACTCAGACTCAGACTTCCCTCTCAGACTCAGACTTCCCTCTCAGACTCAGACTTCCCTCTCAGACTCAGACTCTCCCTCTCAGACTCAGACTCTCCCTCTCAGACTCAAACTCAGACTCTCCCTCTCAGACTCAGACTCTCCCTCTCAGACTCAGACTCTCCCTCTCAGACTCAGACTCAGACTCTCCCTCTCAGACTCAGACTCAGACTCTCCCTCTCAGACTCAGACTTCCCTCTCAGACTCAGACTTCCCTCTCAGACTCAGACTTCCCTCTCAGACTCAGACTTCCCTCTCAGACTCAGACTTCCCTCTCAGACTCAGACTTCCCTCTCAGACTCAGACTTCCCTCTCAGACTCAGACTCTCCCTCTCAGACTCTCCCTCTCAGACTCTCCCTCTCAGACTCAAACTCAGACTCTCCCTCTCAGACTCAGACTCTCCCTCTCAGACTCAGACTCTCCCTCTCAGACTCAGACTCTCCCTCTCAGACTCAGACTCTCCGACTCTCCCTCTCAGACTCAGACTCTCCCTCTCAGACTCAAACTCAGACTCTCCCTCTCAGACTCAGACTCTCCCTCTCAGACTCAGACTCAGACTCTCCCTCTCAGACTCAGACTCTCCCTCTCAGACTCAGACTTCCCTCTCAGACTCAGACTTCCCTCTCAGACTCAGACTTCCCTCTCAGACTCAGACTTCCCTCTCAGACTCAGACTTCCCTCTCAGACTCAGACTTCCCTCTCAGACTCAGACTCTCCCTCTCAGACTCAGACTCTCCCTCTCAGACTCTCCCTCTCAGACTCAAACTCAGACTCTCCCTCTCAGACTCAGACTCAGACTCTCCCTCTCAGACTCAGACTCTCCCTCTCAGACTCAGACTCTCCCTCTCAGACTCTCCCTCTCAGACTCAAACTCAGACTCTCCCTCTCAGACTCAGACTCTCCCTCTCAGACTCAGACTTCCCTCTCAGACTCAGACTTCCCTCTCAGACTCAGACTCTCCCTCTCAGACTCAGACTCTCCCTCTCAGACTCTCCCTCTCAGACTCAAACTCAGACTCTCCCTCTCAGACTCAGACTCTCCCTCTCAGACTCAGACTCTCCCTCTCAGACTCAGACTCTCCCTCTCAGACTCAGACTCTCCCTCTCAGACTCAGACTCTCCCTCTCAGACTCAGACTCTCCGACTCTCCCTCTCAGACTCAGACTCAGACTCTCCCTCTCAGACTCAAACTCAGACTCTCCCTCTCAGACTCAGACTCAGACTCTCCCTCTCAGACTCAGACTCAGACTCTCCCTCTCAGACTCAGACTTCCCTCTCAGACTCAGACTTCCCTCTCAGACTCAGACTTCCCTCTCAGACTCAGACTTCCCTCTCAGACTCAGACTTCCCTCTCAGACTCAGACTCTCCCTCTCAGACTCAGACTCTCCCTCTCAGACTCAGACTCTCCCTCTCAGACTCAGACTCTCCCTCTCAGACTCAGACTCTCCCTCTCAGACTCAGACTCTCCCTCTCAGACTCAGACTCTCCCTCTCAGACTCAGACTCTCCCTCTCAGACTCTCCCTCTCAGACTCAAACTCAGACTCTCCCTCTCAGACTCAGACTCTCCCTCTCAGACTCTCCCTCTCAGACTCTCCCTCTCAGACTCTCCCTCTCAGACTCTCCCTCTCAGACTCTCCCTCTCAGACTCTCCCTCTCAGACTCTCCCTCTCAGACTCTCCCTCTCAGACTCTCCCTCTCAGACTCTCCCTCTCAGACTCTCCCTCTCAGACTCTCCCTCTCAGACGCAGACTCTCCCTCTCAGACTCAGACTCTCCCTCTCAGACTCAGACTCTCCCTCTCAGACTCAGACTCTCCCTCTCAGACTCTCCCTCTCAGACTCTCCCTCTCAGACTCTCCCTCTCAGACTCTCCCTCTCAGACTCTCCCTCTCAGACTCTCCCTCTCAGACTCTCCCTCTCAGACTCAGACTCTCCCTCTCAGACTCTCCCTCTCAGACTCAGACTCTCCCTCTCAGACTCTCCCTCTCAGACTCAGACTCTCCCTCTCAGACTCTCCCTCTCAGACTCAGACTCTCCCTCTCAGACTCTCCCTCTCAGACTCAGACTCAGACTTCCCTCTCAGACTCAGACTCTCCCTCTCAGACTCAGACTCAGACTCTCCCTCTCAGACTCAGACTCAGACTCTCCCTCTCAGACTCTCCCTCTCAGACTCTCCCTCTCAGACTCTCCCTCTCAGACTCTCCCTCTCAGACTCTCCCTCTCAGACTCTCCCTCTCAGACTCTCCCTCTCAGACTCAGACTCTCCCTCTCAGACTCAGACTCTCCCTCTCAGACTCAGACTCTCCCTCTCAGACTCAGACTCTCCCTCTCAGACTCAGACTCTCCCTCTCAGACTCTCCCTCTCAGACTCTCCCTCTCAGACTCTCCCTCTCAGACTCTCCCTCTCAGACTCTCCCTCTCAGACTCTCCCTCTCAGACTCTCCCTCTCAGACTCTCCCTCTCAGACTCTCCCTCTCAGACTCTCCCTCTCAGACTCTCCCTCTCAGACTCAGACTCTCCCTGTCAGACTCAGACTCTCCCTGTCAGACTCAGACTCAGACTCTCCCTCTCAGACTCAGACTCTCCCTCTCAGACTCTCCCTCTCAGACTCTCCCTCTCAGACTCAGACTCTCCCTCTCAGACTCTCCCTCTCAGACTCTCCCTCTCAGACTCTCCCTCTCAGACTCTCCCTCTCAGACTCTCCCTCTCAGACTCTCCCTCTCAGACTCTCCCTCTCAGACTCTCCCTCTCAGACTCAGACTCTCCCTCTCAGACTCAGACTCTCCCTCTCAGACTCTCCCTCTCAGACTCTCCCTCTCAGACTCTCCCTCTCAGACTCTCCCTCTCAGACTCTCCCTCTCAGACTCTCCCTCTCAGACTCTCCCTCTCAGACTCTCCCTCTCAGACTCTCCCTCTCAGACTCTCCCTCTCAGACTCTCCCTCTCAGACTCAGACTCAGACTTCCCTCTCAGACTCAGACTCTCCCTCTCAGACTCAGACTCAGACTCTCCCTCTCAGACTCAGACTCAGACTCTCCCTCTCAGACTCAGACTCTCCCTCTCAGACTCAGACTCAGACTCTCCCTCTCAGACTCAGACTCAGACTCTCCCTCTCAGACTCAGACTCTCCCTCTCAGACTCTCCCTCTCAGACTCTCCCTCTCAGACTCTCCCTCTCAGACTCAGACTTCCCTCTCAGACTCAGACTCTCCCTCTCAGACTCAGACTCTCAGACTCTCCCTCTCAGACTCTCCCTCTCAGACTCTCCCTCTCAGACTCTCCCTCTCAGACTCAGACTCTCCCTCTCAGACTCAGACTCTCCCTCTCAGACTCAGACTCTCCCTCTCAGACTCAGACTCTCCCTCTCAGACTCAGACTCTCCCTCTCAGACTCAGACTCTCCCTCTCAGACTCTCCCTCTCAGACTCTCCCTCTCAGACTCTCCCTCTCAGACTCTCCCTCTCAGACTCAGACTCTCCCTCTCAGACTCAGACTCTCCCTCTCAGACTCAGACTCTCCCTCTCAGACTCAGACTCTCCCTCTCAGACTCTCCCTCTCAGACTCTCCCTCTCAGACTCTCCCTCTCAGACTCTCCCTCTCAGACTCTCCCTCTCAGACTCTCCCTCTCAGACTCTCCCTCTCAGACTCTCCCTCTCAGACTCTCCCTCTCAGACTCTCCCTCTCAGACTCTCCCTCTCAGACTCTCCCTCTCAGACTCAGACTCTCCCTCTCAGACTCAGACTCTCCCTCTCAGACTCAGACTCTCCCTCTCAGACTCAGACTCTCCCTCTCAGACTCAGACTCTCCCTCTCAGACTCTCCCTCTCAGACTCTCCCTCTCAGACTCTCCCTCTCAGACTCTCCCTCTCAGACTCTCCCTCTCAGACTCTCCCTCTCAGACTCTCCCTCTCAGACTCTCCCTCTCAGACTCTCCCTCTCAGACTCTCCCTCTCAGACTCTCCCTCTCAGACTCTCCCTCTCAGACTCTCCCTCTCAGACTCTCCCTCTCAGACTCAGACTTCCCTCTCAGACTCTCCCTCTCAGACTCAGACTTCCCTCTCAGACTCAGACTTCCCTCTCAGACTCAGACTTCCCTCTCAGACTCAGACTTCCCTCTCAGACTCAGACTTCCCTCTCAGACTCAGACTTCCCTCTCAGACTCAGACTTCCCTCTCAGACTCAGACTTCCCTCTCAGACTCAGACTTCCCTCTCAGACTCAGACTTCCCTCTCAGACTCTCCCTCTCAGACTCAGACTTCCCTCTCAGACTCTCCCTCTCAGACTCAGACTCTCCTCTCAGACTCTCCCTCTCAGACTCTCCCTCTCAGACTCTCCCTCTCAGACTCAGACTTCCCTCTCAGACTCTCCCTCTCAGACTCAGACTTCCCTCTCAGACTCAGACTCTCCCTCTCAGACTCTCCCTCTCAGACTCAGACTCTCCCTCTCAGACTCTCCCTCTCAGACTCTCCCTCTCAGACTCTCCCTCTCAGACTCTCCCTCTCAGACTCTCCCTCTCAGACTCTCCCTCTCAGACTCTCCCTCTCAGACTCTCCCTCTCAGACTCTCCCTCTCAGACTCAGACTTCCCTCTCAGACTCTCCCTCTCAGACTCAGACTTCCCTCTCAGACTCAGACTTCCCTCTCAGACTCAGACTTCCCTCTCAGACTCAGACTTCCCTCTCAGACTCAGACTTCCCTCTCAGACTCAGACTTCCCTCTCAGACTCAGACTTCCCTCTCAGACTCAGACTTCCCTCTCAGACTCAGACTTCCCTCTCAGACTCAGACTTCCCTCTCAGACTCAGACTTCCCTCTCAGACTCTCCCTCTCAGACTCAGACTTCCCTCTCAGACTCTCCCTCTCAGACTCAGACTCTCCTCTCAGACTCTCCCTCTCAGACTCTCCCTCTCAGACTCTCCCTCTCAGACTCAGACTTCCCTCTCAGACTCTCCCTCTCAGACTCAGACTTCCCTCTCAGACTCAGACTCTCCCTCTCAGACTCAGACTCTCCCTCTCAGACTCAGACTCTCCCTCTCAGACTTCCCTCTCAGACTCTCCCTCTCAGACTCTCCCTCTCAGACTCTCCCTCTCAGACTCAGACTTCCCTCTCAGACTCAGACTCTCCTCTCAGACTCTCCCTCTCAGACTCAGACTCTCCCTCTCAGAGTCAGACTCTCCCTCTCAGACTTCCCTCTCAGACTCTCCCTCTCAGACTCTCCCTCTCAGACTCTCCCTCTCAGACTCTCCCTCTCAGACTCTCCCCCTCCCTCTCAGACTTTCCCCCTCAAACTCTCCCCCTCCCTCTCAGACTCTCCCCCTCCCTCTCAGACTCTCCCCCTCCCTCTCAGACTCTCCCCTCCCTCTCAGAGACTCTCTCTCTCTCACTCAGACTCTCTCTCTCACTCAGACTCTCTCTCTCACTCAGACTCTCTCTCTCACTCAGACTCTCTCTCTCACTCAGACTCTCTCTCACTCAGACTCTCTCTCTCACTCAGACTCTCTCTCACTCAGACTCTCTCTCAGACTCAGACTCTCCCTCTCAGACTTCCCTCTCAGACTCTCCCTCTCAGACTCTCCCTCTCAGACTCAGACTTCCCTCTCAGACTCAGACTCTCCTCTCAGACTCTCCCTCTCAGACTCAGACTCTCCCTCTCAGAGTCAGACTCTCCCTCTCAGACTCTCCCTCTCAGACTCTCCCTCTCAGACTCTCCCTCTCAGACTCTCCCTCTCAGACTCTCCCCCTCCCTCTCAGACTTTCCCCCTCAAACTCTCCCCCTCCCTCTCAGACTCTCCCCCTCCCTCTCAGACTCTCCCCCTCCCTCTCAGAGACTCTCTCTCTCTCACTCAGACTCTCTCTCTCACTCAGACTCTCTCTCTCACTCAGACTCTCTCTCTCACTCAGACTCTCTCTCTCACTCAGACTCTCTCTCTCACTCAGACTCTCTCTCACTCAGACTCTCTCTCTCAGACTCTCTCTCACTCAGACACACACACCTTGTCTGGTGCCACTCTAATGCAGATAGTCCCAAGGTGTAGCCCCATCTCTTTCTTACCCCCTCTCTTCTTCATTCACTCTCTCCCCTCACCCCTCTCTTCCTCACTTCCTCTATTACACCCCCTGTCTCCTCACTCTCCCCCCTCCATCAATTATCCCCCTCTGACTCAAACCCACTCCCTGAATCTGTCCTCCTCACATTCATTCCCTCCCCCCCTGATCTCTCACACACACACACACACACACACACACACACACTCAGACACACACTCAGACACACACTCAGACACACACTCAGACACACACTCAGACACAAACTCAGACACTCGCAACAATGGGGAATCGGAGCAGGGGGGGGGGAATCGGAGCAGGGGGGGGGAACCGGAGCAGGGGGGGGGAACCGGAGCAGGGGGGACCCGGAGCAGGGGGGAATCGGAACGAGAAGGGGGGACCGGAGCAGGGGGGGGGAATCAGAACAGGGGGGGACCAGAGCAGGGGGAAGATTTTGGAACGGGGGGGATCGGAGCAGGGGGGGGGGGAAATCAGAACAGGAGGACAAGGGGGAAGAGAGAGTGGCATGGAGCAGTACTCACCTGACTTGCTCCATGCAGGAAAGGGCGGGCCTCGCTATGCAAGGTCAGATAGACTCCGCAGGGGTGAGCAAACTTTTTATGCCGAGCCCCCCTTTTCATCCATTTAATTTCTCGGGCCCCCCCTGCTTGACGTAATCAAAATCACATGAACCCCCCCCTTTATTAAATGATATACAATGTAAATACAAATATGTTTCAACAGCTCGCGCTTGCAAAATTGGGCTGCGTCCATGCTGCCGCGGAGAGCGGTGACATCACCAACTCTCCAAGCATGAGCACAGGGTGTCCTGCATAATTTTGCAAGCACGAGTGGGGGGTATGGATCAGGGCTATTTCTGTGTTTGTGTGTGGCTGTGTGTGGGTGTGGGGTTGTGCGCATTGACTGCTGCTGAGCATACTTCAATGTCAATTTTGTTTGTCTCCCCAAGCGCCAAGCTTGGGAGAGCGTACACCCTCCAGTTTGTGCAACGCTGCATTCAATCACAACACCCATACACACACACAATCACAACACAGACACACCACACACACACAATCACAACACACACAACACCCCCCCACACACTAATATCACAACACACTAATATCACACCACACAACACACACAATCAATCACAACACAAACAACACCCCCCACACCACACACAATCACAGCACACATTCAATCACAAAACACACACATCACTATATATAATATATATATATATATATATATATATATATATATATATATATATATATATATACACACACACACACACACACACACACACACACACACACACATCACAGTACATATATATACACACACACACACACACACACACACAAATTATACATATGTATACACACACACACACATCACTATACATATATATATATATATATATATATATACACACACACATCACTATACATATATATATATATATATATATATATATATATATACACACACACACACACATCACTATACATATATATATATACACACACACACACACACATCACTATACATATATACACACACCACTATATATACACACACACACACACACACACACACACACACACACACACACACACACACACATCACTATAGACACCACTATACACACACACATCACTATACACACCAATATACACACTCACATCACCTCACACACTCACACACTCACACACTCACACACTCACACACACACCTGTACTGCTTGCTCGGCTCCCCACGCTTCTGAGCACTGGAGAAGGAAACACAGGAAGAGGAGGGCTTGTGGCTGTGTGCAGAGGGACGCCCCGCCCCCTCTGCAAGCACAGGGAAACAGCAGCACGGATCTTCTGCTGCCTCTGCTCTGCCCCCAGGTTTCGCCGCACAGGCTGCGCCCCCCCCTAAATAATTTGGCGCCCCACAGTTTTGCACACCGCAGAGATAGTTCTTTTTTTTTTGCAGAAGAGCGCGCTAAATCCTGTCACGCAGTGCCCTCTGTTCCCCGCTGTTGGCGGCCCAGGATCCAGGGGGGGCAAGCGCCCCCTCTTGCCCCCCCCTGCGGACGCCCATGGTAACAACTGTACAAAAAAAACATACTGTACTGAACATACTGTAATAAAACCAGCTGGAGATTACACTTTAAAAAACCTATCAAGTGTTGTCTGTTTCAGTGCATCTCTTTTCTTCTTTTTGACGATTTCAATGATTCTTTTTAATTGTAGGATTGTTATTGAATCGACGTTTTCTGACTCTAGAAATTGAAGTCCTGTTTGTAATCCCACCAGCGCCTCTATGATCTTTGGTGGCGGCTCTGGCTCCTCATCCTCATCGTCTTCTGTAGTATCCAGATCAGTATTTTCACTTGTAAGGCTTTGAATGATTTCCGAGCCCGTCATATGTTCATGAGTAGGACAGCTGCTGTCCCCATCGACCCAAGAGTCAATTGTAGCCCCACTTTCCGTATCAAGGAACGGTTCCATGACTCGTTCGGCATTGGCAATTTCCTGCTCTGTGAGGCCTTCGTTCACATAGTTTGCAAGTAACAGATTTGCGGCGGCGACTTCTTCCTCCGTAAACCCCTCAAAATCAGCATCGTCCTCACTGTCACTGGCGAGTTCGGCGTCAGCCGGCACAGGACGTGCACCTGTTATGTTTCGCCAACATTTCACAATGCACATTTGTGTGACCGCTTCCCAAGCTTCGCCACCAATATAAAAAACTTCTTTTAGATTCATTTTCTTTAAAAATGACATAACAGAATCTTCACTTGTGATTATTCGATGTATCATTGTTTTCCGAAAGTTCATCTTAAAGGTTGCAATAATGCCTTGATCAAGCGGCTGTATTTTGGATGTCGTGTTCTTGGGCAAGTAGCTGACCCTTATTTTTCCATCTCGGCTTATTAGGCTATCGGCCGGGGGATGTGCAGGGCAGTTGTCAAGTAACAACAAAGCTTTTGTATCCAGCCTTTGTTGACGTAAGTTTTTACGGACCTCTGGTACAAACTGTTGATGAAACCACCTTTTGAAAATACTGGCAGTCATCCAGGCATTTCTGCTAAAGTCATACGCAAAAGGCATAGTACCCATGTTCACATGGTGGAAGCACCGCGGCGACTTAAACTTGCCAATACAAAGTGGCTTCAGTTTGTGATTTCCAGATTGGTTCACACAAAAAAGTACAGTCACTCTGTCTTTCATTTGTTTAAATCCTTGTGTACGCTGGTCGTCATTCTTACAGGCCAGAGTGGTATTCGGTAGCATTTTGAAACACAGTCCGGTCTCATCGCAGTTATAAACCTGTTCTGCGGTATAGCCACCATCTTCAATTATCTCTTGAAGTTGGGCAGGGTACGTGCATGCAGCTTCATCGTCAGCTGACCGTATCTCTCCTGATATAGCGGTTTTACTTATTCCATGTCGCCTTTTAAAGCGATCTAGCCATCCACTACTTGCCGCGAAGGAGGTTGAAGCATTGCCGTGAAGTTGGCTGTGAAACTTTTTGGCTTGCGTTTGCAGATGGGGTCCAGACATAGGTATGCCTTCGGATCTTTCTTGGACAAACCACTGAAAAACAGCTTTATCCAACTGGCTGTCTTTAGGTTCACGCAAACGATTACGCTTCAGTCCATCGTCTGTTTCTATGGATTTTACTGCATCACAAAGTTTCTCCTCCTCCTTTTTCCATCCGCGAACTGTAGACTCATTTAGTCCTAGTTCTCTAGCCACTTTGGTTTGCGTGACTCCAGATTTTATTCTGTCAAGCGCAGCAATTTTTTCTTGGACAGTAAACCTCTTACGTTTGGTTGAAGTTTCCGCCATTTCTACCTGCCAGGGGTCTTCAGTATGCCTTTTCCTAGCGTTGAAAACCTGAGGCTTTTAACAACTGATCTGGAGGGCTTAAGTACAGTACCTGAGTACAGTATGTATTTTACCAGCTCTCAGACAGCACAGTGTGTTGTATGATTAAAATGGCTGAGGGGTTAGAGGTGTGTGTACGTGTCACTTTATTACTGTACAATGTTTGATTATACAGTACAGTTTTTTTTTTTTTTATTATACAGGGTACAGTATATGTGATCACTTCATTTGTGTTCATTTTTATTCAATTTTTAATATTTTTAACAAACTTTAATGTCATGTTTGTGCAACTTTAACTGGTGTAAAATGACCCCGCGGGGTCACGTTGCCATGCCGTGACGTCACATGACCCCGCTGGGTCATTACACGACGAACCGCAGAGGAGCAGAGGGAACTGGCAGCCAACATCCACACCTCACGAGCCGCACGGCGTATGCGCATGCGCACGGCGAACGTCAGGGGTGCCTGAATCACTGTGTAAGACTGTTTGCTGTCGTGATGTGCTGTTATCCACCTTATCATTCTGCTGCATCATCTCCTGCTAAGAGGTGGACTGGAGGGCTTTAGTAAGGCTGCTCGTTTTAAGACAGGTAAGAGCCGGTCCAGTACAGTACTGTACTTACTTTTATACAGCGCTGCCAATTTACTCTGTGCTTCACACAGCACAAAAATATACAGTATGTACAGTATATATCTGATTTTATTACACTGTGAGTGTCCTCAAATTTCGTAAGAGAAGAATATACCCTGAAATATGGGCTTTGTAGGAGGAGAGATACCCATGAACCCATGGATTTGCATTTAACTTTGTAGAACATGACACACAGGGATATAACATTACTAGTGTGTATAGTGCAGCTGCTGGGTCTGTGTGTGTGGGTCTTGGGCTGTGTGTGCAGTGAGAGTGTGTGCTGTGTGCAGTGTGCAGTGTGTGTCAGTGTGAGCAATGAGCAGTGTGTGAGCAATGAGCAGTGTGTGTGCAGTGTGAGCAATGAGCAGTGTGTGTGCAGTGTGCAGTGTGTGTCAGTGTGAGCAATGAGCAGTGTGTGTGCAGTGTGAGCAATGAGCAGTGTGTGCAGTGTGTGCAGTGTGAGCAATGAGCATTGTGTGTGCAGTGTGTGCAGTGAGAGTGTGTGCAGTGTGAGCAGTGTGTGTGCAGTGAGCAATGAGCAGTGTGTGTGCAGTGTGCAGTGTGAGCAATGAGCAGTGTGTGTGCAGTGTGCAGTGTGTGTCAGTGTGAGCAATGAGCAGTGTGTGTGCAGTGTGCAGTGTGTCAGTGTGAGCAATGAGCAGTGTGTGTGCAGTGTGTGTCAGTGTGAGCAATGAGCAGTGTGTGCGCAGTGTGCAGTGTGAGCAATGAGCAGTGTGTGTGCAGTGTGTGTGCAATGAGCAGTGTGTGTGCAATGAGCAGTGTGTGTGCAGTGTGTGCAGTGTGAGCAATGAGCAGTGAGTATAAAGTGTGCAGTGTGTGTCAGTGTGAGCAGTGTGTGTGCAGTGTGCAGTGTGTGCAGTGTGTGCAGTGTGAGCAATGAGCATTGTGTGTGCAGTGTGTGCAGTGAGAGTGTGTGTCAGTGTGAGCAGTGTGTGTGCAGTGTGCAGTGTGTGCAGTGTGAGCGATGAGCATTGTGTGTGCAGTGTGTGCAGTGAGAGTGTGAGCAGTGAGCAGTGTGTGTGCAGTGTGTGCAGTGAGAGTGTGTGCAGTGTGTGCAGTGTGCAAAAAAATAATAAAAAAATAAAAATTAAAAATTTAAATTTTTATTTTTTTTTTAAAACGGGAGCCACGGGAAAACCGCGTTATAACCGAATCGCGGTATAACGAGGCGCGTTATAACAGGGTTTACCTGTATGTCTTCCTGCATGCACATGATTTATGTTCCTGTTCCAGCTCGATTATTTTTGCCATAAGTTTACCCTGTTTAAGATTTTTTGCTCTTTTCCTATATGTAGCTATTGAAATAAATTGACCTCTAATAGAGGCTTTATGAGCCTCCCAAAGGGTGGACGGGCTTTCGACTGAACCTTTACTTAATTTGAAATAGTCTACTAAAATGTTCCCTGTCTGTTCCTCAATCCCAGTCTGATTCAAAAGCGATTAGTTTAGGCGCCACTGGAACACCTTGGGTCTAGTAAAAGGGGATTTCAGGATCATTTTGACTGGAGCATGGTCCGACCATGTTATAGGGCCAATATTTGTCTGGGCGACCCGATCCAAAAGATTTGCAGAGACAAATAACCGATTCTTGTATAAAGGTCGTGAGGGGGAGAATAAAATGTATAATCTCTTTGTTTTTTATTCTTCATGTGCCAAGCGTCTTCAAGTGTAAAATCTTTTACAAGTTTCTTAAAATGTTTTGCTTTGTTAAATACATCGTTCGCTATTTTTTGTCATGGTGATGAGGATCTATCTAGATAAGGGTTCAAAATCTCCTCCGAATATTATAACACCTGAGGGGACTCTTCAATTTCTTCTAGAACTGATTTCAGAAAATTAATTTGTTGGTCATTTGGAGCATATACAGGGCCGCCAACAGCGGGGGAGAAAGGGTACTGGCGTCCCGGGGCCCCGTGGGTCAGGGGGGCCTGGCAGCCGGGCCCCCTGCGCAGCCGGGCACCAGTTAATTAGATAAATAAAAAAAAAAGTATGGCGCCGATTCCCCCGCGGTCCCGGTGCGCATGCGCAGGTCACGGCGCACATGCGCAGGGCCCGCTCCCCCCCAGCTCCCAATGTGGGACAGAGGGGGAAGTACCAGCTCCTCCCGCGGCGGCCCCTTACCCCCACGTGGGACGGAGGGGGAAGTACCAGCTCCTCCTGCGGCCTGCTTCCCCCCGCTTCCCCCCGCGGCAAGCTTCCCATGCTCTCCCCGCGGCCAGATTCTCGCGCTCCCCCCGGAGCCCACCTCCCGGGGCCCCCCCGAGCCCTCCTCCCATGCGCCCCCGCGAGCCCACCTCCCGCACCCCCAAGCCCACCTCCCCTCCCGGCAGCTGCCGCGGGGATATCGGGGGCAGGAGGGGAAAGAGTACGGCGGCAAGATGCACCCACCCTGTCAAGGTAAGTTACTGTCACCCACCCAGTCACTGTCACCCAGTCACTGCCACCCACCCAATCACTGTCACCCACCCAGTCACCGTCTCACTGTCACCCAGTCACCCAGTCATTGTCACCCAGTCACTGTCACCCAGTCACTGTCACCCAGTCAGTCTCCCTCGCACCCAGTCACTGTCACCGACCTAGTCATTGTTACCCAGTCACTGTCACCCACCCAGTCAGTGTCTCCCACCCACCAAGTCAGTATCTTCCACCCACCCAGTCAGTGTCTCCCACTCACCCAGTCAGTGTCTCCCACCCACCCAGTCAGTGCCTCCCACCCAGTCACTGTCATCCAAAGTCACTGTCATCCATCCACCCAGTCACTGTCAAAAGTCACCGTCATTCACCCACCCACTGTCATTCACCCACCCACTGTCATTCACCCACCCACCGTCATTCACCCACCCACCGTCATTCACCCACCCACCATCATTCACCAATCCACCCACCCACCATCATTCACCCACCCACCGTCATTCAACCATCCCACCCACCCACCGTCATTCACCCATCCACCGTCATTCACCCACCCACCCACGGTCATTCACCCACCCACCCACCGTCATTCACCCAACCGTCATTCACCCAACCGTCCACCCACCCACCGTCATTCACCTACCCACCCATCATTCAGCCACCCACCCATCGTCATTCACCAACCCACCGTCATTCACCCACCATCAATCAACCCACCCACCGTCAATCAACCATCATTCACCCACCATCATTCACCCACTATCATTCACCCACCCACACACCATCATTCACCCACCCACCGTCATTCACCCAACTCTCATTCTACTGTCATTCACCCACCCAGTCATCCACCTACCCACTCAGCCACCCAGGCAGGCAGTCACATGTCTTTTGTTGAAAATATAAAAATAAATAGGTTGCATTGTAATGTTTTTTTCTGTATCACAATAAGAAAACAGTTAAGTAAAAGTTGCGCGCTAAAAGATATTTTTTCGTGGTAGGTGCGCTATGGGTTTGGGGGGGGGGTATGCTATGGGTTCGGGGGGGGGCTGCTCCTTTCATTTGTCCCGGACCCCATGATTTCTGTTGGCGGCCCTGAGCATATATATTAACCAAGGTTAGTCTAACCCCAGATAGACAACCCCTCACCATTATAAATCTTCATTCCTTGTCCCTTTTAATTTCTTCCATTTGAAATGGGATATTGTGTTTTAACAAAATGGCTACTCCTCTTTTCTTTGTGGAGAAGGAAGAGAAATACGCTAACGGGTAGGTGCCCCGAAAAGTGTTAAAATGGGTTTCCTGGAGAAATAAGATAAGCATGCACCTTCTTAAATTCTCTCAGAGCTAATCTCCTTTTATTATTAGAGTTTAGTCCCTTTACATTTAAATAGACAATTTTTATGGGCAGTTGAGTGGTCATAGAAACCCGATTAAAGCTTGCTCTCTAATCATCGTGAAATGTGGAATGGGGTGTGTGTGAAGATGTTTTTACCTGAACTTGAAAACTTACTACGGTCCACTTTAAAGGAGGGAAGACGCATCTTCCTCGAAGCTCTGTGGTTGTACTAGGAGGGGAAACCCTTGGGGGGGGGGGGAAAGTTAGGGCGACAAAAACATAGAACAACAACAACAAAGAGTATATGGGGGGGGGGGAGGGGTGGATCTATTATCCATCCTAAAACTTTTTAACTGTTGGTCCTTGTGTGGACCAAAGTATAGAGCTTTAAAAGGCCCAAATAGGGGGGGGGGGGGGAGCACAAGCCTCGAGGATTCCGGAGCACTCCAAACACAGCTGAAGGACTCCTGCATACTGTTTCCTCCAAACCTCTTTACCTCCAAACTCGAATCCCTTTCATAGAAAACCGCAAAAGAAAAACAGGATAATACCTTCGGTTCAGATATGAGCCTGCACCTCTTACGTTAAATATTTCCGCTCTTCCTATAGGGCACACGGCTTGTAACAGTAAAAACTGGGAGTATAGATTAAAACTTTAGAGAAAATTCTTAACCACACAAAATTTTAACAAAAATAACATTGGGGCTGAAGGAGAGTCATCTTTCTCTTAAATTCCTTGTTCACCGCTTAGGTTCAACAGGACCTCAGGGGGACATCGAGAATGTCAAACATTGCAGGTCACTTGTTTGGAGCAATGGATTTATTTGGGTAAATAGGTTCACCATATAGGGTTCCAGCTCACCCGGGTCGATTGTTTTGGGGATGTTTCTTACTCTGAGGTTTTGCCTCCTTTCCCGGTTCTCCAGATCTTCGACGTTGTCATTCAGGTTCCTGAATTTGCCGTTGAGTCTGAAAAGTTCGTCTTCCATTGAACCCTGGCTCTGCAAAGTTTCTTCAAGTTTGTTTTCCAGCTGGACTGTTCGTTCGGTCAGAGAGGTCAGACCTGCCTTGAATTCAGCAACAGCCTTATCAAGAGCCACTTGAAACACACATTGCATCTCTTTAAATAAATCTTTTAAAGCTTTTGTATTGATTTGGGTATTTTCTTCTGTTTCTTGTTCTTGCTCTGTTTCCGTAAAGTTTCCTCCTTCTTGATGTGAGTGCTACTGTTCCTGTGGATGTGATGTGAGGGCTCTGTCCTGGGACCTCTTCTCTTTTCTCTGTACACACTCTCTCTAGGTGACCTAATAACATCTTTTGGGTTTAATTATCACCTCTATGCCGACGACACACAAATATACTTTTCAACACCTGACCTTACACCTGCTGTACAAACCAAAGTTTCTGAATGTCTCTCTGCTATATCATCCTGGATGGCCCTCCGACGCCTTAAACTCAACATGGCTAAAACAGAGCTCCTCATACTTCCTCCCAAACCTGGCCCTACTACCTCCTTCCACATTACTGTTGGAACTACAATCATTCACCCAGTAGCCCAAGCACGCTGCCTAGGGTTCACGTTCGACTCCTCTCTCACATTCGCCCCTCACATTCAAAACATTTCTAAAACTTGTCGCTTTTTCCTCCGCAATATAACTAAGATACGCCCTTTCCTCTGTTGTTCGACTGCTAAAACTCTGACTCAGGCCCTCATTCTCTCCCGTCTTGATTACTGTAACCTCCTGCTGTCCGGCCTTCCTGCCTCTCACCTGTCTCCCCTACAATCTATCCTAAATGCTGCTGCCAGAATCACTCTACTCTTTCCTAGATCTGTCTCAGCATCTCCCCTCATGAAATCCCTCTCCTGGCTTCCGATCAAATCCCGCATCTCACACTCCATTCTTCTCCTCACTTTTAAAGCTTTACATTCTTCTGCCCCTCCTTACATCTCATCCCTAATTTCTCGGTATGCACCATCCAGACTCTTGCGTTCTTCTCAAGGATGTCTTCTTTCTACCCCCTTTGTATCTAAAGCCCTCTCCCGCCTTAAACCTTTTTCACTGACTGCCCCACACCTCTGGAATGCCCTTCCCCTCAGTACCCGACTAGCACCCTCTCTATCCACCTGTAAGACCCACCTTAAGACACACTTGCTTAAAGAAGCATACGAATAGCACTGTGAACATTCTGAACACATGGCACATAAAGCTTGCCCCCCTGTAGACGCACTTACCAGAACTCCCTCCTACTGTCTCTGTACGTTCTCCCTACCTACCAATTAGACTGTAAGCTCCTCGGGGCAGGGACTCCTCTTCCGAAATGTTACTTTTATGTCTAAAGCACTTATTCCCATGATCTGTTATTTATATTATCTGTTATTTATTTGATTATCACATGTATTACTACTGTGAAGCGCTATGTACACTAATGGCGCTATATAAATAAAGACATACAATACAATGTGTGTGCACGGGCGTGCTAGTACGGGCACTATCTTGGATTTTGGGAACCGGAGAGGCAGCCTTCTGGAGGTAACGGGAGACAGAGGGGGTTGCTGGCTTACATTCTTTCTTTGGGGGGAGGCATCCCTGCAGGTTCACCTGACGGGGAAAGTTGTTTATGCACATTTTTCGGCGGTTTGAAGGGCTAATTAGTCCGCGATCTCAGTAGAGTCCCCGGAGCAGTATTAGAATGCTGCCATCCTCCCCGACGCTGCGTGTGCGCCCCCCCCCCCCCCCATTACATTATTTTAATGGTCAGAACTGCAGCACAGGAATAATGTTTCGAGTCGAGGTGACCCTTCTTCACAGAACATGACAAAGTGCCACCTTATAAACCCTCACCATATGGGGGGGGGGCATAGAGTTAGACGAGTTAATGACATCATTGATTTGCATTTCACGGATCAGCACTTGGTGACATCATGCAGCACATGACTCAAACACCACTAGAAGTAAACATACTGTATATCCCCATGCAAAGTGATACAATGTACACACCACCAAATGTGAAAGCCACACAGCACAAATGGATATAAAAGTTCTGAAGATAAAGTATTTAGTTACAAATCAATAATAAATCAACAACACAGAACACTTGGATAATTTAATACATATGAAACCTGATTTTGCATATATTTCAGATATGTAAATCTAAGTGCCAAGAGACATAAATCATCGAAATTTAAGTGGAATAAAGCTCAATCAGAAAATGATCTGAAACACTGTAATTAATTACATTTGTTCATACCTTTGGGTGTAACTATCAAGGACATAAATCCAACAGTATTCCTTACTAGGGAAAAATGTCTCTCTCTTACCTCCTCTAACTGGTCGGCCCACACAGTCAATCACCTGAAATGTAAATTGGTTGGTGGTGTTTTGCCTCCTGGAAATGTTTAGAGACTGGGGCATCTTTTCAAGCTTCAGTCCTGATGGACTTCTTGTTATTATGAAGGTTTATTCAGAGGATCAGTGTTTCATTCCCACCTCAAACCTTTGTCAAAGGTCATGTGTCTTCCAGTGAGTAAGGAGCATGTTATTGTACATTTTCCGGTTTTGTATGTATGTATAGGACAAAACAACAAATAGGACACCAGCAGTCCTGTTGATGATAAAGGACAGCGAATAAAGTCAACGGTGCAGTAGGGGTAAGGGCAAGACAGACACAAAAAGAGACGGGTATACACAAGACCCAGAAGGGCCAGTGGTCCAGTAAAAAGCCCCCTACATAACAGCACTCAGTATCACTAGAATGAATGGTGAGTAATTGTGTAGCTAGAAGAAGCACGGAACTAAGAGCATCCACTAGAGGTGAATGATGTCTATATTAATAAAAGCACTTTTAATAGTATTGTAACGATAAAAAATAGGGTATTATAAAACTTCCTTGTGCACGGTGGGCTTCAAATAAGAAGCACTACTTAATAGTAAAGCCTATACCCCTGGACGGGGTAATGACAGGGCTGGGTAGCCCAACAAAAATAGAAATTGAGCTTACTAGGAGGAAGGGTGCTTCTAATCCGACTCCCAACTCCCATGACCATGCTACAATTGTTAGCTATATTAATAATGAAACACACACTCAAGATGAGCAAGTGCAAGTATAAAGTGACACAACCACTGTACACTGGCGACACACTTTATTCGAGCTTGGCTAGTCCCACGAATTCGGGTATACCCGGGTGTATTGAGGTTTGTGACTGTTTTCTGCCCGAGTACATTGAGTTATTTTTCAGGCAGGGATTGAAGCATTTTATTCCCGCTGGCTGCAATACTGCACAGTATATATATATACACTGCATTACAATTCATGAATTTATGCCATCTGGTAGACACCCGAAGCATTGCAGCCTATTAAATCCTAATCATCCTCATTTAACAGATCAGCCGCCCATCAGCCAGGCATGAACCCAGGCTGGGAAGGCAAATGCAACGGGGCTTGTCAGAGGTGAGGAGCGGCGCATTCCAGGTATCTGCCAGGTACATACCGGGTATTTGCTCGAATAAAGTGTGTCGGTGCAGTAAATGTCTCAGTGGAGAGATGCTAGTGTATAAACAAGGCTCAATTGGAGACTAAGTACACTAGCCCTTCAATCGCCCAACAAAAATAGGAAATGAGCCTACTAAGAGGAAGGGAGCTTGTAGTCCAACTCCCCCCTCCCACGACCATGCTTCACAATTAATATCTATATTAATGATAATATACACGTGGTGATGATAAAATAAAAGTGTGTAGTAACATAACCACTGTAGATGTGGTTAATTGCTAGTGTACATATATAGTAACTTAGGTCTTAAATGAACTAACCACAGATAGTAAACAGAGGGATATGTCTCCTGCTCCCAGATTCAGGTGAATAACTACATGCATATAACTCACTAGAATACTTGTGGTACCAGCACACGAGTGTGGGAGATAGTCTTATGCCTTGTGGTTCAGCGAGACTCAATATCAAATTTAGTAAACTGTTGTAAAAGTTCTGCCAATAGCACTGTAGTGCCCATAAGAGGTAGCAGCAATCCCAACGGCCGTTTCACTTTGATGCTTTCTCAAGGGATGTGAAGATCATGATAATAAAACGTGCAATTGGACAAGAAACGTGTATCAATGTTGAGGAATAAAAGCCAGAAGTGTACTAATATACAGTCCTACAGAAAAGGGTTGAATAAAAACCCCTCATTGAGACCCTTGGGGGATAGGGTCTGCAGGTCATACATTCACATGCATTCCCTCTGCAGGAGGATCTTGTCCCAATCACCCTGTCTTTGGCCAATACTGCGATGTATGTATGTCTTTATTTATGTAGCGCCATTAATGTACATGGCGCTTCACAGTAGTAATATACGTGACAATCATATAAATAACAAATAACAGATCATGGGAATAAGCGCTTCACACATAAAAGTAACATTTCGGAAGAGGAGTCCCTGCTCCGAGGAGCTTACAATCGAATTGGTAGGTACGAAGAACGTACAGAGACAGTAGGAGGGAATTGTGGTAAGTGTGTCTGCAGGGAGTCAAGCTTTACGTATCATATGTCCACTATTATCCACTGTGCTATTCATATGCTTCTTTAAGCAAGTGTGTCTTAAGGTGGGTCTTAAAGGTGGATAGAGAGGGTGCAAGTCGGGTATTGAGGGGAAGGGCATTCCAGAGGTGTGGGGCAGCCAAAGAATGCCAAAGAATTTTAAGACCTGCATTTTGCCGTCATGCGTCTCATTAATATGCCTCGCTATTGGTGTCTTCAGGTGGTTTCGGACTGACCCCACGTGTTCCAAAACCCGACGTCTAAGTTGACGGCGGCTCTTGCCCGCATATTTCTTTCCGCAGTCACATGAGGCCATATAGATTTCCCCAGGGGTGGTACAATTAATGAAGGTCCCAATGACAAACTCCTTTGAGTTGTTCAATTATGGAACCTTTTTGCTGGCAACATGAAAGCACAGGCCTTACACTTCCCACACTTAAATGATCCTTTTGGTTTGCTCGCCAACATGTCTTAGATGTCGGTGTGGTATAATGACTGTGAACGAGCAGCTCCTTAATATTCCTCGCCCTTCTGCTGACTAATGTTGGTCCAGGTTTTAATACTGGACACAAATCCTCATTAGCCAGTAGAAGATGCCAATGTTTCTGAACTATCCTTGAAATCTGGGACCATCTGGTATTATAGTTCCCAACAAATCCTATTGTTTTAGATTGCTGGTATCTGTGTTGTTTTGACAATAACAGGTCCTCCATTAATTTCCTGGATATCACTATCATACAGAAATAGCAAAGGTAAATTACTGACCAAAACCTTCAGGAAAGAAACTGCTACAAACAGTCTTCTGCAATTTACCACACACCATCCACCGCACTTGGTGCAAAACATTCCTGTAGGTCAGTTCTTGCGGTTATGTAGGAACTGTACCACTATGTAGGTTTTTAAAGAACAGGCTTTGGAGCTGAAGACTCGCTTTTTAGAAAGGGGGTACAGTTCTACACGCATCAAGCGGGCTTTTAATCGAGCAAGGCAAACCAACAGGCAGGACCTGTTATTGTCAAACAACACAGATCCCAGCAATCTAAAACAATAAGATTTGTTGAACTATAATAACAGATGGTCCCAGATTTCAGGGATAGTTCAGAAACATTGACATCTTCTATTGGCTGGTGACGTTTTCTTCAGGGGATGACGTCTACATCAAGTTGTTAGCTTTATATACCCCGTACATTGTGTATATAATTGGCATGTTCAAAACAAAAGACCCTACAGAGACAAATTTAAGAAGAGTGTTACAAAATCATCCAAGTGTTGTATATCAATGACTAATAAGCCAAATGTATAAATGAGAGATTATTGTTATAAGTGTAGCCATGTGCAAAATTGGTGTACATATCTCTTTCTCATGCTGGCAGTAAACCTGGTAAGTATGCAGGGTTGCCAGTAGTCATCATGGAGGTTTGCCCTCAAACCCTGGTGAGGTGCCCTATGTATGGATGGGAGTGGCCACATACTCTGAATCCATAATTAGTGATGTCAGAGTTGTGCCTGCCCCCAGAGGATACATAAGGCACAGCACTGCTCAAAAGTTAGAGTTGGTTGTAGATGTTGAAGCAAGGAGCAAGTCTGAATACAGACTTGGGAGGAGGCGGCTCAGGGACCTGGCACAGGGAATATCTCCCTGAGGGGAGATAGGGAATACACCAGATTGGGAAGAGATACCTTTCAAAGGGAAGTGCGGTGAGCATGAGCGGCTAAGCAAAACCGCTGTGAGGGGCAGCTGGCCCACCTCACTTCAATAAAGATGACCTTGTTCGATTATACCCTCGTGTGTAAGTGTGGAGTGATTACACAGAGGAAGGCACCACAGAGGAGTTCCTCACCAGGACAATCCCCATGCGGACGCTGGGATCCTGATGAGGTGGAGGCGCTGCACTGGATCTAGGTAGGACTCAAGCACACTACCTCAGCTGCCTGTCTGGGTTGGCAATCCCCACACAACATCATGCGGGAGACTCAGGAGTCTTTTTGCCAACAGGTGCACCACCAGACACAACCATGTAATGGGGGCTGGTTAGACCACAGGGGCCAATATGAGATTGGGTGGGTCAGGCCATACAGAAAATCTGTTACATTTGGAGGCGCTGCTGAGATACCTGTCAACAGGACAGGCTTTTGCTAGGTCACTTGGAAACAGGGAGAGTGTCTGCTGCCACTTTGTGCTGCGTTGGGACGGACCTAGGGGTAGTCAGGGGGCTGATGGAGTTTGTCAGTTTGCAGGGACGACCTAGGGGCCTGAAAGGAGTTGGGGGTTTGGAGCCGGGCTATAGCTGTCCTAGTCACCTTGAGGCAGTGCTAGTTGGTAGGATGCCTAAAGGGATAGCCTGTTAACGTGGTCAGGAATTCTGGAGAGGGTCTGCGCTAGGCTAGCCAACAGTAGGTAGACGTCCCAGTACTGCATGGAAGAGCCAGAGTACTCTAGCCCATTCCAGACCACTTACCGAAGGGAGCACAGACTGGGAGGAAGGAGATACAGCAGACACAGATAGAGTGAGCCTAGCCTGAGGTAGTGCAACACGAGTCAGACCTACATTAGGTACACAAGGTGGTGCATCAAGGCAATCTTTATTGTACCGGTGTGGTGGCTGCCCCGCAGAGAGGAGCCCCATGTACAGTAACCGCAAGTACAATACATCTATGGCGACCGCAAGAATGGAGAATCCGCGCGGCGCAGAAAGTCCAAAATGGCGGACGGGGGCAGATGGAGAGAACGCAAATGGCGTATGTGCGGGTGAAGAGCAAGCTACAGAAGTGACTTTTGTGAGCCTACTGTGGAGGGACGTGAAAGCTGTAGCCGCGCCTTTCTTGTCCTGCCTAAATTCCCGGGGTGCAACCCTGGAGGATAGCTGTGAGGACATTGCGATTACGTGTGAGAATGCTGAGGGAGTATCTGATTGCCAGGCGGTGATTACTACTCAAGTTACAACTGCTGCTAATATGGATTGCAGAGCGATCCAAAATGGCGGTTCCCGCTTCCCTGGGAGACCGCGTGGGCCGAGTGCAGAAAATGCTGCAAATGCAAAAGTTGCAGACAGTTGGCCGGGATTGGCGCCAAAGAGAGAACCCCACCCTGTGGGGGGTAGTGGCGCGAAAGCTGTGGCCGTGCCCTCTAGGACTGTGACAGGCTCAGAGCCAATTATGGGCCATAACGTGAATCTGTGGGACCCTCCCCAAATATTCACCAGGGGGAGGGGTCTCTATCTCTGCCAGGCAAGACCCGAGTTGTTTGAGGGAGGAGCTGGATGTGAGCTTCCTGTCCCACAGTTGCGAGGAGCTGGTGAACAGGAGAGACCACTGTGCAAAGTGTCTCCCATAACCAGCACAACAAAAAGCGAGATGGACATTAGGGTATATCCCTATTCATTGCCAGGAGGCTTCCTGGTAGTCACGGCTGGGGACAAAGAGACATTGCGGTGCCTGTGCATGCAGTGCAGGTTACCCGGCGGAGAAGCTAGCACCATGGCAAGGTGTCCCCAATGTGGCATCCACTACCTAGGGGCCATGCAGCCCTTCGTACCAGGGCAGACCGAGGAGGCGGGAGCGGACACAGCCATGCTGACGGCTGAAGCCCCGTGCGTGGTCCGGAAAGAACCTGTTGATCCCGGAGTATGGGGATCGCTCCTAATGATCAGAACGGAGCCTGAAGAGAAAGGGGCCTGCAACCGCGGTGAGAACCCGGAACCTCACCGTCGGTCCCCTGCGGGAGTGCCACTCCCCGAGTCGGAGTTCGGCTCCTCGAAAGAGGAACAAGCGACCCTAACGACGGTGGTGATGCGCCTACCGGCGGACCACTACAGCTGTGCTGGAAAAGAACCGGCACTTACCTGTGTCGCGGCGGAGCGGAGTCTCGTGTCGCCGGTGCAGAAACAACCTGAGAGGCGGAGTCCCATGGCTGTGGTGACTGGCGGAGTCGATGGCGGGTTAAGAACCACCCGAGCCGACGGAGCGGTGAGACACATCCTTACCCTCCACAGGCGCCGGTGGTGGCAATGGCGGAGGAAGGCCTAGCCCAGGCCCGAGCGGAGCGGGGAGCAGAACCATCACTTCCGGAGGCGGATGTCGTTCTGGAGGAAGAGGTTCCGGTTGGGAGCCCAACCCAAGATGGCGGCGGCAAGTCCCGCGAGATCCATGACATCATTTCCGGTGGGCACAGCCGAACCGGATGGAACAAAGACACGGGAGAACCGGAGCGCCAGTCCGATGGCACCGGGCAAGGTAGCAAAAAGTTGTGGGTCGTAGCCCCGCGTATGCCGGCAGTATTTCCCTATGCCCAACCCCCGGCCATAGTTAAAGCCCCTGTCCCTGTCACGTCTCCCTCATTGTCCCGATCGAGCCAAGGGTGGTCTGGGGAGTCACAGGGCAGCGCTGATGAACGGACTGGGGAGAACCTGGACTGGGGTGATTGCTTTACATCCGATGAGGGAGCGGGGTGGGAAATGCATAGGAGAAAAGAGTCATCTTGTCGAGTAATACTGATTGCAATGCTAATATAAAATGTAGGCCTAAGCGCTTTGGGTCCAATTCTAGGTCCATAGGGTCCACAGGAGTGTCTTCTGGGGATATTGGTAATGTTGCTCATATTGTGCCTATTGCCCGGGGAACCCCCTATGTACCCCCAGTGTCGGCAAGGGTTGCCAGGGATCGCCAAAAGCTATTACTTTATTTTCACCATCCAAGGGAGGGAGAAATTGAGTTTGAGATGGATTCCACTGATGAGGATAGAGGATATAGTTCTGATGATGAGGAAGGATCAGACAAGGAGACTTGGGATATTGATAGTTCCATAGAAAATTGGGATCGTGAAGTATCAGATGAGAATTGGTATAATGAGACTTCAGAAAAGATAGCTTACATCTCCAGGAGATGCCTGAAGGGAGTGTATGGGCATGATCCTCTCAGTGCACTAGCATACAGGCCAGAGTTATGGGCTGTCTGTGGGTGTCCAGTATGTCACCCAGAGTGTTACAGCGTTGCTGCTTTAAACCCAGTGGACCATGCTGTGCGTAGGCCACCTTAAGAGGGTATGGTAGTACCACTAATGGATACTCCATCAGGGAGTAATCCTGGTTGTTATACATCTACGTTAGGATGTATCTGTTATTATGTGATGATGAAGATATGTACTGTAATGTGTATTGTTGTGTTTTACAGTGCTTCCTGAAGAAAGGTACTTCAAATTTAGATCCCAGCCGGGCCGTTGGGTTCCACCAGGGGGAGAATGTAGCCATGTGCAAAATTGGTGTACATATCTCTTTCTCATGCTGGCAGTAAACCTGGTAAGTATGCAGGGTTGCCAGTAGTCATCATGGAGGTTTGCCCTCAAACCCTGGTGAGGTGCCCTATGTATGGATGGGAGTGGCCACATACTCTGAATCCATAATTAGTGATGTCAGAGTTGTGCCTGCCCCCAGAGGATACATAAGGCACAGCACTGCTCAAAAGTTAGAGTTGGTTGTAGATGTTGAAGCAAGGAGCAAGTCTGAGTACAGACTTGGGAGGAGGCGGCTCACTAGACTGTGACCAGGGACCTGGCACAGGGAATATCTCCCTGAGGGGAGATAGGGAATCCACCAGATTGGGAAGAGATACCTTTCAAAGGGAAGTGCGGTGAGCATGAGCGGCTAAGCACAACCGCTGTGAGGGGCAGCTGGCCCACCTCACTTCAATAAAGATGACCTTGTTCGATTATACCCTCGTGTGTAAGTGTGGAGTGATTACACAGAGGAAGGCACCACAGAGGAGTTCCTCACCAGGACAATCCCCATGCGGACGCTGGGATCCTGATGAGGTGGAGGCGCTGCACTGGATCTAGGTAGGACTCAAGCACACTACCTCAGCTGCCTGTCTGGGTTGGCAATCCCCACACAACATCATGCGGGAGACTCAGGAGTCTTTTTGCCAACAGGTGCACCACCAGACACAACCATGTAATGGGGGCTGGTTAGACCACAGGGGCCAATATGAGATTGGGTGGGTCAGGCCATACAGAAAATCCGTTACATAAGTATATATTAAAATGTTCATCCTAATGCATAATATACAAAAAGAGGGGGACACACCATAGTGCAGTATGCAAAGTCCAGATATGATGCCCTTTAAAAAACAAATAAATGCCTACTTACAAAGTGGGCTTTCACTGCATTCAGCTAATAGGAACCGTGCTTGTGCCAACGTCTTCTCCTGATGCTCTATGAACCCCACGTGTTGCAGCTGATTGAACTCCGTTGCTTCTTTTGTGCATGTTCATACGCTCGGCACCATATCAATTTCCCAAAAGATGTGGGGTTCGTGGAGCATCAGGAGAAGACGTTGGCACAAGCACAGTTCCTATCAGCTGAATGCATTGAAAGCCCACTTTGTAAGTAGGCATTTATTTGGTTTTTAAAGGGTATCATATCTGGACTTTGCATACTGCACTATGGTATGCCCCCCTCTTTTTGTATATTATGCATTAGGATGAACATTAAACACAAAGAGGACACTATTTAAGCAGGATCCAGGACTGGAAGCACTTCAGATTTGAACATCCCTGTGGACTTTTTTGTGAACATTTGATCAGTACAGTGGTAATCTGATTAATGTTTTCTATTAGGTATATGCGCCGGGGATTGCATTTTGTTTGTTATTATCCATGTGACAAGTTCCAAGAGAAACTTGTATTTGAGATCCCCATGGCAGCTCCACCCAGCAGATAATCCCCATTCCAGATTATTAGTGGGTTAAGTTTATAGTTTGCATCACAGTGCACTTTTTCATTGGTAGTAATCACGTTTTTTAGTTTGTGTCACGTTTTAGGTCTAGCGCTTTTCCATTTAGGTTTTTAGTTAGGTATTTTTGACATATATTAAAATGTAACACAACAAAAAAGTATCCATAAAGCAAGCACACGGGTATACCGCAAACAGATATGTATATTCAAATTGATTGATAATTGATAAAAACAGGGGGAGAAATGTTAAAAAGGGAGGGAGTCTCCAAACTGACAATTCTAATAACCATGGAAGCAAAAGAAAAATGGTGAAGGAGTGTCACTAATGGCTAAAGTGGTAAGCAAACATCATAGACTGTGTCATAATGTGAGATACATATCTGACACTGAAGGTGGAATGAACAGTTGACAACCAGAATTAGATAAAGGTTGTACCCAGAAAATGCCACATTAATTACTCGGCCAGAAGCACACAATACATACAGTAACACAGTGCTGCAGAAACTGTGTCCTGAAAATTTGAAAAAAGGGATATAATAAACCTCATTCAAATAGAGCTGTGTTAGGCTCAGAGTTAAAGTGCCAGATGGATAAGTCCTGAGACATATAGAGCATGTAGCATCATAGTATGGAATTCGTGATACATCACCAAAGTCTGATGGCACAGAACAAATTGCAAGTAAATCCTTAATGATGAAAAGTCAGGGGTCCCCCTCCAAATACTCCCACTCCAACGCGTTTCGACAAACGGTCTTCTTCTGGGAGTGGAGTATGGAGGAGTGAGCTTGGTATTTATAAGGGAAGCAGAGTTACAGAGTTCACGCCAAATTTTAAAGTAAACAGCTGATGCGTCTGATGAATCAGCACTCAAGGAGATTTGACAGTGACATCATCACGCAGCATCCGTTGCCAAGTCTCGTTGCTAGAGCCGCATAGTGGAGCTGATGTTATCACGTGCTCCATATCGGGGCGCCGCATCATCACAGTGACGTCATCATGTTGCACACGCTGCTCAATCCCGTAGCTAGAAGCTGCATAGCGGCACTGATGATATCATCACGTGCTCCTTATCGAGACACCACGTCGTCAAGGCAACCAGAATGACGCTGATAAAGCATATGCAATCCGAAACTGGTTTTCACTTGATGTATAAAGCTGCGTATTAGATCCCAACAGCCAAAGTGAAGTAAAGTACATAAGACATATTAATTGTGTTGTTGTGTTGTTAAATATTTATAACCCACATAGTTCATCCTCTCTTATGTTTAGGGTATAGGCTTCTTTGTTGATCCTGGAAGTTGGTAATGAATATCAAAGATGATATCTCGACATAAGTACTGGGTCCCGTCATTTCCAAAAAGTAGACTGGAGATACTGGTTCTTGTTAAAACTGGCAAACAGCCACATCGCTGTTATCATCTCTGCTTGCAGGACTCCAAATCAGAAAGTACTGGTACAGGATATAAAACAACAAAGGGGAGGAGAAAAAGGGAACAAGTTGATGAACCATATATTAAAACATTCTAAGCAGTAAAAACATGAACACAAAAACTAAAGTGTCAGAGAAACATGGCAAAGCCTATGTAGTCATTATGTCCCCGCAGAATCATTGTGCCCAACTGCACAATCCACCTACACTCGTGTCTCAACAGGGCCCTCTCCAGGTCACCACCACGGACACCCAGAGAGACCCGGTCGAACGCGAATGCGGTAAGAACCATGCAGTCAGACCCATGATGCTGTAGGAAGTGGCGAGCCACCGATGTAATCTTTTTAAAAGAATCCAGGTCACGCCTGGCATTTTTGATGTTACGTGTGTGTTCTAACACTCGGAATCGTACCTCCCTTGTGATCATATCCACATAGACAAGACCACAAGGGCAGGAGATTTTGTTGTTATATATTAAAATGTAAATTAAAATGGAAATAATCTGATACATTATGTGTATGGGGAGACAATCCACATACACACATGGTCAGTGTCACGGGAGACCAATGCTTTTAACACCAAATTACCCGGATCATTTGATTGAGCAAAGCAAGAGATAAAATAAATTGTAATTTATTTACAGAATGAACATACACAGCTTGATTTTCAAAATATTACGAAAATACACTTACTGGGATGGAGCAAAACGAAATCCTCTATTTCCAAAACGAAATCTTTTAGAACAGAGTCTTTAGGCACAATATCCCAGGAGTGGGAGTTGTGCACAAATAAAGCCGAAAACAGTCTTTGGATAGGGGCGGCTCTCTCAACCCTTGTTTCTCCGCCGGAGCGGCTTGCTTCATTCTACTACCATAGAATTGGTTTGGAAATCCTTAATTCTTACGAACTTTAGAAGCTGGATACAAATCTTGGTTACGATGTTACAACTTTGTACCGCACGATGAATCTTTGTTACGGCATGATGGAACCAACTCCTGATTGGCTGCAGGGATTTTTAAACGGTCAAAACCCCTATCTTTAAGCTCTGCAGCCAATCACTATGTGGGAACGAAATATCTCACCCATACTCAGGTTGCCAGTACCTCACAAAACCGGGCAGAGTGATTCTTAGTATGCTAAGGGCATGCACAAAACTCGCACCTTTGCCGCTTAGCATACCAAACCAAGCCCCCTTTCCTGGCGACATCTTATCTACTTCGCCCGGCCATCTGGACATCTGCTAGGATGAGGGTAAAATAACAAAATACACAGATTCCCAACAAGCTCTGAGAAACCCCAACCATTACCACATAATATATAAATGCATATAAATGTCAAAAGGAGTGCTAGTGGGCGTGGCTAAATGTATACAACAAAAAACAAAAATGCCCAAAGCTACTTCCATTGTGACAAAAATATACAGTGCAATACCTATATATCTCTTGTAAAAAGGGTCATTTAGTTTAACCCTTTGGCCAAAGCATCTTAAGCCTGCTGCCACTTAAAAGGCATGACTGAAAGCAGGTCCTAACACTCATCTGGGTTAAAATTCTTATTTACCTGTATAATTACAAGAAGAATGATCACATTGGATCTGTCATAACTTGGCAAAATGAAACTGACCTGCCAGCTTGGAAAGTGGGGGGGGGGCAAGCTTAAACCTTGGGGGGAAGGGGCCACTACCCTCCCATAAGCAACTGAGACCAGATGCACACAGTTAGCAAAGCTCATATAACCCCCTGTAAGAGGACATGTGCAGAGGTACGCAATGGAGACTGTTTTAAGGTGAAATTAAAATAAGGCTTTATTGTGCCTGTCGCTTTAAACACAGCAAACGTGAAAACCAGCAAACCCAATCTGCTCCACTTTGGAGTATATATACACTTGTAGTCCAGCCCTCATTAACTGTGGGGTTAGCCCAGCGATTCACCAGCCCAAATCATAGAGACTTCATTAAATATTTAGAGATATAGATAACAGTCTTATATGAAAAAGTCTTATCTATCTCTTGTAGTTGTAGGGGGGATGCTTCTCTGTTCTCCTGGTGTCCACACCCTTGTGTGATAAGGCAATGTCAGGATCCAGGTTTAGAATCTTGTCCCCTTTGTCTTGTTGTCAGCTTGCAGCTAAAGACATCTGTTCATGTGAAGTGTTTCCTTGGTCACCCCCACGTGTGAGACAAAGGATATATCTGCTCTTTTTGCTTCCTGGGTCAGCTCAACTCACGTGTGAGCTCAGGAAGAATCTCTCTGTCTGTCTCCGGAAGAGCCTTTTCTCTAACAAACCTCCAATCAGCCAAGTGCTGGTCAATTAACCAGCACACTGCTGGAGTAGAGGCAAGTTTTCTGAACAGGGATAAGTCCCCTGTTACATACCTCCCCTGTTTGTGGGAAGTTGGGGCTTGAAACGGCTCAAAACCCATCCTTCCACTCTCATTCGAGATATCTCAGTGACTTGAATGAGAGTGGATGGAGGAGGAGAACCCTCAGTCCCGCTGGGATTGGAGCCCTTCCTCCAGTTTAGTAGTGTCTCCTCCAGAAGGTGCTTGAGATCAGCAGTCCTCAGTCGCTCAAGGAGAACTTTTTCCAAGTCCAGTCTTTCTACTGACCACGTGGTCATGAGCTTACCCCTGTGTCGGGCGCTCCTCTTTCTGTAGGCAGACTGTATGGCGACAGTCGCAGAGCGTTTATGCAAATTGCTTTCTCTCGCCATCTTTTCCATGTACTCCACTTTAGCACCAAATATCAATTTCATGGTATTACAAGAGCGCCCAAGAATAGCCACCTGAGCCCTCAGTTCTTGAAGCTGTCTTCCTGCACTTTTCCCATTCAATGTAGTTGCTTCTTTGGGATTGCGTTGCGATTCCAGCTCCATTTCCAGAGAATGTCCTATCTTTTCACCTTCCTCAGCTAAGGATTCTTCTGGCTTTGATTTTGCACTCCTACCTCTGTTTGTTGCCTGTTGGGCGGTTGCAGGTTTGGCTAGTGCTTTCTTAGGTGGCTCAAACTTCATAATCTTGTTTTGAAGGTGAGCGGTGTCCCCAGCTCTCACTGTACCCTTGTCCTCATGGGCCTTAGTTACTGTGGGATACCGATCCTTGGGCAGAGCCAATACCTTTTCCCGTATTGGAGGCATCTGTAAGTTACTGGTCTGCAGAGTCTCACTCTGTTTCTTGAGTGTCTCCCACCATTCTCCTTTCAGGGTCTTTATTTCTTCCCTGTGCTTTCTCTGAGCTTGCTTCCACCTATCATTCATTGTTTTTTGGAGCACTGTGAACTTCTTTGCTTGGGCCGCAGATACTCGTCTCAGTTTCTGGACCTTTTTGCGCTCCCTCTTGTACCGAGTCACCTGGCCTCTAAGCTTGGCCTCTAGCGATGCTTTGGTGATGGTCAGGGTAGCCTTTAGTTTATCATGCTGCTTTGCGAGGACACACTGGGTAATCAGACGTTCCTGCAGCACTTGTACTTCTTTAGCCGCCTGCAGATTTT
The DNA here is from genome assembly GCF_040206685.1 of Ascaphus truei. NCBI lineage: Eukaryota > Metazoa > Chordata > Amphibia > Anura > Ascaphidae > Ascaphus > Ascaphus truei. The sequence continues at coordinate 102,574,386 of NC_134484.1, forward strand.
CTTCCTGCAGCATTCGCTGCTTTTCCACGGCATTCTGGAGGTGTGTATGCAGACCTTGCAGTTGGTTCTGCAGTCGGTGCTCTGCTTCAATCTTTTCATCCTCCAAAAGCTTCTTTATTTTTTCAAGCTCGTGCAGCTTTTCATTCTTTTCATTGACGCGGTCTGTCAAATCAGAATTTTCTTCTTTTAGTCTTAAATTGTCTCTTTTTGCAGTCTCTGTAATATTCAGGGCCTCCTTGTAGTCCCCCTTCCATTTACGCACTTCGGCTTTGAGACTCCTGGTCTCATGGCATGAGACTTCCATCTCTAGGTTGAGGGTCTGAAACTCCTTCTGAGAGACTTTAAGATCCGTATTAAGACTGAGGATATTTTTTTGAGATGTCCAGTTCCTTAGTGAGACTGTGAAGTTCCTTTTTAGAGACTTCAAGTTCTGTGCAACAACTGCTGATCTCTTGGTGTGAGGCATCCAGTGCTGTGCGGAGAGTGTGAACCTCCTTCTGGGATACGTCCACCTCTGTCCGGACACTGTTGACCTTTTGTTGTGAGGCATTCAGTTCTAGGCGAAGACTGTGAACCTCTTGCTGAAAGACTGTCATCTCCTTCAGTGCCAACTCATACTTCTGCTTCAGATTAGCAATCATTCTATCGGATTGACTCTGCTTTTCATCCATGGCGGTAATAGTAGCGTTTGCAGTATCTAGCTCAGTCTTGAGATCGTCCAATTCTGTCCTGGCCAAAGAGTACATTGTGAGCACATTCTTCTGTAGCTCCACGTTATTTTTCAGTAGCTCTGCGTAATCATCTTTCTTCAGTTTCAATTGTTCCCGGAGCAGATCAGTCATGCCTGGCAATTTTCAGGGTATCTTCAGGGCTGGTCAAGGGATCGTCACTCATTGGTTCCGGCTTCGCTTCCCTGGTATGGTTGGTTGAGGGTTTCTCACTATTAGCAGCGGACAGACACTTCTTTGGGGTACACGACTTCTGCCTTGGGCCCTCTGGATATTCGGTCATCCGCGGGACGAATTCTCCATTTTCTTTAGGCTGCAGGGTATTTCAGACCCCATTTTCTTCCGCGGGATCTGCAGATGTGTCTGTTCCTTCCACGGTAAGTGAAGACCCTTTTTTCTTTTTCTGCTTTTTTGTTTTTGACGACTCCGTCCCATCAGGGATACTGGGGTCTCCGTCTTTATTTGAAACTTCAGCAGCTTCACTGTATCCGCCATGTTTTCCTTGCAGTTGTGTTAGGTGGCGTAAATATTCAGCGATCTGCTGTTCCCGCTCTTCCTCCTGCCAATCACATTCGTCATCATAGAGAGTGGTCTTTTCAGTTCGTACCGAGTTCAGGCACCCCCACCATTCTTGGGGTGTTTTGTGGGTGTGATTCGGTGCTGGTTCCCTGTAAGAGATGTCTTCCTCCTTATTGGACTGGAAGGGACACTCTTCCATGGGGTAGGGTTCATTACAGGAACGCCGCATCTTGTCCTCCATTTCGGGGCTATCAAGTATATTTTTCTTCCCGACCTCAGGAGGCCCTATTGCAACTGTTATCTCTGTATTTGCTAGAACCTCAAATTGTGGTAGTCTTACAGGTGGGCATATTTTGCTTGTAGAGGTCGCAGCTCTCACAGGCATCTCTGTAGACTTTTTCTTCCCTTGAGTAAGTTTTATACTTTTCTGCATATACTCCATTCACAGCTGTTAGTCCTATGCGGTGTGGCAGTCTTTACATCCAGAATCAGTACCGCTCGTGGGTCACCGTCTGTATTCACTGCTTCAGCGCAATTTAATTTTTTTTTTTAAAGAAAACAATAAACAAAGCCTAGCTCCTCTGGAGCGCTATCTCACTTCTTGAACCTTGACTATAGCTGGAAGGCAAAGCCCTTTTATCAACAACCCTATTACACATTATTGTGATAGACAAGTAAGGTTTACCTGCTTCAGCAGTCTCTCTCTCTCCTCTTGGGATGGGGAAAAGAGTCCATCTGTGGTTTTGTGGCTTTCTTCAGTGCAGTATAGATTTCCTGCATGGATGTGTATCCATTTAATCCTGGTCTCTGCTGCAGGTGAATCTTTGTTTTTGTAGATAGGTAAGTGGTGTTTTGGTGCATCACCATAAATAGCTCATTGTTAATATAATAATTCCATATTCCATAATGGATCCAAGTTCAAGGACATAGAGTATAATCCATAACATCCCAGGGTGAGAAACTAGAGGCCTGGTGGTCCCCACGCGGGTATCCCAAAATAGGTCTCCTAATGATAGTGTACTACACCCTGGGGAAATAACTCAATCAGTCCAACACTGGAGGGTAATAGTATAATGGGCCAAGGCCCTTTACCTTCCTTAGTGGTGTCCTTGATGGGTGGATCCATTCCAGCGTGCAATCCTCTCAGGGTAAACACAAGCAGCGAGGATGTAGAGGAGCACAGCAGCGTTTCTTAGCAGCATACCAGCTAGTGGATCGCCAAAATGAGGGTAACTCCAAACAGGGATAAGTATTAAAAAAGTGATTTAATGGTCAGTGCAAAAGAACAAACAATGGTAGGAACGCACCTACGCGTTTCGTCCGTAAAGGACTTTCTCAAGGTGTTGTCCTTGAGAAAGTCCTTTACGGACGAAACGCATAGGTGCGTTCCTACCATTGTTTGTTCTTTTGCACTGACCATTAAATCACTTTTTTAATACTTATCCCTGTTTGGAGTTACCCTCATTTTGGCGATCCACTAGCTGGTATGCTGCTAAGAAACGCTGCTGTGCTCCTCTACATCCTCGCTGAATCTTTGTTTTTGTTGCTCAGGCTGTTTGCAAGGCTGCATGCAGGTAAAAAGCACAAACAAAAATTTCACAGGCAGTGTCCGGGGCCCCTTTTAACTTCAAAGGCCACCTCTCACCCCAACTTCTGACACCATATGTAAGAGGACATGTGCAGAGGTACGCAATGGAGACTGTTTTAAGGTCAAATTAAAATAAGGCTTTATTGTGCCTGTCGCTTTAAACACAGCAAACGTGAAAACCAGCAAACCAAATCTGCTCCACTTTGGAGTATATAATACACTTGTAGTCCAGCCCTCAGCGATTCACCAGCCCAAATCATAGAGACTTCATTATATATATATATATATATATATATATATATATATATATATATATATAAATATATATATATATATAGAGAGAGAGAGAGATAACAGTCTTATATGAAAAAGTCTTATCTGTCTCTTGTCGTTGTAGGGGGGATGCTTCTCTGTTCTCCTGGTGTCCACACCCTTGTGTGATTAGGCAATGTCAGGATCCAGGTTTAGAATCTTGTCCCCTTTGTCTTGTTGTCAGCTTGCAGCTCAAGACATCTGTTCATGTGCAGTGTTTTCATGGTCACCCCCACGTGTGAGACAAAGGAAATCTCTGCTCTTTCTGCTTCCTGGGTCAGCTCAACTCACATGTGAGCTCAGGAAGAATCTCTCTGTCTGTCTCCGGAAGAGCCTTTTCTCTAACAAACCTCCAATCAGCCAGGTGCTGGTCAATTAACCAGCACACTGCTGGAGTAGAGGCAAGTTTTCTGAACAGGGATAAGTCCCCTGTTACACCCCCCACCCCCAAAATTACCACTATATATATGTATATAAGTGCCAAAAGGAGTGCTACTGGAAATTATATGAGCTTACTGGGTATTTGTGAGTTTATTAACTTTGACCAGCTGGTCTCAGCTGTTTTGGAGGTTAGTGGCCCCTCCTCCCAAGGTTTTAAGCTTGCCCCTTCCCACTTTCCATATGTACAGGTCTTTACATGCAGCTGTTTGTGACAGATCCAATGCAGATCATTCTTCCTGTAATTATACAGGTAAATAAGAATTTTAATCAGTTAGTGTTAGAACCTGCAATATTATGATCATGCCTTGAAGTAGCTCGCAGGCTTATAATGCTTTGGCCAAAGGGTTAAACTAAATTACCCTATTTTGAGAGAGAGAGAGAGAGAGAGAGAGAGAGAGAGAGAGAGAGAGAGAGAGAGAGAGAGAGAGAGAGAGAGAGAGAGAGAGAGAGAGAGAGAGAGAGAGAGAGAGAATGAGAGAATGAGAGAGAGAGAAATAATGAGAGAATGAGAGAGAGAGAGAGAGAGAGAGAGAGAATGAGAAAGAGAGAGAGAGAGAGAGAATGAGAATGAGAGAGAGAGAGAATGAGAATAAAAGATAAATAAAAATTATTCACTGTGTATTTTTGTCATATTGGAAGTAGCTCTGGGCTCCCTATGTGTTTTGGTACATACTCTTGTACTAAAAGTTCAATGGGAAAAATATAGGGAAATTGACATATAATAGCAATATTAAAATGGACAAATTTAGAAATATATTGACACAGAATCAATATATAGTATGATAAGAAAAATGCAAGGGTGCATTTGCATCCCCCAATAATTGCTATCGCACTTACAGAGGCTCCGCACTCCTCCCCACAGCAAAGAAACTGATTTTGTGGGATAGAACGTGGCCTGTTTGATAGCAGTCCTTCTCCATCTGCATTGTGACGTCAGATGATGCTGCGTCATCATGATGTCGCGACGTCACATGGTGACACGTTGCCATTACAACGTGTCGCCTCATGACATGGCTGTTATGGCAATGTATCACCACGTGACGTCGCTACATCATGACGCTGCGACTGCACTCCCCCAATCAGATTTCCTGATTGCGCCCCTAAGCGGTCAAGTGTGTGTATGTTTGTAAGTATATGTGTGTGGCTGAGTATATTGTTGTGGGTGGAGGATATTAAAGTTTGGCTGAGTGCTAAAACTGATTAACAAAACAAAATGTCTTAAGTGAGCTTGAAGATGCCTGAAGGATGTATGGAAAGCAGTGACATCCATGGAGGATATCTGGAGTGCAGCATGGTCCTCCCTTCTTTACAACTAACTTCCATTCACTTTAATGGCAGTGACTGCATCATGTATGTATGTACCGTCAAGTGTCCATTAACCGCTTTATAATATATTGAATATGCAGTGGAAGATTGCCCACTAAGAAGAAATGCTAATCATTCAGACTAGTTTTATTTATTTTAATTCTGTAAAGCTATTGTACGTAAGCAGTGGCGGATTTAGCCTTCTGCCGCCCGTAGGCTATAAGCTTATTGCCGCTCCATATATGCCGTATAGTTTAAATATCAGTAGCACTGCGAAACTATGAAAAAACACATTTACATTGTGCGTTTATTAAATTCTAAACTTATTTTGAAATGTATAAAGCACAACGCCTCACCTTTCTTTCAGAAAACGATTTGATGGATGTCGTCGTAAGATATAGATGACAGTATCTCGGATTCAATTGACACAATGGCCAAGGCATTTAATCTGTCTTCCGACATTCTTTATCTTAAATAGTTTTTTTTATCCGCCGAAGGCTCGGAAAAAAAAGTTCTGCAGTACAATTTGTGGCTGCTGTGCTTCGTGCAATGTCTATATTTGGATACACATCATTGAGCCCATTCTTGCGTATCCATTTGCACATGTCCGTACTTACACTGACATATTTTCTTCCAGGAGTAGGTGCTCTCGCATATGCACGCATTCTTCAACGATACTATTTTAAATTTCTTCTGGAAAGCTTATACAGAGATGGGTAGCACATTTTCTTATTTCTGCTGAGTTCAAATCTCTTTATTTGATAAGCACAGAGAATGTATCATTCAAGAGTTCATATGCAGAACGTCGTTTTTCTAATTCAGCTCGCAAGCTATCCAGAATTACAACAAGGAATGATTCAATTCGAAATTGATTTCGGCTACTCAATGTCTCATTAGAATTTCTGTCCCGTGATTCATTGCATTGTATTTTTCTTTTCCTATTTCAAGATTTTGTTATTTCATATTGCTGTTCATCTGACATTCCTTTTGCTTTTGTTTCAAATTCGTTAAAGTAATTTCTAATTGTTTGTATGAAATTAATAAGAGAACTGTACAAGGGAAGGGAGAATCAAATCTCAAAAGAAGAGAGAGTCACACAGAGACAAAGAATTAACCCCTGAGGAAGCTCTAATCGAGTGAAACACGTAGGGTGAACATACAGCCTGCCTGGAGACTCTCTTGGTTGTGTGTGGACTCCTTTGAGGAGCCTGGGTCAGGATTTGGTTCTCCTTTCCCTGAATCTGGACACCTTCACCTGTGAATGGCAACTGTAGAAGGATCATCACGGAAAGAAGCAGGGCTGCAGTCCTCCTCTAGAGTCTGACCCTGGGTGGTCCTTATGCACTTTTGTATGTGTATTACTTTTATTTTGCATTATTTATAAAACTTTTAACACGATCTCTGTGTCCACTCTGTTCCTTGCATATGGGAATTCTACCCATCCTGTTCTTGAGGGACGGACGTCCTCTGAGAATATCCGAAGAAAACATCTGAGAGTTGGTTACTCTATAGAACCGCCTTACCTGTAACACTCTTCACAATTGTGAGTGAGATACTTACGAACTTTCACTTAAAATCTTTTTTCAAAACATTATTGCACTATATGTTTTCTATTTTTCATTTACATAATCCTGGATGTATTTACACTCCTTATTTTTTCTTCTGTGTACCTGTCTGGACTTGGATTGTGTCCTTTTCTGGAGCTGCACTACTTCCTGTCGTAATATTATTTTTTTCCTTTATCACCAGTGTGTTCACTGGGTTTATTATTGAAAAGGAATGTGTGCTTGAACCTCCCTCTTTGTCTCTATTACATATGACGAGCACTTTTCCCCACCCCCTGAGAGATGTGTGGCTACAGTGTGTATGTAAAGTGCAATACCTATGGCTCACTGGAGGTCTTAGCCTCAACTGCTGGGAGCCTGGGGTGTACCTGTATCGGTAGCACCTCCACCTATATGGGATCCTACGATGTGGAATACCCCTGTTACAGGACACATAGGAAATACAGATGTAACAGGGTATGTCCCAACCGTGCTTGTTCCGCTCCACCCAGTGTATCTGCTTTGTAAGCCCTGTTAAGATCCAGGCATTAGCAGGTTAATCTGTGGGCCCTTGACCCCCCCCTTCCTGCTTCCCTAGAAAGTGAAGGAAGGTCTGTGGTGACTCTGCCTGTGTACAGCCCCTTGTAGGTGGGTGCAGTCCATGAGCCCGCCCCTTCTGGAAGTTTGTAAGGGGAGTAGGCTAAAGTTAGGGCAGTCTTCCTCTCCACCTTGGAGAGAGAGGATGAGTGAGAGTCCTTCCCAGCTCCTGCTGGAGTGAGGATGTGCTAGAAGATTCTTCCTCTTCCCCTGGGAGAGAGGATGGAGGAGTGTGTCTCTGCCTGATCCCGGGCTAGGGTGAAGGAGGGATGAAGCAGGTGAAAACTGTGAGCCTTCCCCATTGCGGGGTAAGCATGTTCAATTGGCTGGCTAGTCAAGACCACCTGGAGCAGTGGAAGTAAAGCACCGTCCAGAAGTCCTGAGGCGTATGCAAAAAACTGTGCTGCTAAGCTGTGTAAGATGTATGCTGCGAATAAAGATCCTGCAATTATACTTCAGCCTATGGTGTCAGTCCCTGGGCTGAGAGAAGGTATGTGTGTAGTGGTTGGTGCTGACGCCTACACTGTGGGAGCCATCGCTCCTGGAGGCGCTTCAACACCATGAAAAACCAGAGTCCTGTGAACTAAGTCTCATAACATCCTGCAGAACACTCAGACCTTCCGCGAACCAACAGGTGATGCACCAAACAGCGAGGTAACATGCTCCCTTCTCAGATACTGGCCTCTAAGTGAGGTTGGGGGGGGTGGGGGGACACACCGGTTACACACATAGTATATGATAACAGTTTTACTATAGACACAATATATATATACAACCCACCCACCAGGCCACACAGGGCCGTATCTTCCACGCCCAAGACATAGTCTCCCACAATAGACCCTATCTGAGATTGGGGGGGGGGGGGGGGGAAACAGGGTTACATTACTTTAAAGCTGCCGTTTGAATAGGTTTTTTTCCCATTCCGTATGTGTGTTGCCAGGGTCCACCGTAAGCCCCTCACCTCCTGGCGCGAGTGCGTTAGGCAGCGGATGCTGGAGAAAGTGAAGGGAAGAGTCCGGTGTGTCAGGCGGGTGCCGGGAGTGTGCAAGTGGCGCGTGGCTGCTGGAGAGGTAAGCACATCGCGGAGGTTCCCGGCAGCTCTCGGTAAAGGGTGCCGCCATCTTGTTCTCAATTGTGCATGCGCGATCCTTGGCGCATGCGCAGTGGCACTACAGTCCGGCGGCCAATAGATAGAGGGCTAAGTGGCAACTACAGCCCCAGGATGCACAGGGGCAAGGAACACATGGTGCCCAACAGCCAATAGGGCATGCAGCTTTCCCCCTGCTGCTTGCTATTGATACATTTGGCGCACTGCAAGCCACGCCAGTCGGAGCTGGGACACGGTCAGGGTAGGAGGTATGTGCAGGTGTCTGTGGTATCTGCACTAGGCCAGAGAAACCCCTGTTTGGAGCCAGCTAGGCCCCAACTCCCCTCAGCTTGTGGTTGCTGCAGGGACAGGCCCAGTAGATAGGGACACTGCCCCTGTAGCATAAGCGTGAGGAACTCAGCTAGGACGTGGCTGCTACCTGGCCTGTGGTGATCTGGGACCCCACGGGGGGGGGGGGGGTGCTACATGTGCATCACTACAATCTGCACACTGACAAGTGATTAGCTAAGTTGCAGATCGATACTGTAGACGGACGTTCACAGAGGTACACAATTGGAGTCGTTATAATGTGAAATTATAATAGGCTTTATTGTGCCTTTTCCTTTTTATCAGGAAATTATCCAAACACAGGGGGGAACAAAGCTTCCATTCACTTGGGAGTATTTCTAGTGAAATCCTTGCAATTAATTCACATCTCCAATAGTTAAGCATTTCTCCCATCCCAAACACATAGCATGAAAATAAGCAGATATAAGCAGTCTCTTAATAATGACAGTCTTATCTGTTTATCAGCTGTAGAGTAAGCTTCTCTGCTCTCCTGGAACCGCACCGGTGCGTGCACAGAAAAATACCAGCATCCAGGTTTAGAAGTCTTATTGGGTGTCTTGCAATCAGCTCTGCTGTGTGGCTGGCAGAAGTCAAGACATTGTGGTGTCTCCAAAGGTCAGCTCTCAGTCAGAGCTAAAGAGAGTCACTTCCTGTCTCAAAGGCAGGATTTTTGTAACAATCTAATCAGGCAGGTGATGTTTAGTAATTAACTACCACACTGCTAGATTAAAGGAACATTACTGAACAGGGATAAATCCCCTGTTACATACCTCCCCTGTTTGTTGGAAGCTCGGGCTTACCACGGCCAAAGCCCATCCTTCCACTCTCATTCTAGATATCTCTGTGACTTGAATGAGAGTGGATGGAGGAAGAGAACCCTCTGTCCCGCTGGGATTGGAGCCCTTCTCCAGTTTATTTTTGTCTCCTCCCGAAGATGCTTGAGATCAGCACTCCTCAGTCGCTCGAGGAGGACTTTTTCCACGTAAAGTCTTTTTATCGCGTGTGCGGTCTTGAGATTTCTGTTGCGTCGGGCACTCCTCTTTTTGAAGACAAAGTGTATGGCAACAGTTGTAGAGCAGTTAGGACTAGCCCTTAGAGTTTTCTGCTCTTGAAGTGGTCTTTCTGCAGCTTCTCCACACCACGGAGTCGCCAGTTCAGCTTCTTCAGCTAAGGATTCCTATCTTTTCTTCTGGCTTTGATTCTGCACTCCTACCTCTGTTTGTTGCCCAACTCTCCCCAACTCTCACTGTACCCTTGTCCTTACGGGCATTAGTTACTGTGGGATACTGGTGCTTGGGCAGAGCCAATACCTTTTTCCGTATTGGAGGAATCTGTATCAGAGTCTCCTTCATATTCTGGAGCTCTGTAATTTTTGTCGTCAAGGTTGCCGCTGTGTCTGTTTTCTCCTTGGTGTACTGACTCAAGGGAATGGAACAGACCAAGATTACCAATAGTTTCTTTAGCAATGTCCAGCTCCTCAGTGAGACTGTGTTGTTCCTTTCTGTAAACTTCCAGGTCTGTGCGGCAGCTGTTGGTCCATGATGTGAGGCATCAAGCTCTATACGAAGAGTGTGAACCTCTTGCTGGAAGACTGTCATCTGCTTCAGTGCCTCCTCATACTTCCGCTTTAGCGTAGCCACCATTTTAACAGATTGGCTCTGCTTTACATCCATGGCGGAGATAGTAGCCTTTGCAGTATCTAACTTAGTCTTGAGATTCTCCAATTCGGTCTTGGCCGCAGAATAAATTGCGAGCACAGTCTTCTGTAGCTCAGCATTATTTTTTCTCTCTCTTCCTAATTCTTCACAGGGCAGATCACAGTCATGCCTGGCAATTTTCAGGGCGTCTTCAGGGCTGGTCAAGGGATCGTCACTCACTGGTTCCGGCTACGCTTCCCTGGGATGACTAGTTGAGGGTTCCTCACTGTTGGCACTGGACAGACACTTCTTTGGGGTACACGACTTCTGCCTTGGGCCCTCTGGATATTTGGTTAACCGTGGGATGAATTCTCCATTTTCTCCAGGCTGCAGGGCAACTCGGTCCCCCTTTTCAACCACAGGATCTGCGGACGTGTCTGTTCCTTCCACGGTAAGTGAAGAACTGCTTTTCTTTTTCTTCCTTTATGATTTGGATGACACCGTCCCTTCAGGGATACTGGGGTCTCCATCTTCATTTGAAGTTTTAGCAGCTTCATTATATACGCCAGGCTTTTTTTGCAGCTGCTTTAGCTGACAGAAATATTCGGTGATCCACTGCTCCCGCTCTGTCTCCTGCTGATCATATTCGTCATCAAAGGGAGCGGTCTTTTCTGTTCGTGCCGAGTTCAGGCACCCCCACCATTCTTGGGGTGTTTTGTGGGTATGACTCGGTTCGGGTTCCCCGTAAGAGATGTCTTCCTCTTTATTGGACTGGAAGGGCCACTCTTCCGTGGGGTAGGGTTCATTACAGGAACGCTGCATCTTGTCCTCCATTTTTAGGCTATCAGGTGTAATTTTTTTCCTGACCTCAGGAGGCACTATTGCAGCTGTTGCCACTGTATTTGCTAGAACCCCCAATTGTGGTAGTCCTACAGATGAGCATATTTTGCTTGTAGAGGTCGTAGCTCTCACAGGCATCTCTGAAGACTTTTCTTTCTTGGATATTTTTTTTTTTTTTCAATATCAGCAGTACTGTGCATGCATTTTCTTATATCAGGTATACAAGTTGTGCAGCGGCTAGGTAAAAATGCATAAAAAAAAATTTCACATAAAAATCTCCGGTCCTTTTTAACTATAAAGACACCTCTTGTCCCACCTCGGACACCAAATGTAGACGGACGTTCACAAAGGTACACAATTGGAGTCGTTATAATGTGAAATTATAATAGGCTTTATTGTGCCTTTTCCTTTTTATCAGGAAATTATCCAAACACAAGGGGGAACAAAGCTTCCATTCACTTGGGAGTATTTCTAGTGAAATCCTTGCAATTAGTTCACATCTCCAATAGTTAAGCATTTCTCCCATCCCAAACACATAGCATGAAAATAAGCAGATATAAGCAGTCTCTTAATAATGAAAGTCTTATCTGTTTATCAGCTGTAGAGTAAGCTTCTCTGCTCTCCTGGAACCACACCGGTGCGTGCACAGAAAAATACCAGCATCCAGGTTTAGAAGTCTTATTGAGTGTCTTGCAATCAGCTCTGCTGTGTGGCTGGCAGAACTCAAGACATTGTGGTGTCTCCAAAGGTCAGCTCTCAGTCAGAGCTAAAGAGAGTCACTTCCTGTCTCAAAGGCAGGCTTTTTGTAACAATCTAATCAGGCAGGTGGTGTTTAGTAATTAACTACCACACTGCTAGATTAAAGGAACATTACTGAACAGCGATAAGTCCCCTGTTACAGATACGTTCTCCTGTAATCGATCGCTTTGCTCGGGGTTATTTAATTCAGTTATTGCTACATTACCCAGAATGCAAAGTTCTGTGTGAAAGATCATGTTACAAGGCAGTTACTAGATACAATTGGTGCACTGCTAGAGAGAGAGCGGGGCTCAAGAGCCAGAGCCTGTCAGAAGGGGAAGGGGGGCGTGACTTTGTAAATGGTATGTTTAGAAACAAAAATGCTTCCTACATTAGAAACATAACAAATGTCTTTAAAACATTTCTTTTAATGCTACAAGTATTTTCTCATAGTACAGAACTGATTTATTTAAAAAACAAAACAAAAAAGGATATTGCTTGAACTGCAGATTTAAGGCCATAATATTCCTGAGAAATTATTTCTCTAGTGATGTATACTCAACAGTGGACTGTTTAATGGCTCATCTGCTTATTTCATTCTGTATTGAAATCTGAAGAAGACCAACTCCATATAAACAGCCATTATTGTAAAAGGTAACAAGGTTAAACACTTACCCTTGGGGCAGAAAGGGGAAAAGTAAACAATATAATTATATTCAAGAAAGATAGAAATCCTCTTAGTGTCTGCACTCAGGGATTGTAAATTAGTAAATTAGTATGGAAAGAACCCACCAGGGATTGCTTCCTTAGGCCTCGGTCCCAATGTCTACTGCTGCGCTCGCAACGGTGTTCTTGGGTATGAGTATATCTTGCTATTGAACTCACACCAAACCGTCCATATGAAACAGGACCTCACATGCTGGGAGTAGTTAGGCAAAAGAAACCCTAACACAAATACACAAAAGTTGCTGTTACTGGATTTGTTACTACCAAATAAATGTTGTGTTTTCCACCTTTCATTCCTTTAGGAACCATGTAGATTTTTGTATTCTGTCTTGGTACTTTGCTTTGCTGAATGTTGTTTTTTTTTAATTTGTAATTTCCTTAGTCTACTTTTAAACAATACCTGTTGTAGCCCTGGTCCCCAGCGGCTCCTAGAGACCCCCCTCCTTTGTGGCAGCGCGGTTGCGGGTGCCGCCGGAGCCAGCGACGGACCCGCCGGCTGCTTCCAAAGGTGGGGGCCGGAGCAGGGAGTGTTGCGAGCCTTAGGAGGCTCTGCGGCGTACCCGGCTAGCGGGGGCCCCATTGTGGTTGCGTGCGCATGCGGCGTGATCGCGCATGCGCGGATGAGACCAGGCACTTGCGGCGGCTATTGAGGGGTTGCTCATGCACAGTGGAATCGCGCACGCGGCCCCAGTATAGGAATAGCCTCCATGGGACTACAATTCCCAGGAGGCTAAGGGGGAAAGGCACCAGGTGCCCCCGAGCAGCAAATAGGGCTGGAGGATTGCCCTGCAGGGAGAATAGATACATTTGGCGGGGTTTTGAGGAGAGTTGCAGTTGGCGCCAGGAGAAGCTAGGGGAAGGAGGTGGGGTGCAGAAGTCAGTGACTCCCTGCACTAGGCCAGCAGCCCCCAAGGCCCCAGATAGTCCTGAGTCACCCAGTAGTGTGAGTTGTGTCAGGGACAGGCCCCAGGTTAGGGACCCTGCCCCTTACTATCCAGAGTCAGTTAGGGACACAGCGGACGCCGCTCGTCCGTTCAGAGGTTTGGGCTCAGACATTTGCTGTCGCTGCAGCAGCCACCCGGGTGTGATCTCCCCGGATGGTAGTTCCTGTACAAAGCCGACATCAGGATCCTTTGTGAAGTTCCTTGGCAGGCCCGGGCACCGGAGTGCCCGGCAGGTAATCAACAAGTGCACCAACGAGTCATATCATATTCACACGGGACATAGTGGCTGCGCAGTCACACATATCTTTCTCACTTGAGGGTGGGGTAATACTGTGTGGCGTTACTGGACACTGGGTGGGATCATCCGGTGGAGGTGAAGGTAGCGTCCTGCGAGACGCAGTAGTTAGTGTCTCCTCTAGGGAGGGACACCTGTTGATATATGTGCATATGCTATACAGTAAAGTTATTGGTTGTTTTGCATACGTTGTGTGGAGTGATACATATATTTTCCTCAGAGGAACCACTCCCCCTCTGGTGGGAGCCATCGCAGGTGGAGGCGCTGCACCAAGTACGAGGTTATTCATATTATGTCATACGTGCCCCAGGCTCTCCGTGGCGGAGGCTTAGGCCTCCTGTGAGCCTAGCAGGTAAAGCACCACACTGGGTAATGCATATAGATCCCCTCACCTACACCCTATCTGCGATTGGGGGGGGGGGGGGGGATATGGGTTACACTGTTATTGCAAATACTGTAATAACATGTGTAACCCTGTGTAGTCTATGGGTTATATGTCTTTCTCTTCCTGAGTAGTAATCCCTGATAAGGGCAGGTTGCCAGGAGTAATCATGAGGTTTTCCTTCATCCCCTGTGATGTGTATGGTGTAGTGAAGGAAGTGACATCATGCTCTGTGTCCACTTACAGTGACACAGGGGTGGTGCCTACTGAAGCTATATAGTATGCAACACTTCCTGAATTTAGTCAGTGTCTCATCCCACCTGAATGAGACTGTCTGACCCAACACACTGCCAGGGCTCTGGTAAGGATTGTGGCCCTCCCCTAGGGGAGAGGTGGGCAGACTATTCCCCTTACTCTATTAGGGAGTAAGGGAAGAGCAAGGACAGCTTCTAGGGCCCTGACTAGGAGTGGTGTCCAGGGAATTCCTTGAGGTGGGCAACCTTTATGATGAGCTGCTAGTGACCGGCCGCAATGATGGGCAGTCTGCCACTAATGATGTTAATAAAGAATGTCCAACATGAAAGAACCTTCTTGCCTGAGAGTGGAGTCATTCAGGGAGAAGCTGCACACAGAGGTTCTCTTTCAGAGACTCCTCCCTGCTGTCGTGGGGACCTGGAAGAGATGGAGGCGCTGTACCAGAAGTGAGTAGTTCTCAGCATTACCTCATGAGCCAGTCCTGATGCATTTCCCCATATCACCGTGGAAGACTCAGGAGTTCTGCAAGCCAGCAGGTGCACCACACTACATTACATGTAACATGGGGCAGTTTCCTCACGTAAGGGGCCAATGTGAGATTGGGGGGGGGGGGGGGGGGGGTGAGGGGAGGGGGAAACACCATAATATATGTTATAACATTCAACATTCAGTTGTGATGGTAAATTAGATAATATTTACTATTAAAGTATTTCATGATATTAGATTTTGTGAATCCATCAATTTGCCAAATATTTGAGTCATGGTCCCAAAAGACATGTACGATTCATCTTTCAATATATGTTAACCAGGAAAGGCTGTCATGGTATCATTGAATTAACCAAACCATTGCTATATTAATATATAAATGCACAAGAAAATATAAACCATTTTAGACAGATTTCTTTTTAGAAGAGAGAATTTTGCAATAGATTTCTTTGCTCCTCC
Organism: Ascaphus truei; assembly: GCF_040206685.1. Classification (NCBI taxonomy): domain Eukaryota; kingdom Metazoa; phylum Chordata; class Amphibia; order Anura; family Ascaphidae; genus Ascaphus; species Ascaphus truei. Next base: position 102,589,617 of record NC_134484.1, read on the forward strand.
AGAAAGATCCACTAGATGGCAGTCTAGAAATATTATTGCCTGGTTTTAAATATTAATAGGCAATGGATTGTGACTTTAATCTAGTGTTTGCTTTGCTTTAATCCAAATGATGCAAGCAACCACGAGTAATGTATTGCATCTTCATGTCAGGCTAAAGAAAGTAGGTTTTCCGGATTAGGGCGAGTTGTTTATTGTAGTCTTTTCTTAGTTTTTATTTCTGGGAAAATAATGAATTTTATTTCTTTCTAAAAATGTTTTACCAGGAAGTAATACATTGCGAGTTACTTCTCGTTTTCATGTATGTCCTGGGCACAGAGTTAGTGTATGATAACAATACACGGTTTCATTAAATGAACAGGGGTTATACATTATATTTAAAGACATTGCATTGTCCTTATAAACACACACATTCAACTTCTGTTTTGTGGGTTACACAAGTTATTTTCTGATATTTTAGACAGTCAAAAGGAGCATAACAAATATACAATGCTGTCTTCATTTAACCCTTTGGGCACTTTTACATATTTTGCTAAGTTTAGTCCATAGGACAATAAGAATTTGTGTTTATTCAGCGTAGGTACCTGATATATTTGGAGTTTACCTTGAAGGGGTTGGCAGGCTTGAATACTTTTTTAACCAAATTATGCAACTAAATGACTCCTTTGTTATTAGATGTAGGATCCATATGTAGAAATGTAACTAATAAATTACAAGACAATTTGGAGGAGCGCTGGAATTGGATATTTTTTTGCCATAAATGTGAGGCCCGTGTCTTTCTTACTGCATAAAGGAAGAGCAGGTTATATGTATTTGTTTTCCAGTCACTTGGAGCATGGTCAACATTGTAGTCACTTCTACTCTCATTGGGAAAAGGTTACCCTGAATATCCTTTATTGCTGGGATTCAGTCCGGCCTGGAGAGGTCAAATCAAAATTAGTTCATATTTTAAAAAAAAATAAAGAAATAATTACAATTATTTTAATTCTGGTAAATAAGCTATAACATACTATATGTATCAAAAGTGTATTACCAAGCTATATAATTAGAAATTGAGGTACAGTATGGAGCATGCACAGAGATCAATAATAAGAATAGGCAATATACTGTGTCTAACTAAGACCACACATTACACATTCAGGATACAGTTAACAAAATGAATACAGATACAGACGTCTAAGAACATCCTTATCTTACCATCTAGTCAGTCAAAAGTGAGAAAAAGTCAAAATTGAGCAACATACTAATAGAGCCTTACAAGATTACACAAAACATGTACACGGGAACAGTACTTTCGAATTAAGCCGACCATGATTGTGGCAATATATAACCAATGTGAAAGACATTAAAAGAGCCAATCCAAGCAGCTTAAAAAATATATCTTTTTTTTTAAAATATATGCAGCCTTTGATTAGTTTTATTGAAAATGAATGACCTAAGCTGCCGTTCGATTGGTTCTCCCGTGATCTATCAGCAAAGATCCTACTTCTGAGGGTTCACTAAATGGTTGCCTTTCGGTTTCAAAGCAATCCTTAAGTATTGTATTGTATTGTATGTCTTTATTTATATAGCGCCATTAATGTACATAGCGCTTCACAGCTTAAGTTAGTGTAACTCAGCAGCTACCCGTACCCTTATATGACAGGTAACATTATCTATTGTTACAGTTTGCAGTTCAAACTACTGGGAATATTGGCAACAAATGATCACAAGCAGGAAAGATGTTACAAAGATCTTGCACTGCTGGGGAGGTAGGCTAAAGCCGGCTATAGAAATCAAAAGATGCTCACTATATTAAAACTGATAAAAAATGGCATTAAGAGTTGATTTTTAAAATAAAAAAGGTAGTAACTATTATCTAATACTATAGGACTGTAGAATTTTGCTTGGATTCATCCTTTAATAAACTGGTTACTAAAGTCTAACAAGTACATATACTGCAATGTAACATTGTAACATCAAGAGAGATTATATATATATAACAGCCCAAAGTGACCTTATATAGATGAGATCAAATAAGAAATACTTTAAACATGTACCAATAACACTGTAACAGGGACGTATCCCTGTTTAGGGGTCTGAGAAATCCAGCAGAGAGCTGGTTAATTGCTGGGTAATCAGAGGAGAGTAAAAAACCCCTGCTGGGGACAGTCCCAGAGACTCCTTAGCACTGACACACTGTGCTGACATAGGGAGATTAAGTATTGAGCACACAGAAGAGCTGTGCTGATAACAAGACACCAGACATCTTTTCCTGGGCCCACCTAGACTCAGAGACTGCCACAAAGAGCCCCTGCATACAGGTACCTCTTGAGACTTTGGGGTGACGGGTGGGTAAGGGGCTTCCCCCCCTCATTCCCCCCCCCCCAGCCTTGCATATATGGACTGGGGAAGTAAGTTAGCCCTTATACAGGGATAGGTGTTTGTTTCTGTGGATTATGTTTTGCCTTAAAATGCTGTTTAAAGTGACAGGCTAAATAAAGCCATGTAGGAACATGGCATTGAGCAGGATGAATCACTCTAACGCGTTTTGTGCATACAGACGCCTGTATGCATGAAACGCGTTAGAGTGGTTCTTCCTGCACAACGCCATGTTGTCATTTGATTAATAAAGCGTTTTAATCAATTTTTGCATCGTAGCCTCCACTCTGCATCCTGTGCTCCGATGTACTAACCTTTGGAATTCCTACATGACATTCTTAACGTGAAGCACGCACTGGAATCAGACAAGCATCAAACTGTGAGTTTCAATGGTTGTCACTTATGTGTACACAGGCTGGTGTACTATGCTCTAGGGTGTATTTCCATATAGGCAGACAAATAAGTCAGAGTAGTTCATATACAGCCCTTGATCTTTTTCACCTACCAGAGGGAATATTATTCATCATTGTACCGCTTGGGCTCACCACGAACAAAGCGGGACCCTGGTACTGAGGTGGGAAAGTACAAGACTGCGCACCCACAGCAGCGGAGGCACGCCTGGAGAGTGGATAGTCAGCGTAGCCGGGTCTGGGTAGGAGAGATCTGGTTAGTTGTGATACTTGCCGAAGTCCAGGGGCAGGGCCAGAGGGATGGTCTATGTCCATTGAGCTGTGATCAGGTGTTGGAGCCGGGAGAGTGGTAGTATATCCGATAGCCGTGGTCAGGGATGAAGAGGTGCGGGTAGTCAGATGCAATCCGGGGTCTTTATCCAGAAAGGGTCCAATTGTCAAGCCGGGGTCATTATCCAGAGAGGGTCCTAAAGTCAAGCCGGTCGGTACACAAGGGAAGCAGCAGAGAAACACAGGAACAAGGTACAAGGCAAGGCACAGCAATCGCAGGAACACAAGGCTACACAGGATTATGCACAGCAATGAGAGAATAAGTAGGCAGGGTTTAAATAGGAAACAGGAACCAGTAGGAAGGGGGGCGGAGCGGAGGCGCGGCCTCGGCGGAGACCAGGATAGGCTGCCGGAGACAAGGAGGCAATACTGGCACTTGACACGCAGCTGGGGAGCGGTGCATGCTTTCACGTGCGCGCGCTGCGCATGAGAGGTGTGCAACGCGACCGGGGGACGGAGCCAAGCTCCGTGGTACAGCGTGAAGAGCAGCGGGTGCGCGCGCGCTCTGTAACCAGAGCGGGGAGGTACGCTGCAGCAGGTAAGGAGGGAACACCTTACAATCATATACACTACCCATTTTATGAGCTAATTTATTGTGACCTTACATCTATACGCACTGATGCTAATATAGTCCCACTTCAAGCAAGTTTAGAATTCAAGCAGTTATATATTGCTATTGCTTATTCAGGACCCAGATGAACTGATATTCAGGACATTGTTCTATTCTCTTCTTAAATAAAGCCATTTTTAATTTCCCCCAAATCAAATCCCCCTGAGTATACCTCTGCACAGCTCTCTTACAAACACTATAAAAGGAAATCATTCATACAAAGACCAATTGTGTAATGTTTTGACATAAAGTGGAAAAAATGTAAATGTAACATAAATAAATGGATGGTACAAACCACTATTCAATAAACGTGTCAGTCAAAGCATGTGCATGCATCATAAACTAGTCACATGAACTGACTGCGTATTTAAGGTACTTTACAGTAAGTTACGCTGAATCCATGTAGTCCACACATTAAAGGGATCTTCTAAGATATCTAATAATGGAGATGGGCGAATCTGCCCAAATCCATTTCTTGGATTATCTCGCATTTTCCCCCCAAAATCCGTTTCATGGTTTCAAAGCCGTGGACGGATTTGGTCAGTTTTAATCCGCGCTGATTCATCAAAATCTACCATCGGATACAATCGTTGTGGGATTTGTAGAATCCAATCCACAGATTCAGCAATTCGTTGGCGGATTCTAAAGAATCCACCAACAGATTTCTGAATCCGTGGATTTGATTCTGCAAATCCATCCACAGGTTGCAGAATCCGGAGTGTATTCGTAATAATAAAATCTGCAAACCGAGAATCGTCTTTTTTTAGATAAATCTGCGGACTAAAGCAGCTGGTCAATCCGTTGTGGATCCAAATACGCCCCCCCCCCCCAAATTGCCCATCTCTATCTAATAGAAATGTGTATTAGGTCCCTTGGGGTGTAACCTACATCAGCAGACAGTACCATTCAATATTTGTTGATGGAACTGAATTCATCGTAGCAGAGCCAGAAGTATCAAGGAGACCGACAATTACAAAGGGTTCCCACTAGTATGTAGACATTATAGTCAGCAAGTGTCTTCATAAATATGCACCATGGAGTCCCGCCTAAAAATTGATCTCATAGGACCGAACTTGTGTTAGATTATGGTCAAAGAGAATCCATAGTTCAATACGAGTATTGTCAACTGACATCAAGGGTATAGAGAGCGTGTTATAAATGTTTTTTATAAAGACTGATGATTCTGTGAAATAGTGAGATGTAAGGAAGGACAATGCCAAAGTGCAATAGTTGTAACCAGCAAAATGTTGAATTGTTAGATTATAAGAGGCTCAATATTCTTATATTGAAAAACTATGATCCGTAGTATACAATGCATGTCCATGCTGTCTGACCACAAGAACAATGTCATCATCGGTTACATAGAGCTTAATAGATTCATCTAACTAGATGTACAGTATAAAAGTAGTATTGTCAAGGATATACATCAACCATATAGAAATACATGCAAATAAAGAACATGTTAATCTTATGGGTATACATCAGACTGAAGAAAGAGCCACAATAGTGACTACTGTACTGTATTCGAACTTTGAGCATGTAACCATGGTAGTCCCCAATAGCAATAAGAGATTGGAATCCACTGATGTATAACGCATGTAGAGGAGAACTAACAAATTGTAGTCCTAGACATAATAACCATCTATCAAACATAGAGAAACAGCCCAAATTAATATCCTCATTGAGTCCACGTGGAGCTAATGTACCTAGAAAAAAAATCCATTTGCTTTCCTTTGTAATATTTTTTTTTAATGTCACCACCTCTTGCCGGTCGGTGTCTGCATGTGATCAATAATCAGATACTTGAGGGTTGCAAGTTGGTGACCTTTATCCACCAAATGTTTGGCTACCAGCTTCACAGATTCCCCCCGGGCTATGGCAAACAAATGTTGGATCTATGTTCCGTCATTCTCTGGGTCGGCTCCAATACTGGAAGTGACGTGTCGGCTCCAGGTAGTGATGCACCATGGCGGCTTGAAGCAGCAAAGACGGCGTGATGTGATGTTCTGATCACCAACGTTCTATGCTGTTATCCCATTGGGATCCTGTAAGCCTCCACTTTTATTGTTTTTGGATAAATTTGTGAGATTTTACCTTGGCTCCGTGTGTGTCTCTCTCTTTAGAGATTACACCTCCTCCACATAGCCTCCATCTGTGGCCCTCTAGTCTGTTATACTTCAGCTATAGAGGTGCTCTTTTGGGAGCTCCATTTGTTTCATATTGCTACAGTGTTGCACTATGTATTTTATTTCTTTTTAAGGTACCAACGCTCCCCTGGTTCTTCTTTGACCCTGTCTTTAATGGTAATGATTTTTTTTAGGGAATAGATGTTCATATTTCTTGGGTGCATCAGACTTGATCAACAGATATCTCAGATTAAAATTTCATTTATGTGCAAATATAGGTTTAAACTGTGTGAATGGAAGAACACGTTCACTTTACAGAATGTACCAATGTCTTGAACAATTGTTTGGTCAATTTGGATACAGTATGTGTGAATATTTTGTAACTGCTGGTAAGCGTTTGTTACTAGGTTTGATTTGTGGTGTTAGTAGCAGGTGTTGATTTGTTCCTTGCTGGATCCATGCAGGCTGGGTGTAGATATGCAGATGTTAGAATGAAGGGCGCCAGGAACTTTTATATTACAAACAGAGAGCTTTACAGTGAGGCCCTCTTCAAATGTTACTCCTTAGGAACCTGATTCTAGAACACGCGGGGGCGCTGTATACTGTATAAACATCTCCCTATGGTGACATCACTGGTCAGAATGTCTACTGGGAAGTGTCTATCCTTTCTGCAAGTCATCCTGTATCACATGATGAGAAGCGAAGTAATTCTGTATGACCCCACACAGTTAACCCTCTAGGGTCCTTAACCCCTTAACCACCATTACCCCTTAAGTCCCTAGCTGGGGGGCTATGCTACCAAGCAAATAAGGTCAATACCTGGTTCTATAGAAGATATCAGCTTTCCCTGGCTCCATACGTAAACAATGTGGACCGAAAAGGGAATACATATCCACTGAAAGTAATATTCTTAGATGCAGCTGCTTTTTTTTTTAATCCCAAAGCCATTTTGGCTTTATTTTTGTTAAATAAATCATATTCGTGTAATCCAGGGGGAGCATATCGCCCGAAAGAGAATAGAAATAAACACAACTAAGTGTAGATGGTACAGCAATGTAGAGAAAACAGCTCTGAACAACAGGCGTATATATCCTAATAAACAAGCATCTGTTGAGGATATAGATACCATCCATAGTATGGACATCCCCCCTCCCCCTTTTATTACTATATATATGCTTTGAATAGCATATATGGTTTTTTACTATTCCATTGCCATCTTGCATCCCTTGTAGCCATTCATGTAAGAGCCTCCCTAAATTTGTTTGTATGGACTGCCCCAGCCCTTTTTTCCCTTAACAACATCCTTGCTTGTTCCTTCTTATCCCCCTTCCATTTTTTCATATTCATTTTTTCATATTCATTTTTTATTCATTTTTCTTTTTTCACATTTTTTATGTATTCGATAATTCATATTAATATATAGATTTTCTGTGGAGCTGTTCTCCACCCCCTTCTTTCCCATTCCACTTCCTTTTATTTTTACAGCTGGATTATGTGTTATGGACATTGCTGTTTTTTCATATTGTTAAATGAGCATGTTATTGCAAGATATATATGTCAAGTTTCCTGCTGATGTAGTGTATTATGTTTCTATTTGCCTGTGTATTCTACTATGGATGGTATCTATATCCTCAATAGATGCCTGTTTATTAGGATATATATGCCTGTTGTTCGGAGCTGAAGAGCAGCTGTATTATTAGAAGCGAGACACTGATTGGAGCGCACTTACCAGTCAGGGTATTTAAGCCTGCAGTCTGTAATGGAACACTATACTCCTGATGAAGCCAGAGACCCTACAAGGTCGGCGAAACGCGTTGAGGAGGAGTCCCTGAGCCAGTTGGATCGATCACAAGTTCGCGGAGCACCTTGGAGCCACGGAGAGAAGCCGGGGGGAAGTGACGTCACGGAGTCGATGGCGCGACGAAGCGGAAGAGCAGAGCACACCGCGAGGTTGACCAGCCGCACGCGTCCCCCCTGGAGGGAGGTGGTGAGAATATCTGATGCACCGCGACCATTGATTTTATCCATTGCACTATTGTAAGTGTTCATTTTATTAATTGCCATAAAGCTGTGTTTGTCACACTGATCTGCACTATTAGTTCTTTCTTTCTCTCGAGTGCTACCACCTGCTAGAGACACTGACTGGCACATTGAGGAGTTAAACAACACCTGCACATCCATACTCTGCCATACATTCCAGTGCCTGTTTTGATTTGGAATCCTGTAAGTAGGAAACCTATAGAGCCTGTTTTCTCTACATTGCTGTACCTACACTTAGTTGTGTTTATTTCTATTCTCTTCCGGCCGATATGCTCCCCCTGGATTACAAGAATATCATTCAAGTTTTTGGAGCCAGTGAAGACGGGATCCACCAGAGGGTTTGAGCTGGTTATCAGAGTTTATTATTCTTCTCATTGCACTTGCACATCACATTATTTACTTTAGTAATTATATTGTAGCTAGCGCCTTTTGTCACTATCACGCATTCACTTCTGTTAAATAAATCATGACACGGTGTAATATGTCATGTGTTGTTGTTCATCTGAGGTTGTATTTACCTATTTTTTTAGACCTGCTAAGGAACAGATGATTGTTATTATGTCAAACCATAGAATTCAAAAAGGGTGTATTTTCTTTTCACAAACTATATATATATATATATATATGGAAATATTACTGTATGCTCATTTGCATGTCTTAGACAGGTCAGCAACCCTACCTTTCACCATTATCACCCAGCACACAGCACTTCCACTGCAGCAAGCGATTCTGGGAAATGACATGCAAATGAGCACACAGTGCCACCTTTTGCTTCAAAACCATTTTAAACATGGTTCCCTATAGGCTTAAGCTTGCTGCATGGTCACAGCTTTAAGCACAGCCAGGGTTAAGATGCATATCCAGTAAACCCACCCACAGACCATGCATATTTATGTTATATTTCCATTTGCTTTGCTGTGGAGGGTTTTTGTCACTTTTTTTTACTCACCATAACTTAACTAAGTGTATATATATTTATATATATATATATATATATATATATATATATATATATATATATATATATATATATATATATATACATATATACACGTATATATATATACACACACACACATATATATATATCTATCTATCTATCTATCTATCTATCTATCTATCTATCTATCTATCTATCTATCTATATATATATATATATATATATATATATATATATACAAAAACACAGAAAAAACAGGCGCACTCATAGCGTAAAATTGTATAACAATAAATTTATGGAATAAGGGATTAAAAATACACACTCACAAACAAAGCTGAATAAAAAGCATTTTTGAGTACAACTCAGCCCGTTCAGACGCAGGAACCCAATGAGAAGGACTTCGGTGTGATGTCCGCGGTGTGTCCTGCTGCAATAGCCCCTCTGTGTCCTGGCAGGGACCGAAAATCACGAGGAACGCCGCCTTCCCCTTGATCCGGCGTTACACAGAGAATGCACTGAACCAAATCTCGCGTGTGCTCGATGACGTCAGTGAGGTTTCAGCCGGAGAAAGTTCACAGTGTAAACAGGGACTTAAAAGTCTGGATGGCTGGTAAAAATGCTAGCAGCGCAGCAAAAATATGATGTAGCAGATGAGTGTCAGTATAAAATATACAGACTGGACAGTAGGCTCCACAGCACTCTCTATGCGTTTCGTCTCGAACGAAACTTCATCAGGAGAGATTTGGTTCAGTGCATTCTCTGTGTAACGCCGGAGCAAGGGGAAGGCGGCGTTCCTCGTGGTTTTCGGTCCCTGCCAGGACACAGAGGGGCTATTGCAGCAGGACACACCGCGGACATCACACCGAAGTCCTTCTCATTGGGTTCCTGCGTCTGAACGGGCTGTGTTGTTCTCAAAAATGCTTTTTATTCAGCTTTGTTTGTGAGTGTGTATTTTTAATCCCTTATTCCATAAATTTATTGTTATACAATTTTACGCTATGAATGCGCCTGTTTTTTCTGTGTTTGTGTAGATATCTTCAAGGAAGTGGTGTTCCCTTCATTCGGGCTGCAGAGACTCTTTTGGATAGCAATTGGAAAATTTTGGGATTTGTATATATTTTTTATATATATATTTTTCTGGACATTTTCTTTTTTGGTGTATTTTATATGCATTTTATTGTTTTATTACATTAGTTTTTTATCATTTTTATTTTTATTCATTCCACTGTGCATAGCATAGGTTTTTATTTTTATTTTTATTTTTATAGAGGTTATATATAGTGTTAGGTTGGCGCCAATTTTTTCTTTTGTTGTGTTATATATATATATATATATATATATATATATATATATATATATATATTGATCTATTGTGGTTAAAAAGGTTAATAAGGGAGGGACAGTAGTCATCATGGAGAAATTGAAACACCGGCAACACAGTCATTGTAGACACTTTAAAGAGTGCCATGGTCAAAGTCCGGTAGGGATTAAATGTATTCGTATCGATATGTTGGAGCCAAATTGGAGAGGGTGAAATATGCTGAACCAAATCTGTAAACTAGAAACAAAATGAATTCACCTAATGAAAACTTTGGCGCCTAATGGACATAACGTCAATATTGATTTGGGAGCTTTTCTCAATAAATAATAATAATCATTGAAACCCGACGCGTGTTTTGTTCCCGTGGTAACTTCTTCGGGGGTTCCCATGGGAATGAAACGCGCATCGGTTTTCAATGACGTGGCTACTGTGATGTCACTGATGCAACCACAGAGCTAAGCTACGGTCTTTTGCTATTCCGACCTCGATACTTTTGGTTACTATACTAAGCAAGCTAAACTTTGTTGTGGGCCCCACAAGGCAGCCACTAGCATTAGTTAGCACTCTGAGTAATTATACGGAAAGCTGCAGTGCTCCGGTGATCAAAACCGCCTGTATCTGTTTTGGAGACGGGTTGGCATGACTCACTGTGGTCAGCCCCCTTTTCAAGTACTCAATCTGCACGCTTTAAGGTCCACATAGTGGGTATTTCTCTCAGTGCACTTGCTCGAGACCCTCTCTAGGGTGTATGGTGTGGATCTATACATTGGATCTGTATCTATTGGTTTTTGTATACAGGGCCATGAGTCAGTACACCCTGCTTTTACAGAGAGTGCGTGTATTGTTGTTTTCAGGAAGAGCACACCTCGTATACATTAGTGTATGAGATTTGATACTCAATAGTTTTCTACTACACACCTAACACACCATCTGATGAGTGCTTCTGTATGACACCTAATATTACACCAATTTGGCATATGATATGTGCCATACATGACCACATGGCCATACATGATATGACCACACAGCTTGCTGTTATCAATTATTTTAAAGTATCTTTACTGCTGCAACTATTAGGAATCCTATACACCATTAAGATTTCCATGCAGCTACAGTGGGAAATTATTATAGCAATCAGCGTCAAATAGGTATTAACTTTACTTCGTTTGAATTCTCTCATTTTCTTTATAATCAATACATTTAAGTAAAATTAATAAAATATCAGTAGAGGTAAAGTACTTTCTATAGGGATTCTTTTCGTATTTGTTTATATGTAATACTGCATTAGATGTAAGAAAATAATTTTACATATTTATTTATAAAAATGTTTAACCAGAAAGTAATACATTGAGAGTTACCGCTCGTTTCCAAGTATGTCCTGGGCACAGAGTTATAAAAAATACATGGTTACATTAAAGAACAGGGGTTATACAGGCAATATGCCGCAGCTTTGTTCCCAAAACAAAACGAGCAGTGCATCTTAACACATTTTCCCCAACATTAGGAGTAGAGTCGGTCTCTCGTCAGCTTATTCTTTAACAATAAATTCCATCCAAAGCATTTGCTGCTTCTTTTGCACAAACTGCTAGTCCTCAACATATTGCTGGTTTTCTTTATATGGTTCATTTTAATTACTCCTAATACACAATGAGTAATTTTGTGGCACGCAAGCTGTAATTGAGATGAATCAGCTCATTTCGTGCCGTTGATATAGTTTGACCTGTGATTTTAAACAAACTGTGAAAAATAACTTTGTAAGCATAACATAGAAACAAAATACATATTTAAAAAAAAACAGTTGCCTTGCTTTTTGCCTATGTCTTTGCTAGTTTTATCAATTAAGCTCCGTTATGCAATTTTTATAGCTCAACAGCTTTGCTATTTTTGCCCTTCTGCTTCTATCAATTATTTATTGCAACCAATGCCGGAACAGAAACTAATATATCTTTAAATCTGCAATGCTTCATACTCAATGACTTAAACATAACTGACTTCATTGTCGATGACTGTTACAAATGTAACATTGTAAAATCAAACACATTGATGTATAACTGCCAAATATTTGTTCCTTAGAGAGGAAGAGTCCAATAGCCCCACGGTCTAATTGCTCATTGAAGACTTCTAGGTTACTACTGTAGATCTACCTTTGATTCTTGGAAACTTGGAAACTATAGGGAGTTGGTGTGTCACTGTTGTGATTGGCATCCGTACTGCTATTTACTCAGCCAGACTCATAAAAATGCTGTGTAAACCAAGCCAGGAATGTAGTAGCATGAATTATACAGCTAACTAACATTTCCGAACAGTATGGGGGATGGTCACTAAGTGATAACTGTTAGTGATCAGTGCAAGCGAAAACAATATGTTTCACAAACTATTACAAACTATTACAACTATTACTGTTCAGTGAATAATCTTCTCTCTGGTTTTTATCTTCTCCAGGATTTCATCCACGTTGGCATCATATTTAAAATTCTAGATGTTAATAGTGATTAAATCCTCAATGTTTGTGTGCCATTTATGTTTGTTAATTAACTTCCTACATAGCGGTTCTGCAGCTGGTGGAGATTCGACTGGCAGTTGGGAAGCGTAGTAGACAGTGGGAGATGTTGCATTTCCAATCATGCAACTATTAAAGAAAGAGCCTGTTGAGGCAGAGGGAACAGACGTGGTAACACATTTCCAGGTGATGTGTATCCAAGTGTTGTAGAAATAGATTGTGCACTCCTGGGTCAGGGAGGGAATTTATTTTCTGATTGAATAGGAAAAGAGGTGACGTTGTAGACGAGAGTGATATTGTGAGAACTTGGCTCAAATGCTGAGGAACATGCAAATATTCATAGTTTGAGCCTCACGTTACAACCACTTCCCCCCCTTCCCCACTGGCCAACAGAAGAGGTCTACACCAGAGTGTCTATTCAGGTGCTGCTCAGTGTCTCTTTAACCTTGTTCTCAGGGTGCTGGCATTAGTGCAGGGCTGGTATGGTGAGCAATAAGAGAAAGGGCACCAGGAACTTTTCTTATCCTTTATTACAGGAACACAAGGCCCTTGCTTAAGGAATCTCCTTAAGTACCTACCTGGAGTACCTGTCAATTCCACTCTTGTGGGTGGAACACTCCTCAGTCATATAGAGGGGCGCTATCTTTAGGAGTGACACTTCTCTAGCTGGAAAACAACAAAGTGTTTGTAACACTAACATGTAGTTATAGACTAACAGGACTTACATTATGTACATTGAGAGCCCCCATCTTGGTCTCCTCCTTGGATCACAACCCAGAATGTTCCATCCACTACCCAGTAGTGACATCACTAATCACCATGACTGCTTGGGGAGTGGTTTGGATTCTAAAAACTACCATTACTTAAGGACATCACTAAGCACCTTCTAGAAGGTGGGTGTGGCTAGGTTATGCCTAGTCATCCATGTGATGGATAGAGATGATACACTGCAGCTATACCTGCAGTTAACCCTCTAGGGCCCTTAATTAAGTAGCATACCCAAAGGGGTGCTGAACGTCAAACAAAAATTGCTCAGATGTGGACTATACAGTATGTGGCAGCTGTGAGGAGCAAGATAGTAATGATAGGATGTTGTATTGGAGGGTTGACATGGAGGACATTCTGAGGAAAGGTATGAAGAGGTTATGCAGAGGGTGATCAACAGCTGGAATATATTCACTAGATGGTGAACTTTAGGGGTGATCATTTTTTTCACTGTTCTCTAGTACTATGTTCAAATTGTCAAAGACAAGACTCAATGGTTATCAAACCTCTAATTGGGAACACGTTTAAGAAATACAGTAACCAATTTTCTTGCACACGTGAATACACTTAATTTAATTTTGGGTACTGGTTATCTGATCGAGTCGACTTTTGAGATCCACTATTCTAGGAAGACACAATATTGTATATGCTCCGGCACCGATGTGTCATGTGGACTTTATGCTGCTCATTGAAAGACTAGTTTGTAGCTCATCCACTGAGGGATCATTTTCACTCATTGCTTTGTTGATATCATAAGCAACACGTAGCACTGTAGTTCTGCACTAGAGATGTATAAAAGAGGTTCGCAAACAAGGCAACATTTGTCATTTATTTTCAGTATAATTTTTTCCAATGGTCACATGACTATGACCATGAGAGGCTGCTTTTTCGATATGTGTCCAATAAGTGAATTTTATATTTATTCATAAAATGTTTTACCAGGACGTACTGTATTACATTGAGAGTTACCGCTCGTTTTCAAGTACAGTATGTCCTGGGCACAGAGTTATGGTGACAGATACATGGTTATATTAAATGGACTGAGGTTATACAGTCAATTCACAGACATTACATGGACAGTTAGAATTGGAAAATTGGGTACATGGGATAAAAGGGCTGGCGAGTTTCAGATTGAAACTAGAGCAGCTTTAACATCACCAAACATCAGCGAACAGCAGCAAACGACTCATACTCTTGGGCTGCCCTTCAGCTGGCCCAAAAGTCTGCCCGCCTTTGGGGAGACACAGATGTACACTGAAGGGGTTCAGATTGCATGCAGCTAATATATGCATCTGTATACTGTATTATATGGGGACAAAGCAGGTTCCAAATCTAATCTTCGGTGGCTTCAAACTTTACTCTGAAGTTCAAGTGAAATTTGTGAATGAGCGTTCGAATACACGTGAAACTGAAGTCAAAAAACGAGAAAGGCTTGGATTTGTTTGTTTAAGCAGCATATCTTGGATAGGATTAAATGAACTTCAATTGAAATGATGCATGTTAAACCGTAGCAGCAGTTTTACTCTGGGATCCTTATGAAATTGCACCCAAATATTTATGTCTGAAATATTAGTTAAGCACTGAAATGTACTCGTATTATTCTTCTGCCGTGGAACGGTATCCTAGAAAGCACAACAAAAATAGAAGCATTTAATTGGGCAGGTGGCTACTGTATATTTCCAGTAATATGTAACACGTTCAAATTTTATATCTACAGATTTAGATAGAAATGAAAGGGCTGAACTTTCTCTTTTTCAAATAGAGATCTTGCTCCAGTTTAACAGTATGAAATAAAATGAACATTGATTTCATTTGTTGAAATCCTAGATTGAATAGTTCTTTACTCTACCTTATAACTAAATGGGCTCACGGTGCCCTTCAATGATTCTCTCAGCTCTCAAATGTCTCTGGCAATAATATGCTTGGATATTACTGAACTGTGACTGAATCATCATTTGTGCTAAATGTGACAGGGCAAAATGATAATCTTCAATAAACCTTTAAACTACATTAATCTTTCATGGAGGATCAGATGCTAAGCAATATTTTGAGGTGATTCCTCCGTTGGTATTTATGAGTAATTCGCTAATACTGTTCCCCATACAAATGTGTTAGCTAATATTAACCCTCACATTTCCTCCTGGGGATTTGTGGATAGGCTTATTTTTCACATTAAGTAGCAATGTTCTGATATAGATGTGCTTCTTGGGCAAAGGTTGAATTACCTAAAAAAAAGAGTAGTAATGTGTCTTATACAAAAATCTACATTTCTGAAAAGGAGACAGCCTTTCTACAATATAAAAAAAAAAAACACACACCAAATAACATTTTTTAAATAGAAAGGGAAACAAAAGTGTCAAAATAAAAATAATAGTGGTACTCTGGGAATTAAGATGAAAATGTAGTATCATCACACTTTGATCATTGTTCTTGGGTAAAGAAAAAAAATCACACGAATGTTTTCGATCAATGTGCTCTATTTGAAGAGGAGAGGAAGAAGGAAGAGAGAAATTGAGTCACGTGGTCAAATTAAATTACAAATAACTACAGACACCTTGGATATAAGTAAATTATACATTTCAGAATGTGGCGCAAGCTGCTTAATTTTCATTCTTTCTTCTTTGTTATTAGTGACACCTCACAATTGACCAATATGACAGTTCTTCATCTGTGTACAGTACTTTGTCCTTGAGCTGTTCAGCTCTCGCTTCCTCCAAAGATACAGGTTTCCCTAGAGATATTACTATGAATACAACTAACTCCTGGAGAGGAAGACTGGGCAGAAAGTAGGAGAATGATAATCTGCACAACACTTTATTATTCTACAAAATATCGCACTCATATATACAAGTAGGTGATAATGTACCAATTATCTTTCTTTGTAAAACTGCAAAAGTAGAATGAGGTCCAGGGAAACAATGAACCAGATGTATCCTATTCATTTTAGTAGGAATTTTGTTCTTTGCTATATACAGTATGGTGCAGTTATTTTACCTCAGTTATGCATTGATACATGTAGCTTTGCATTTTACTAGTTTGTTCTCTGGAATTTTAGCCCTATATTAAAAATGTGGTACAATTATGGTGGCAAAAAATGCACTAAAAGTAATATATTGTAATATATTGCAATTAATAGAATTTTCCTCTCTGATATATCTGGAACATTGTTTATGTCACAGAATTGCACCACTTTGCCTTTTTACATATGCCCCTTAGAGGCTACTTAATAAAGTCTCATGGCTTCTATTCCTTTGAAATATCTAGTGCAGTGATTTCAAACGGGGTTCGTGAGGTGTCTCTAAGGGGGTTGCCAGAAAAGTGTAATGACAGATCCCACTCAGTATAGGCTGTGTGGGGACTGCCTGTTTAGTAAGGCCCCAAACTACGTGGCATGGGTGGTATAACTGTCAATTGCCACATGATCTCCCCGTAATGCATTACATTCACAGCAGCAAGGCATTGTGGGGCGTGACTTTGGATGTCCCGGTGTAGTTGAGGTGCAGTTTGGGGCCACATGCTTAATCTGTTCCCCCCTCGCGCTCAGGATACTATACTGCCTGGGATTGGGCAAACAGTATTGTTAGCAATAGTCAGATGAGTAGGCAATGAGATTCATGCATTGGGGGTTTGCGGAACTTGTACTGTCCAGCAATGTAAAAAAGGTTGGAAATTGGAACCACTGATATAGTGCAATTCTTTTACATTGGTTTTTGTCTCAGATTTGCAGCTCAAAAACTTTTGTAAATAAGCCCTTATTGTGATGTAGTTATGCCAAGGAAGGAAATATTTTATTGTCATCTGGATACATGATAGAAACCATGAACACTTTCTTAATTTGTTTTAATTCAAATATAGTAATTGTTGGGTTATTATTCTTCAAGAAGTGTTTGATTCCTATACTGTATATGCTCTGAAAAAAATATCTTTCTTTATGGTAGAAGAGACTAAAATATGGAATGTTTAAGATGAAGTTGGCACAGCTTCAATGTGTTACATATGCACTAAGTTTCCTTAAAATATGAATATTTATAAAGAGATTCCATGGACCACTGAATAAAGTATTATCTGATTTTATGTAAAACAGCAGGTATAAGCTTATAGGGTCAGAAGAAGAACAGTGGTTCAGTCTCGGTGCTGCAGAGTCAGCACGAGGTGCAAATTAGTCAACTTTGCTTGTATGTAGATTTTCAAGAAGATGTGGAAACATATTTAAAGCTGCGGCTAATGGTCGGAGTGGAACATCTATCCAAATTGAGGCCCCCAAGTATAGGGAAGTGTGATGTTTATAACTGATGCTCCAGGATCAGGCATCAGTGATGTCTCGTGTGTCTGGGGTGGCAATGATTACCGAACCATCCGCAACCCTGGGCCTCCCCCACAACGTGGAAAACAAAACTGCACCTTAGAGTCACATATAGATATAATATATCAACATAAGTCCATTGTATTCCCCAAAGATATGAGGGAGAACCGAAAATTCAGTACTCACGACCATGCCGAATCGATGAACGCTTGGGTGCTTCATGCCGTCTGTAGATCAAGCAAAACGGAACCAAAGGAGGAAAAAAGGTGGTGCACTGCTGTATGAAGGCAAAGGACTAGAATGCAATGAATGAAAGTAAATTTATTGGGCATATAGTGACATAAAAAGAAAGTAGAGGGCAAGAAAAAACCTCTAATGTGTTTTGTGCCTACAGGTGCTTTGCCAAAGAGTAACTATCCAACTCTAAACTACTCATTAAGTACTGGTCTACTATAGAAGGTGTGATATGTGTAATTGGTAGAGTCGTCCCCATTCTTGAGTACTGTGGTTTGTATATTGCCAGAATGAGAGCTAGGGACATAGTGACATCTCTGGTAGAGATCTGTACTCTATACAGAATTGTAATAAAATATAGAATATCAAGAAAAACATATTAAAATTGAAATCATATGGATAAAAATAACTTGTCTTCTCTGTTATGGGCAAACAACAGAATAATTAACAAAACTAATGATAATAATTAATCTACGTGATTATAATATTATATTTTGTTATACATGTGGATATATACACAGAATTGTTATTAATGAATACATATGCATCTCATCTACTTATGGCTTAATCATTTAAGATCGCTGAGTGTAAACATGGTAATATTATATAAAAATATTGGAGTAATGGACCCAGGAAATAAACTGATGGTCTTGATAAGCATATCAAAAATCTGCCAACATAATCACCGTTTGTACCTGATAGATGCGGAAGATGATTGTAGTTCAATGTATCAATGATATCTAAGTCAACAAGGAAAGTAATAGACATGTAATTAAATAATACTCAGATTCATAAGAAACATCTACAACATCAAAGATTCAAAAAGCACCTATTCAAAACTCGATGTAAATACATCAGCAATTGGTTTGACGATATAACTCGGAATCCAATCTAAAACTGATACCTAATCGACCACAATATCTATTGTGGAAATGCCTATATAATAGATCCCCAAACCAATTAGTGAAGAAAATCTTGTGACTCCCAATCTTGCCCTCTACTTTGTTTTTTGTTGTTGTTATGTTCCCAATAAATTGAGTTTTATTCATTGCATTCTAGCCCTTTGCCTTCATACAGTAGTACACCACCTGTTTCCTCCTTTGGTTCCTTTTTACATAAGCTTATGGGATAAAAACCAAAACTAATTTGTATTTCATTGCCCAGAATCCTTGGCTGCAGTGGATGCATTGTATGCTGAGTGACTATGGGGAAAGGCAGGTTTATGAACCTGTCTGAGCAGGGCCACCAACAGAAATCTTAGGGCCCAGGACAAATTAAAGGAGTAGCCCCCGCCCCCTTAGTTATGGGCCTGGGGAAGGGGGGGGGGGGAGTAGGTGTGGGCCTTGGAGGGGAGAGTAAATGTGGGCCTGAAAGGGGGGAGAGTAGATATGGGCCTGGGGGGGAGGGTAGGTATGGACATGGACAGGGGGAAAAGTAGTTTTTGACCTGGGATGGGGGGGCGGGGGAAATAGGTATGGGCCTTGGGGGGAGGACCTTTGGGTGGAATAGGTAAGGGCCTTGGGAGGAGGGGAGTAGGGCCTTGGAGGGGAGGGAGAAGTAGGTATGGGGAGGGGGAGAGGAGTAGGTATGGACTTGAGAGGAAGGGGGTATGAACCTGAGGAAAGGTAGTGGCAGAACAGAGGGGGGAACCCAGCTGATAGAAAAGGTGGCCCATCCTTGAGCTGAAACAAGGGATGGCTCACCAAGTTACTGGCATTGCAGGAAGTTAGGTCTATATTCTGACCAGGCCAGCCGGGTCTGGGATATTTGTCTGTCCTCCCCTGTTGGCGGCCCTGTGTCTGAGACATGGGAATGTGCTCATAAGTGGTTTTTTTGATAAATGATGTTACTGATTCATTTAAGTGAACAGTGTAAACTAATGCTTTTATGGCTTGTATCTTAAAAACTATAAACACACACCTGGTTTATCACCAGCAATACAGAGGCACTGAGTTTGTGGTGTCAGATGGAAGCTAGAAATCCTACGGAGAAGGTTGATTCATTATGTAGGGAAGGGTTGGATAAAACTATGAAATACTTCGGAGCCAGACAGAATTTTTACGAGCCAGCGTTTTGTTAGGTGCTGGCAGCGTTGTGGCATTCCAGCTACCCCCTCTTGTCAGTGGCTATGTGTCACTGTGTGTGTCAGTATGTATCTGTGACACACTGCTACAAAGACATTCACTCTCACACAAACACTCTCACAGACATGCTCTCTCTCACAGACATGCTCTCTCTCTCACAGACACACTCTCTCTATCACTGACAAGCTCTCTTTCACAGGCAATCTCTCTTTCACAGACACGCTATCTCTCTCACTCACAGACAAGCTCTCTTTCACAGGCAAGCTCTCTCTCACTCACAGACACGCTCTCTCTCTCACTCACAGATAAGCTCTCTCTCTCACAGGCAAGCTCTCTCTCTCACAGGCAAGCTCTCTCACAGTCACTCTCTCACAGACACATTTTCTCAATCACACAATCACCGCCGCTGTCGTTCCCAATGTACTTGATCCGGCTTAGATGTCACCGAGGACAGGTCAGTCATCACTGCGCACAGCCGCCAGGGGGGAAATAATACCGCCCAGGATTTTTCCATCCCTGATGTAGTTCATCATTGCACACTGTTTTAATAATAGATACTGTTCATTACAATATGCTACACACTGAAAGGCATAATCCCTCTCCAATTAAGCCTTAGGCCTTCCCATATTTTGTGCAGTCCTAGTTGTTAAACTACAAAGAGGAAAAAGTGAATGCTTTTCCCAGGATAATCAATGAAGGTAATAAATTCCACCCTTAATTTCATTAAAAAAAAAAAGTAAGTATAAGGGGTTAATAGCCTTAATGGGTTAACTGTGTGGGATCACTCAGGTTACTTCCCTCCCCATCATGTGATACAGGATGACTATGCAGAAAAGGGATAGGCACCCCCTTGTATATATTGTGACCAGTGATGTCACTATAGGAAGAAAGAAGGGTATATATAGCGCCACCCAATGTTCTAGGTTCCTCAGAGTTGAGACTGAAGCCTTACCGTGTATTGAGGATGTCTTGTCACCATTTATTGTTTTCGGTTAATGAACGTTCCCTACATAGTTAGACCCTTTATTAAAGGCCCAAGATTGCTGTCTGGCCAGAAGAGGAGTAAGCAGGTGCTCAGTAGGGAGTTCTCAGAGTAGAAGCGCCGGAGCATAATCAGATGGGCTCCACCAGAAGGACGTAAGTAAACTCCCGATCCGACAAGTATAGACAAAGAATATGCTGCACAGAAACGGGATAGTGATCTCAGAGAATAGTGTTTGTTAAGTACCTCTCCAGCGTAGGAGTGAGACCTACCAGAAGAAGAAGCACAGAGTAACCATACTTTTTAACACCAGTTAACGGTCTAGGACGTTTTGCTGTGGCCTTTTGGCCATGACCAAACCACCATCGGCGCTCCTCCACCACATGTCACCGCCAGGACAACTCAACGGCATGAGACCTGGCTGCAGACATCTCGCCGCTTCATATTTTGCAGCACAAAATATCAATAATATGCTGTGCACACTCCCATACCCGACTGCCCGACCTGACACGCTCCGACAAGAAGCCAGCTCCACTAAGCGCATGTTTAAATGTCCCAAACAGAACCCCTACACTGCCCAGACCACCCACTCCGATGCTCCATCTTTAAATGTCCTGCGTGGGACATTTAAAGATGGCGCATTGGAGCGAGTGATCTAGGCAGTGTAGCGGTTCCCACGCGGGACATTTAAACATGCGCTTATCGGAGCTGACTTGTTGTCAGAGTGGATCAGGTACAGGGAGCTCGCGGCTTGATGTCAGAGCAGTCTGGCGCGAGAGAGTGTGGCGAGACATTGGCATTGCGGTGACATGTGAAGTGGCAATGTACCCTGTGGCCAGGTGTCCCGCCGGTGAGATGTCCCAGTGGAACATGCATGGCAGAGGAGCGCCGGCTGCATTTTGGTCGTGGTCATATGGTCGCGGCCAAACATCCCATTCTGCCAGTTAAGGTCTGAAGTGAAGTCTGTCTCATCTATGGCGAACATTATGAACAGCTGTGAATAAAACTCTTGTTTGTACTATAATAGTTCCTGGCACCCATGATTATTCTATCTGCATATCCACGCCAAGCCTGTACGGACCCAGCACCCTGAAAAGGTATGAGACACTGAGCAAAGCCATGTATATATATAAAACGCCTTTTTAGCTGGGCAAGGGGGGGTTACATATAAAAAGTATATGTTTATTGATTCATTCTAAAGATATAAGCTTTTAGAACAACTATGTTACTTTTCCAGACCCTAAATAAGATTTTCGCAAGTTATCTTATCTAAGGTATACTCCCTTAAAATTTAGCTAAAATATGCATTACCGTGACTTTAATTTGGTGATCTCCGAATTTTCCCTAAAAGTAAACATATTTTCCTGTTTGGTATGACATAATGGGGCAGATTCATCAATCGCCAGTACAGGTTAGTGCATCCGACCTGGCGTTCACTGCCATTGACTTGAATTGGAGATCGGAAGAGCTAACCCCGTACCGGCACTTGATCAATCTGCCCCAATGATTCCATAATGATTTTCTTGAATACTCCAGCTCATAAGGGCGTTGTGAGATTACCTCAGTGAAAGAGTTTAGCCCATATTAACTAAGCCATGCTGTTCCCGTAAAACAATCCACTGTCTATTAAAAAAAAATGGGCCTTATGGTGTCTTCCACCACTTGGAGGTATCTTATGAAATATCCCCACTTTATAGGGGTTTTGGGTGGCTTTTAAGAATAACCTTTCTAGCTGTTAATGACAGCAAAAAGGGATGCATTTTCTATCCCACATCACTGTTCTGGTATGTACCTGGTAGTGGTAATAAAATTAATAATCCACCATCTGTCTTTCGGTGTTCTAAGATTACCTTTGAGTAGGCCATATGCAAAGGTAATCTTAGAACACCGAAAGAGAGACAGTTGTATGAATACAAATTTATGCAACTGTTCGGGACACTTAGCGGTGGCCTAAACTGAGACAGCAGTTTCATGAGTCACAGGGGGGAGGCATACAGTAGGTTTCAGTCACAGATAACATTCCAAGATGCACTGTTTTTAAGTTTAACCTTGCTTGCTTTATTCATTGTAACACAGCCGGAAGAAGAGGTCAGTGTATTTCGAAAGCTCGCACAAATAAAAGCATTTCGTTAGCCACAGAACGGTATTGTCTATTCGTTTTTGATTATATATATATACATACAGTATATTAAAAAAAACAAACAAACAAACAGGAAAATGAACTGCACCTAATCCACCTCATTAACTATCAAACAAACAACTCACTTGTGAAAGATACCAATATAACTAACGTGAATAATGTTGTGAATGTTAGTTTTACTCAAAACATTTGTTAATACAAAAAAATACATATAATAATGACAATGTAAACAGTGTATCAATGCAAAAATGATAATGAATACAATTAATATAGGGTGTATAGTAAAAATAGCAAGGTAATGTTATCCAGGGCTGAAATTAATGGATAGGGGGACAATACAGACCAAAGGATAATGGCAAAGTCCACAGAATTCAAACCTCGAGATAAAAATTCATAAAAGGTTCCGGAGTCTGATGGCTAATCTTTAGAGGGTGCCCACATCCAGAGAATGAAAATCTACTAAAAAGGTTTCCCTGCCCCCCACATGTCTGAGCACAGCTGCTCCAGAGTGAACTGGCGCAGTACGCCCGCCCCCCAGGACACTATCTCACCGTCATCTTTACCCCTGAGGAAGTCGTGGTATATGCGACGAAATGCATAGGGACGTAATTACATCACGCCAACGTAGCAGCAAAGGAGCATTGGGAGGCACACGATCGCTGCACCGGGGACCATTCATAGACATCTGGAGGGATTTCGTGGAGTCCACTACATTGGTGGTCCTGGAGAGAAGTCCGATCACTGCTCTATTACTACTTCTTTCCAGCATGGTGGCTATGAGATGTTTCTCATGAAATGCTCGTAAACACTCTACCTTCGAGTGCATTTGTTTTTATTTGTGGCCTCTAATAAATTGTTATACCGTTTTATACTATTGCAACACAGTTCCCCCCCACCCCTCCCCCCCCCGGAAGATTTTACTACTGTTTACTGCTGTTGTGGTGTGGTCATACCTGTGAGGGTCCAGGAGAGCTGAGTGGTCCGCGATGGTGTGGGGGAACAGGACAGGCTTTTGACGATCTTGATGTTCAACTCAGAGTGTCAGCGCCTCCAGCTCCAGTGGGCTCCAGGAGCTCCCGAGTCAGTCTCCCACTAGGGCAGATTCCATCCATACCCCTCCCCAAATAGACTGAGAGCTCAGGCAGGGGTATATAAAAGGAATAATTTATTGGAGCAGCCACTGCCAACAGTACAGCGAATGTGGAATGGTAGATCTGGGTCCCCAGACCTTTGGATGATGCATTGGCCTTAGAATAATAGTGAGGCCTTGGTTCAGCTTGATATTGCTCCACTCCTTACCCAGGAGGGCAGGAGCAGAACCAACATCCTCACCCCAGGAGGGGGAGGCAGAACTGACTCTATAATTTAGTACTTCCCCTCTGATGCACCAGAAGGGTAGGGCACAAGGTCTGTACCAATATTGGCTGTACACAGACCCTTGTGGCACCGCCTCTTCTGTCACTCAGAGTCAGCATGAGGGGGGCCAAAGCCCTTAGAATAGCCTGCCATAGCCTGTAGCTATCAGGACTTACATGACAGGAGGCAGGGAGGCAGTCTGGACCAGCCACGGCTACACTATGGAGTGGGCATCTGTCTGTCTGTCTGTCTGTCAGTCCGTCCGTCCGTCCGTCTGTCCGTCTGTCTGTCTGTCTATCTATCTATCTATCTCTCAATTTGTGACTAATCTACACTACTCCTGGTTTAATACAGCTACTAGAACTTGGAGCTAGAATAACATGAACTGAAAGGCGGAACTGGTTATTTAAAGCTGCAGTTCAAGCAATATCCTGCATGTGTTTTTTTTTAATAAATCAGTTCTGTAGTAAGAAAATATACTTTTAGCATTTTCTGTTTTTAAAAAAAAAACTTTGAAAGACCAATTTTCTTGTATTCTATTTTAACAACCATTTACTAAGGCACTGTCCTGTCATAAGCCCCGGCACACCCCTTTGTGAGTCCTGCCCTTCCTCTTGCACTTGTCAGTGCAGTAGTGCTCATGAATATTCATGAGCTTCCACTGAGTGACAGAAACAGAGGAAATACATTCCCCATATTTAAAGATGTCGCCAAACTTCGCCGATCAATACACACGGAGAACGAATTGACCGGCAGCTATGCAGTTCTTTAGGTAAGTAGAGATTGCTCACATGAAGCTACTGAAGTAAAAAAAAAAAAAAAACTAAAAAAAAAGGGAGCTTGAACTGCAGCTTTAAACTCTGATAAGTTAATTTCTGGATGTAAGCCGCTATTTTCACTCACATTTGCATTTCGTCATATTTATTAAGCTCTTATCACATGCCAAAGTGTCCAATTTTTTTATTTTTTTTTACACAACTTGGTTCCGGTTCTATGTGGTAGCAAACTCACAAAATTACATACACTATTCACAGGCTATTTATTAAACTGCGAGTTTGCAGATTGCCAGGAAAGTCATGACTAATTTAAATTATTAACATGTTCTGCCGGATATGCATTGAAAATATCAGAGTTTAATTTATATATATATAAAAAAAAAAACTTGCGGTTTTTAAAATCATTTTAGAATATGATTTAAATTTTTTATAGGTTTTAATAATTGAAATGATAAAAAAATTAGCAAATAAAAAAACAAAAAATTGTAAACATTTTAAAAATGATTACAAAAATAGAAAATATTAAAAAAATTGTAAAAACAATAATTTTGTTGGGACAATCGGAGAATATTTGAAACTGTAAACAAACAAACAAACAAACAGTACTTCTGTAAAAAGTAAACAAAAAATATTTCCACATTTAAAAAAAATTGATAAAACAAAAATATTCACATGGTTTTAATTTAAAAATAAGAAAAAAATGTGAATCACATTTTTACAGATTATCCCATATCTTACTGTACACATAATTTATTAGCTTTATTATTTCTCTTGTATACCTGTATTGGATGGATTGTAAGTTGATATTTGTTTTCTGTATTGGATGATAATCAACACTAGTTATGGTGATATACCTATTTTTGTATCTCAAATTGCTTTGAAATGTAGAGGTGGAAAGGGATAGAAAATGTTTGACAGAGGACCTTAAAACCTTTAATCTTCTTTAATACCTTTCATAACCTTAGACCAGGGTGCCTAGCGTTTTCTACTACTCTTTAGGGGCAAATTGTCAAGCCGCACCACATTGTTCTTCTGTGTCTTGTAAGACTTCATAACGTACACTTACATTTAATAGGTGTGAATAGGTATGTGTTTGATACTGGTTGAATTATTTAATTTCCCATTAAGTATGCACCCACTGATTTTCATAAAGTATATTTGTTAGGAGGCAGTCATAATATCTATATTGTTTTGGGAAAAACTATTTATCAAAGTGTGCCTTATATATTGAAAATAAACTTTTATCTGTAAACATCTCTGTGCATGCGGAAATACATACATAAAAAATTCGACTGCCTATGGAATGCATACGTGTCCCAGCATTCTGGAGTCTTACCACAACATTTTTACTTTGTAGTTAATGATGTTTGCTGATGCTAATATTCCATCAAGTTAAAACCATGTAAACCAGGAGGGTCCCAGAGGAATGATCGGGTAGGTCTGTCCCCCTGGTTCAGGTGATGAAAAAAAATATGTAAAAATAGAAATACTGTCGCTCTCCTATGTATAGTATACTCTGTTAATAGGAACAGATTGGGTGCATACGGGTAGATAATAGTAGAAAAGGGGGAGGTAGGGAAAACCAAAAAGCAACCTATCTGCACTCACAATCACAAAAGTGGCCTAGGAAATATTCAATCCTGGGGGAAAACACCTATATGCCCACCCACAAATATGGTAGTTAAAATACTTTATTTAACATATATACAACAGACTAATATCCGGGATAAAAATAACAGGGAAAGAAAAAGACAGGGGTGGAGAAAATGATGTCTATAGCTGCCATGCAGCACATCTCAGACCTCTGTAATTTACAGTTCTAATGCAAACAGAGGAGAAGGTAAGGAGCATGGAGGTATATGATCTATCAATCCTAGTACGACGAGGTGTTGGATCAAGGTAGTATTTGGATGTCCAAACGCCGAATATATACCTCAAAAGGTGTATATATATATCTATCTATCCAATGTTGTACACAGTATATCACTGGATACAGTGAGACCTCAGTACTTAGGCAATGTGCTCATTCCATACCTACACAGTATGTGGTATATAGCGATTGTCACGCTGTGATATAATATCATGCCTCTGAATATAGTGTGTATGGTTGTCATTAGTATAAAGCATGGGGTATACAGATAATCGTTAGCCCCAAATAGCAGATTGATACGACCTGTATAAGCTATGAATCCTCCGCATACTCCCCCTCGCAGCTCCACTCCTGCGCTCCCTGATGAAGTCACGAGGGTGACGTTGGTAAAACCGACGTACGTTTCACGCCAGCAAGGTGCTTTGTCAAGATAGGAGGAGTGATATACAGTCACTCCAAAGAATACTTAACCGCATTGATAGAGGCGTGTATATCTCTTTTGGCCAATCGCAGACAAGAGGGGTGGTACAACCAAGGCAATGACACTTATATACGTATCTCGGGTGTTAACCTCTTCTAAGCCTGTTATGGTTGTTCCTATGTATTAAACAATGGTCCCCATCTCAATGTGAATAGATATTAGGACTCATCAGTACCAATGTTGTACTCTAATGTGTGTTACAGAAGTTAATTACACTAGGTTAGGGACAAACCCTACCTGCACCTATGAAATAGTGATCAAGTATACTGTAGATGTGACCTAGTATAGTATGGATCCCTATGAGTGCTGGTGTCCAACCTAGGTGATATTCGAGAGGAATTCAGCGAATGTCGCATAGCCATTCCAAATTAATGACAGTGCTTATTATCTCTGCATCTTTACTTCTTAGTGATGCATTAGCCCACGTTTTGCTTCAATGGCATGGATACATGTTAGCTGTATGTACTCTGAGAGAATACTATGTTGTTAGAGACATAGTGTAGGAGTGTATGAGCCTTAAAGTGTCCGCCTCTAAGTGTCAAAACGGACACTAAGGAGTTTAGGACCCCACTGTATTCCCGGATCCCTCTATTTTTAGATTGTTCACTATCTAATGGCGTAAAGACGCTCATTTGTACATCTAGACTACACTAATCTTCTGTAGATGTAGTGAGCATGTGATTAAATATACACATGCTACACATAGAGATAGTGTCTTTCAGAGTCATACATCATCTCACTATCACCCAGATTGTACACTCATATAGTCAGATGGTGTGTGTTTAAGATACTAAGGAGATACCTTGGCTGAAGCAAAGCCTCTGTCACATGGTCTACTTGAGCCAATCAGAGTTGGGATGGAGTTCCCAAGCTCTGATTGGCTACCGTACCATGTGTCACCGGCCATCTTTGTTTTGATGATGTCATCTTAAAGGCAATTGAAACTCAGCCATTCTGATTGGCTGGCGTCATTGCCTTTAAATGACGTCATCATTTTTTTTTTTTTACAATTCACATGTTTTTCATGGCCCAATCAGGACCGTGGGAAACATTTGACCAAAATGTGACGTCATAGGCCTATAAAAGCCTATGTCGCCTCATTTTTAAGCCAGACGCTGAGGAGAGAACACATCCCCTCCTAAGAAGAAAAGAAGGGCGTGGCAGAAGAAGATGGAAGAAGACGGAAGAAGACGGAGAAGACCCCGAAGAAGAAAAGAAGACCCCAAGACTGACGGGAAGGATTACAAATAGAAGAAAGAAGACACCGTTATGGATTGTAAGGGTTTATTTTTTTATTGTTACCTGTGGATTGGTTCCAGTGCTTCCGGGTCGCCTGGATTTCGGTGAGTGGGCATCTAATGGTAAGTAAACAAAAGAAAAGTGTATTATTTTTACTTTTACAGGTTTTTTTTATTTTTGATTCATGTCTTTTATTTTTTCAGTCCCATTTAATGCCCGTGAATGTATCTATGTGTTTTTTGGATGTAAATGCATTGTTTTTTATGCTCTATTATTGCCCCTGTATGTTATGTATATCTATCTATATGGATAGACATACAGGGATAATAATTGATTGTTTTGCTAATGTTTATGTTCTTTTCATATATGGCTAATGTATTTATCAGCTTTATTTAGACATTGGTGTGAATAATGTCATTTGTATTTAGTTAAAGGTTATTTTTAATGGCTTCTTTCTGGTAGTTAGATTAGAATGATGGTGGTTACTTTCAATTAGAATTATTTTGGCAATGGTTTGGCTTTAGGAATTGAATAGGGAATTGTATAATTGATTTGTATTGTATTGTAATTGGTTTAGGAAATGGATTAATTGATTGATGGTAATTGTATTGATGTTGCTTAGTATCTATTTGATTTTCATGATGGCATTGGTGGCTAGGGGACATTGTTCATAGTGTATTTTATTGTTTCATATATTTTGCATAGTGTTACATGATGCACAGATTAATTGCATCATGTACACACTCAATGCAATTGTGTGACATTTCATATACATTTGTGTAGCTGCTGGTTTGTTGTTTTATATTTACAATTGCTGCTGGATTTATTGTAACATGAAATGTGGTGATTTTAAGATTAAGAATTCATGTATTGATTTATGCATGTTTTATGTGTTTCATAATGGGCAAATAATCTATTATCCATATCTGGATAATAGTTATTTTGCACATTATTGTACTGAATGTGTTGGGGGGGGGGGGGGGAGGGGATTGATGTATTTAATGTATAGGTCCGGTTTATTTTTTTTACATACAGGGTTGGTTCCTTTTGGTTTGCGGGGGACCTCTGGAGACCACCTGAGGTCTCCTTTGGCTTCTCACGGGCTTCTCATGGGTACCAGGCTGCCGGGCCCATGGGGGACACCTGCGGGGAAGAACCGGTGTCCCCACATCTGTGGGGGCACCGCGGACCCGTAGGGACCACCCGAGGGTCCCCAGACCCCCGTGGAAACCACCCAAGGTCCCTCAAACACCTGTGGGTCTGACCCGGGCCCCCCAGACATCCACGGGCCTACCGTGGAGACCCCATTGTGGCCCACGGTGACCCGCGGCGACCACCTGGTGGACCATGGCGCCTGGCGGGAACCACCAACAGGCCTCCAGACCTTGTGTGAAACATGATGCTGGTCACCTGTAGGTCTGTGAGGTGACCCGTCAGGCCCACTGGGGACTCCTGTGGGCCTGGGGTATTAACCCTGTATGTAAAATAATAAATCATGTATTTATGGTGGGGCACAGGGGGTGGGTTATGTATTTAATAAATATAATGATGTTTATTGTGGGGCAGTGTATTGTTTTTATTGTGGGTACTAGGGGTGGGGGAAGGGGGTATTGGCCCAAAGGGTATGGGGGTAGGCCTCCCCGCTGGGTAGTGGGTGAGGGTGGTTAGGCCTCACGGGGTGGGGGGATAGTGGGGAAGGGTATGTAGGCCTCCTGAGTGGTGGGTGAGGGTGGGTTAACCCCTTAATGACTGTAGCGGTTAATAACTGCTAAGGTGATTAAGGGGTTAGGGGACATTATATTGGCTGTTTTTATTCTTGTGTATGTTTTGCAGCATCGGAGGGGAAATAGGCAGGATGAAGATGACGATGAAGACGACCTTCATCGTGGGTGCCTGTAAAAGGTAAGTGTAATATATATTGACAGTATTTATTGTAATTTATATGTATTTAAAATGGGCAAATGCATTAATATCCATATGTGGATAATAGTTTTTTTTGACCATTACAGTACTGTATGTGTTAGGGGGCGGGGCGATGTGTGTTGTATATTGCTATGTTTATTGGGGGCAATTGTCCCCAATAAACATGCTAATGTGTCTTAACTCCTTCATTGCCTTAGCGGATAGCCGCTAAGGTAATGAAGCTGCTTTAATGTATTTTTAATAATAGTGTGCGGGAGCAGGGGGTCCCCTGAGCTGAACCGCATTGATTTCTGCCTCAGGGACCCCCTGCTTCCCGAGTTACAGGCCCCGGTTTGGGGCATCGGTGCCAGTGTCGCCACCATCTTTATAGAGCCCACGTCGCGTCTTGGACGCTATAAAGATGGCGGCGACACTGGCACCCGATGCCCCATACCGGGTCCTGTAAATCGGGAAGCAGGGGGTCTCTGAGGCAGAAATCAATGCGGTTTAGCTCAGGGGACCCCCTGCTCCCACACACTATTATTAAAATGTACATTAATGCAGCTTCAGTACCATAGCGGATAGCCGCTACGGTAAGGAATTATTGTTTATTGTTATGTGTGTTTTAATACTAGTGTAGATGTGCAGGGGGTCTCCTGAGCTGAACCGCATTGGTTTCAGGTCCGAGGACCCCCTACTTCAGGAGATACAGGCCCCTTTATGGGGTGCCAGCATCCCCTGCAGAATTTAAATGTCCCGGTCACGTGACACGGGAGCTTTAAACTGCAGGGGATACCGGCACCCCATAACGGGGCCTATATCTCCTGAAGTAGGGGGTCCTCGGACCTGAAACCAATGCGTTTCAGGTCCTGAGACCCCCTGTTCATGTACACTATTATTAAAATGTATTTATTTAGTGTACGATCGCCTGTAACAGCCTTGCATGGAGATACAGAATCTCCATGCAAATGTTACATGCGGCTTTTTTTTCTATCAGCTAGCGTACGTAAAGGTTAAGAACGCTAGCAGGGGGGAAAAGCAACACGTACGCTGTGGCTATTTTGAGATATTTTGAGCAGGTACGTTAAAAAATGGGTTCAAGGCCTTAGTGAATCGCGTCCCCGGCCTCACTTTTTAACGAACCTGCTTTTTTGGAACATCAGAACGCAAAGCCATTGAGCTTAGTGCATAGCCCCCTATATATTTATTTATTTTTGCATATAAATATTTTATTTTGGAATAAAGATACATTAAACAGTAGATATTGTTAAAGTTTCAAAGAGATTAAAATAATTTCTAAACCATAATATATTCAGGTCCAAGTTTACAAAGCGATGCTTTTCCATAAGATTCTTTCTGGCCCCAGAAGACACCTTGAGGCTCATTGGACCTGAAAGTGTCTTATGACACTGCACCATTTACTAACTATAGAACTTTATCTCATCTTGTGGCTTGGGTGGTATCAAGACTATTTCTATATCTTATAACTTGTCTTAATTCCAGCTCACCCATATTCCTGCTGGAAGTTACAACAAGGCATAGCAAAGTACATTGATGCCACAGTTTGTGATCTACAAGTATTGCTGGCTCCACTAGCAGCAAACTGGTTAACCGTGAAAATGCAGTAACTTTATAACTTCAGAGTGTGATTGTGGTTCATCAAAATGTACTTTAGCTTTTTTTGATAAAAGCATCAGGTGCAATATTTATGCACAAATTCCTGAATAACACCAGCCTGCAACCAAAGGCCCTGTCTGCCTGTATGGTAATGAAATGCATGGCTACAGGAGATAATAATAATTTCTGCTATAGCTCGTTACAGCTCCCAGATGATTTGGTGCTGTCATGAGTGCACTGTCCTCTGACATCCCAAGAGGCGAGCAGCATCACTGACTGCATCCGCTGATTGGTGCAATGAAATATTGCTGGCGAAAATTAAAAGGTCTTGGTGTCAAAATAATTCATGATATGCATATCTTCCATTCTGATGAAATGGCTGATATCTGGATTAGCAAGATAATAAAACTGATCAGGCTACAGTTAAACAATTTAAACTGGAGAGCTGTTCATTTTGTAGGTGTCACTTGTCAGATCATAGGGTCAAGAGAGAATGAAAGGCTCTCCTCAGTAACCTTCTGATGATTTGGACCAGGAATATTCTTCATGATTTGCCCAAAGTTTTCATCACTGCACTGCCGTATAGCATTAACAGAGCTGGCTGTATTGTGACATTCAAATCCCTGGAATGACAGGTTATTAGGAGAATAGAACTAACTATACATGCATCAAGAGGCATATCCCTGACCTGTAATTTCACCTGGTGTTAAAAAATATGTGAAAACACTGCGAAACAGGAGATAACGAATGCTCTTTATAAATAAATGGTTTCTATGTAATGCATATTTAATGTATCCATTTAGTCTTTATTAAACTATTATTAAAAAAAAAAATGTTTACAGTAAAAAATACTGTATACTTTATGACAAATTTTACAT
Source organism: Ascaphus truei (assembly GCF_040206685.1). NCBI lineage: Eukaryota > Metazoa > Chordata > Amphibia > Anura > Ascaphidae > Ascaphus > Ascaphus truei. The sequence continues at coordinate 102,622,879 of NC_134484.1, forward strand.
ATTCATATAGCTCTGTAGAAACTAAAATACTGCGCTCGCCGTGCTCTGTTGTTTAAAGACTTCCTTCTTTATTTATTTGTATTCCTAATATATGCTTTAAGAGCACAAAAGGTCTCAAGTGATACGATCAGAGACTATAGGAAAGCTTGGCGCTGTTAGCGTAATTTGCTACAGTATGTTGTATGGAGGGTTTTTGCACTTCAGTCGTTAGTTTAATGGATTGTATCTTCATGTTACCATTCTCAGACCTTTCTTTGAACAACTAAGGCCCAGATTCACAGAGTTCCGTTAAGTCAGGGCTCATAACGCCACGTTATTAAAATCAGTACGGAAGTTATGTTCCCCGAGGTTAATGCCAATCCACAAAGCTAATTATATGCAAAAACAGCGTCTGTTATTCATCTCATTAGAATAGGCTTAATACCATCACTGCTTTGTGTTAGCCTAACTGTGTTACACCTGTCTAACTTAAAGGGGGCTTTATCTCCCTCCAGACACTGAGATATGGGTAAGTGGGTGGGATAGGATATATAATGTATATTTAAATGCCTCCTATTTGCATATATCCCAGGTATCTCAGGTGTGCTCCTTTTTTTGCACAGGTGTCTCTCCATGTGTTGTTTGAGGGTGTATATGTAGCCCCCTCTTGGAGGACTGCTAGTTTCTGTAAAGGGTTGATTACCTTAGGTTACTTCTCTTCCCTCCCCTTGTGGAGCGGCTTATCCGAATTCATCTGACCAAGATGCCTGCAGCAATGAGGGGTAAGGTTGCCACTGTTGAGAGTGCCCATTAAAGCCTGTTGAGTAGGAAGAGGCCTATCAGTAATACTTTACGTCCATTGATGATAGAATGTTCTATAGTGATGACGTTCTGCGGGACATGGCACTAGGAGAACTGACCACAGAGGACCCTTTTTGTCTGGGTTCACCTGGGGTGCCACACTACAGGAACTTGACCTGGCTAAGTAAAGCCAAAAGAGGTGTTTGGGACCGAGTTCGGGACCCTTGGGGATATGAGTATCCATATGTACCCGAAGGGGTGATGGACATTGTGGACATGTTTCAACTACAGTGGGCTGAAAATGCAGTGAAACAATATATCACTGAGCATGACCATGCTATTCTAACTTCTCAGACAGACCAAGTAGACAAGCTGGTGAGAATATAGCAAATTGGCTGCAGCATTTACAAGGACCAGGTGGAATATGTGGAGAAAGCGGGGTCTAAAATGGTAGGTACGCTTCATACACGTACCTGATGGCAAGGGACGTTTAGTTAAGAAGCCTGACGTAGCCCACTACTGTTATACGAAAAGCCCCCTGATCAGTACTTGTGCCATTGTTTTTGTTATTGCACTGCTGTGTATTTAAAGTTGCATCATGTTTCTATTTGGTAAATATGTTATTAATGTAATATCATGCCTGATATTGTCTTTGTATTATGTGAAGAGGTAAATGCATAAAGCGGTGGTTATTATTCTGTGTACTTAGAATTTAGATGTTTTAAATATTTCAGCTGTTGTCATCTTGTATATTTAAAAGAATGTTGGGTACAACATTATGTTTGATAAGGGGAGTGTGTATACCCTTACATTGACCAAATACATGGCATGTTGGGGAAGGAAGTAACCTGAGTGAGCTTACACTCTTAACCCATAAGACAATCAACCTTTTACAGAAACTAGTAGTCCTCCAAGAGGGAGCTACACTGGCGACACACTTTATTCGAGCTCGGCTAGTCCCACGAATTCGGGTATACCCGGGTGTATTGAGGTTTGTGACTGTTTTCTGCCCGAGTACATTGAGTTATTTTCCGGCAGGTATTATAGCATTTTATTCCCGTTGGCTGCAATACTGCACAGTACATATATATATACTGCATTACAATTCATGAATTTATGCCATCTGGTAGACACGCGAAGCATTGCAGCCTATTAAATCCTAATCATTATCATTTAACAGATCAGCCGCCCATCAGCCAGGCATGAACCCAGGCTGGGAAGGCAAATGCAACGGGGCTTGTCAGAGGTGAGGAGCGGCGCATTCCAGGTATCTGCCAGGTACATACCGGGTATTTGCTCGAATAAAGTGTGTCGGTGCAGTACACACTCCCATTATCAAACATAATGTTGTACCCAACATTCTTTTAAATATACAAGATGACAACAGCTGAAATATTTAAAACATCGAAATTCTAAGTACACAGAATAATACACACCGCTGTATGTATTTACCTCTTCACATAATACAAATACAATATCAGGCATGATATTACATTCATAACATATTTACCAATACTAGTTTCTGTAAAGGGTTGATTGTCTTAGGGGTTAAGAGTGTAAGCTCACTCAGGTTACTTCCTTCCCCAACATGCCATGTATTTGGTCAATGTAAGGGTATATATAGTCATCCCATATGTTCTAGAAGCATGTTCTTCAGAGTTCAGACTGAGGTCCTCACTGTAAGTCCTATAAATAGTATTTATGTATTAATGGTAGGAAATTGTTTGTCGTCTCACTGTTTGCTGTTTTAAAGTTAGTAACATGCCCCTTCTCGAGATAGCACCTGTTAGAGCAGGGGTGAGCAAACTTTTTATGCCGAGCCCCCCTTTTCATCCATGAAATTTCTCGGGCCCCCCCTGCCTGATGTAATCAAAATCACATGAAAAAAACAAAACCCTTTATTAAACGGTATACAATGTAAATACAAATATGTCTACATTTCAACAGCTTGCGCTTGCAAAATTAGGCTGTGTCCACACTGCCGCTGAGAGCGGTGACATCACCAGCTCTCCAAGCATGAGCACAGGGTGTCCTGCATAATTTTGCAAGCACGAGCGGGGGGGGGCATGGATCGGGGCTATTTCTGTGTGTTTGTGTGGCTGTGAGTGTGCATTGACTGCTGCTGAGCATGCTTCAAAGTCAATTTTGTTTGTCTCCCCAAGCTTGGGAGAGCGTACGCCCCCCAGTTTGTGCACCACTGCATTCAATCACACACACAATCACGACACAGACACAGCACACATACTCAATCACAACACACACACACCCAGACACAACACACAATCAATCACAACCCACACACATACTCAATCACAACACACACACACAACCAACACTCAATCACAACACACACACACACAGACACAACACACTCAATCAAAACACACCCAACACACACAACACACGCTCAATCACAACACACACACCACACACAACCAATCACAACACACACACAATCACAACCAACACACACTCAATCATAACACACACACAATCTCAACACATACAATCACAACACACACACACAGACACAACACACTCAATCACAACACACTCAATCACAACCAACAGACACAACACACACTCAATCACAACACACACACACACACCACACAATCACAACCAACACACACTCAATCACAACACACACACACACACACACATGATCACAACACACACAAACACAACCAACACTCAATCACAACACACACACACAGAAACAACACACTCAATCACAACCAACAGACACACCACACACTCAATCACAAACAACACACACTCAATCACAACACACACACAAACACACTCAATCACAACACACACACACACACAGACACAACACACTCAATCACAACCGACAGACACCCCCACACTCAATCACAACACACACACCACACACAACACACACTCAATCACAACACACACACACACACAATCACAACCAACACACTCAATCACAACACACACAGACAACACACCACACACAAACACAACCAACACAGACACAATCACACACTCAATCACACAATCGCAACACACACTCATATCACAACACACACCACACACCACACACACTCAATCACAACCAACACAGACACAACACACACAACACCGACACACATAACACACACTCAATCACAACCAACATACACACACAATCACAACCAACACAGACAACAGACACTCAATCACAACACACCACACACTCAATTACAACCAACACAGACAACACACACACTCATATCACAACCAACACAGACACAACACACACACTCATATCACAACTCCCCCCCCAGGTGAAAGTACAACTACTGTACTGCATTCTCCAGTCCCCCCATGTGCTGCTGAACACTGGAGCGAGTAAACAGACAGGAAGAGAAGGAGGTCTTGTGTCTGTGTGCAGAGAGAAGCCCCACCCCCGCTGCAAGCACAGGGAAGCATGGAGCTTGGAGCTGCTTGGCCGCCCGTGCACTGCTCTGCTCACCCCCAGGTTTCGCCGCACAGCCTGCGCCCACCCTAAATAATTTGGCGCGCCCTCCAGTTTGTGCACCGCTGTGTTAGATGATCAGGGAAGCTTAAGTTTGTGGGAGAAAGATGCAACACCATCCTGATCTCATAGGGTTGCCCCTACCGCAGCCTGAACACAGTGTCCTAAAAGGGCTACCTATACTGCAGCCTTTAGCTCACTTAGAATCTGCCATATCTGACATGACGTTAGTCTAACATTGTGTATCAGATGTAATAAATGGTTCTTACATATGCCACAGCTCTGCTCCAAAAACGAGCATTGCACCAAAACGCACCTTTCTCTACATTGATATACATAGACCCCATTGATTTCAATGTCATTTTTTGCCCCAGAATTGCACCACATTTTCCTTGATCCTCTCTCAACCCCTCTCCCTTCTTCCTCTGTCACCCCCTCTCACCCCCTCCCTTCATCCTCTCTCACCCCCCCTCCCTTCAGTCTCTGTCACCCCCTTCATCCTCTCTCACCCCCTTTCATCTTCTCCCACCCCCTTCATCCTCTCTCACCCCCTCTCCCTTCATCCTCTCGCACCCCTCTCCCTTCATCCTCTATCACCATCCCTCCATTCATCCTCTGTCACCCACCCTCCCTTCATCCTCTGTCACCCCTTCCCTTTATCCTCTGTCACCCCCGTTCATCCTCTCTCAGCCCCCTCCCTTTATCCTTTAGAGAGCCAGAGAAAACACACCCACACACAAAACAGTACAAGTACAAATACACACACACACACACACACACACACACGTCTGCGGTTCAGTGGAGTCTTCTATCTGTCCTTGAACACCACCCAGACCATCAGGTTTCCTGAATCGTATTGCTGTTGTTTGCACACACACACACACACACACACACACACACACACACACACACACACACACACACACACACACACACACACACACACACACACACACACACACACACACACACACACACACACACACACACACACACACACACACACACACACACCCACCAGGACAAAACAGAACAAATACAGGCAGGACACACGGGGGACACAGACAAGACACAGGACATAGGACACAGGCAGGACACAAAGGAGACAGCCTCACTTCTCTCTGCTCCGCTCTTTGGGCCCACTCCCAGGCTCCTGCCACCTCCTCCTGATTGGCTGCATTACCCAGGAGCAGCCAATCAGGATGGAGGAAGCTGCCCAGCCCCCTTGCAGAAGCAGCCCTGCTTTATCCCTTCTTGGGGAAAATTCCACCATTGGTTACTAAGTCCGGAGACATAATACCGGCATACACATACATGTTCGGTATTATCTCTCATTTTTTACCGGACAGAGAAACCAAATACCGGGCTGTCCGGTTCAATACCGGACACCTGGCAACTTATGTATCATAGAAAAAACATAATTTGTTCGCCCCAGATTGGCACTACTTTTGCCTTGATACATATACCCCAAAGATCATTCTTTGAAATAAGTTTGAAGCATTGCATCATGTTGAATGCATAATTGGTGCAATTTAAATTAAAATATAATTAAGTGTATGTTTTTATAACAAGTATTTGTAAATATACATTTTTAGTTTAAAAATATTCAAAATAGCCACACTGTGAAAATAATATATTTTGTTACTCTATATAATGAAATATCAATTCTGTGTCAAATAAATATTTGGTTGATACATAGCAACTTACTTTTGCACTTAACAATATAAATAGACTTTGTAGGGTTTATGTCATGTCCAACTTGGGGGACGGTTTTGACTGGGGTTTAACATTTTTGTGGATTACATATACAATTGTTTTAGTAAATACCATTAACATCGGTCACGCGCATCCCATTTCTGTGCACCTGAGTATTTTTCTAAAATCATATTTAACGCTTCATGTGCACATTGAGGAAAATAAGGTTAGTACATAGGTGCACATAGATGCAAACACGCGCAACTACATTTGAAATTGTCATGCGAAAAACATTTGACTTTTTTAATGCCAAAAATTCAATTTGCAACGCTTAGTGTATAGGCCCCAATGTATCTAGGAGAAATTCCACCATCCCTTTTACCTTGAATCTCTATTTCAAGTGTAACCCTCTTTCACCTCCCCCCTACATGAGATTGGGGGGGGGTACACTCCTTCTGGTTACTCTGAGTGGTCTTGGTACTGTGACCTGCTGGCAAACAGGAGGGCTGAGTGCTCCGCGGTGTGGTGGGGAGCACCACGACAGAGACAGGAGGTGGTGGTGGGACAGGTTACCTTGTTCTCTCAGGGTGCGCAGCGCCTCCAGCCAGTAGGGATCCCCTGGGGTCTCCAGAGGAGAGACCCCACTGACACTCCATCCTTCTCACACCAGGAACAGTGACACACACAGCAGCTTCTTTCTGTGGATCTTTATTCAGAGCAGCATACACAGCATACAGCAGAACATAATAGGCCTGATCTTGCTTCTCTTCCCTCTGCTCATGGCAGCTTAACTTCCCCCCCCCTCCTTACCCAGGTGGGGCAAGAGGGGGAGAACAATTCTCTGTCCTCTCTCCTCAAGATCTTCTCTCAGTCTTCTCACTAACTAACTGACATACTATTGTAGCCTGGTCTCTTTTCAGCCCCAGAGACCCCCCTCCTTGCGTGCCGAGCGGTCGCGGGTGCCGCCGGAGGGAGCGAGGGACCCGCCGGCATACGGCAAAGGTGGGGGCCGGAGCAGGGAGCGCTCCGAGGCTCTGCGGCGCACCCAGCTAGCGGGGGCCGCCATTACGGATGTGCGCACATGCGCAGTGATCGCGCATGTGCAGATAAGGCTAGGGAGTTGCGGCGGCCATTAGGGAGTTGCGCATGCGCAGTACGAGCGCGCACGCGGCCCCAATGCAGTTAAGGCCTCCACAGGACTACAAGTCCCATGAGGCTTAGGGCCAAATACATCAGGTGTCCCAAAGTGACCAATGGGAGCGCAAGATTCTCGGGAGAGCAGATAGATACTTTTCGCGGGCTTAGGAGAACGGCAGTTGGAGCTGGGAGCTGGAAGGGGGAGGAAGGGTGTAGGGAGCAAGTGGCTCCTACACCAGGTCAGGTTATCTCCAGGTCCCAGGTAGGCCCCACTCCCCACTAGGTTGGTGGGTAGGTTCTGAGGGGAGGCCCCTAAGGTAGGGACCCTGCCCTTAGGTGTGTGTGTGGAGTCTTGTCAGTGACACAGCTGCAGTGCTGTGTGTGCTGACAAGATGACACAGAGTTGTGTACAGTGCAACTGCAGCAGTTACACCCTCAGAACCACAGATTCCAGAACCGCAGATTCCGGAATCACAGGGTAAGGTTTCTATACCCCCATCTGCTCGGTGCTCTGCTTGGTGATTCCAGCGATCCACAACTCGTGGTGATGCGCCTGCCGGCGGACCACTCAAGTGAAGCTGAGGACAACAGGCTGATTGCCCCATATACTGCGGACTCTGCTGTGAGCCTGTGTGCCCTACTGTGGCCAGTCCGGTCTTCCACGATGGTACCATCGGTCCCAGGCTTGGGATCAGTACCTGCCAACGATGACAGGGGTGAGTTGACTGCCCCAGGGGTGTCGGGTGTGAGCTTCCCGGTGATCGCGGAGCATGGTGGCTCCAAAGGTAGGGTCACCCGGGCGATGGGCTCACCTCGTCATCGCGTCCTGGTGGAGGTGTCTCCCCTAGAAGATCTCTGCAGACCATGGAGCAGATTTGACCTCATCAAGGTATCTGGTATGGCGGCCATGAGCGACGCTTACTCCTACACGAGGAACCTCCAAGCGTTTTCGTCTCAAGACATGGGCCTGCACGTAGACATTGTGATGTCCCCACAAGACGTCACCGTTAAAGAGATTGCTGGAGCGAACAAAGACTGTCATGTGACCGCTCTGGTAATTATTGCCTCCTTCATGCGCACGATGGAGTGCTTCATTCGCCATGTGGTGGACCGAGGAAAAGAGCAAGACCTCATCCATGCTACGGATGGCCGGGTAAATGTCTGGCACCAAGACCCCTTACTATTCCTTCTACCAGGGGGAGGAGATGGTTTGGAATCAGAGACTGTAGCACCCGATCTTGAGCTCCAAAAGACCCCCATGAGTCAATCACTCAATCAGTTAAGGGTACCCCACTATGAGACTCAGCTGGCCTCGGGTATCAACGTGATTATGTTGGGTACCGTTGAACAAGTGCATGTGATTTGCTGTATAATCTTGGCAATGCATTTTCATTATATAATTCTCTGTTATGTTTGCTACCCAAGCGAGGTCGTTGGGATTGTACGAGGGAGAGAGTGTAGCCCTGGTCTCTTTTCGGACCCAGAGACCCCCTCCTTGCATGCCGAGCGGTCGCCGGTTCCCCTGGAGGCAGTGAGGGACTCGCCGGCACACGGCAAAGGTGGGGGCCAGAGCAGGGAATGCTCCGAGGCTCTGCGGCGCACCTGGCTAGCGGGGGCTGCCATTACGGATGCGCACACATGCACAGTGATCGCGCATGCGCAGATAAGGCTAGGGAGTAGCGGCGGCCATTAGGGAGTCGCGCATGCGCAGTACGAGCACGCACGCGGCCCCAATGCAGTACAGGCCTCCACAGGACTACAAGTCCCATGAGGCTTAGGGCCAAATACATCAGGTGTCCCAAAGTGGCCAATGGGAACGCAAGATTCTCGGGAGAGCAGATAGATACTTTTCGTGGGCTTAGGAGAACGTCAGTTTGAGCTGGGAGCTGGAAGGGGGAGGAAGGGTGTAGGGAGCAAGTGGCTCCTACACCAGGTCAGGTTATCTCCAGGTCCCAGGTAGGCCCCACTCCCCACTAGGTTGGTGGGTAGGTTCTGAGGGAAGGCCCCTAAGGTAGGGACCCTGCCCTTAGGTGTGTGTGTGTGTGTGGAGTCTTGTCAGTGACACAGCTGCAGTGCTGTGTGCAACTGCAGCAGTTAATTGAGAGAAGCCAGTGAGAGGGGATCCGTAAGGTGAAGGAGGAGGTAGTGTGAGTGCAGGGGGTCCGTGACCTGCCTGCATAGGACAGCTTTACCCCGCAGGCCCCTAGGAGAATCCCTGAGCCACAGTAGGTTGCAGTGCTGCAGGGAAGCCCTATAGTGATAGGAATGTCTTCCCCTTACTGAGCAACAGCTAGGGAGAAAGGTACAGGGTTGCGGTTGTGGCGAGTCATTTGGGACCAGACGGCTGGACCTTGCGACACAGGAGGCAGGCCGCTGATTCGTCTGATCCTTTTCGAAGCTGTTACCAGTCACCGCCGTGACCGGAAGGTATTTACATCAAGTGCACCAATACCGGTCAACAGGCGCTGATCCCGCCTTAGGTATAACTATTTGGGGACACTAGCGAAGTGGCCAAAGGACTGAGTCTTTACAAATACATTACCATACATGGACACGGTGTGTGGGGCACGCGGTGGCGGGACAGAGACAGTACTCTTTAGGAGCGTGGTCGAGCCACTAGCGTTATAGTATAAGTGTTATGTGTTAGGTGTTATTGCTATGATAAAGTGATAAGGTTATTATTGCATTACAGTAAAACTGGTTTCAAGCAAACGTGTTGTTATGTTTCTTGCCCGGGGAATCTCACATAACGGGGATCCTGGGTAAGCTAGCGGAGGCTCAGATCTCCTGGAGCCACAGGTGTGTGCAGTAACCAGTAGTCTCTTTAGAGCGTCCGAAAAAGGGCTACACTATATTTTAGGAAATATGTCTCAATTTGAATATCCTCAGGGAGTGTCTCTAACTTTGAATCATTACAACTCAAAGCTCATGTATGGGTTAAACTTTTTTTTTTTTGTAGTAAATTCTGTATCATACTTTGTTTTAATTTTGTATGGTATGTGAGGTATGGCTCACACACATCAGAGGGTGTTCCAACCCATATCCACCTTTTGGATTAACATGCTTAAAGGTTGCTTAGGCCCGCCCCTGAATATTTATACAATACTCAGAGTTGAAATGCAAAACAGGCCAACTGAAGGAATTAACCTTTCCACTGCCCGTTCTAACAGGACTGACAGAGGAAAGGCCCAGAATTAGCAATAGCTGCCGAAGGCCAGGCTATACAAGTATCAGTGCATATAGGGATAGCTATGACGAATATCCATATTTGTATCTTGGGGAAATAACTTTAGTAAGTACTAAAGTCTGTGGTTGCAGCTAGGGGAAATCCAGTGTAAAAAAAAGGCACCATATTTACCAAAGAAAATAAATCCCATAGAAAGCAACTGGAGTTTTTACTTTGATAAGTCTGGTGCAATTCGTGTCCACTGGCTTTGCCACTGGATGGTGGTGCCATCAGTGCGAATGTACTTGGTCCGACGCTTCCAGAGGCCCCGCGCTCTTCCCTTGCCAAACTTCCGTAATCCCAGTTTAAATGTTGTGGTGTTAAATTAACCCCCACAACATTTAAACTGTGATTACCAGAGTTGCGCCGGGCGAGAGTGGGGGTCTCTTTAAGTGCCGGCATCTCCTCCTGCTACCACGCGTCCCCTTGACATCACACGAGGGTGGGCAAGATGCCCCATGCATCATTTGATGTCATCCCATGACATTGCGCCATCCCGTGGTAGCAGGAGGAGAAGCTGACTCCGGAGTTGGTAAGAGGCCGCACACGCACCCACTGTTCCCCTCAGGCCCAGCCATGCACCAAGCCTACCCTATTTGTAGCTATGAGACTTTAGTAAAGAATCCCCAAGTACCATAACATATATCCTAGAGAATTAGCAGAATCATTTTTTAATGTAATTAAGCTTGTTTGTTTAAGGCCAAAATGCAAACGATGTTTAGGAAGTATTTTAATACAAAATAATGTATTCAACATCACTTAAATGCTGCAATTTTCACGCTGAGGCACATGCTGCCACATCCATCTTTATCTGGCCCTGTGTCTGTCTTGCTCTTTCCTTTACATCTGTCTCTAATATATATATATATTTTTTTTACAAATTCGACAGATGGGCTCCTGATGAATCCTCGATAATACTGTCATGTAAAGCAGCTAAGGCTAGAAATCATCTCTAAACAATAATTCATAGCAAAAAAAAGAAAATTGAACACAGACAAATATCACTAAGGTCATCAGTGTAATACAGTATCTGCTTCATGTAAATAATCAGATTAGTGTAGTTTCTTCTTGCTGAAGAAAATATATCAGGCGCTCCTTTAAAACCCACTGACTGTTCATCTCTTTGTTGTTTTGCTTTATTTAGTAGTTTGTGAAATTTATATTCATTACATTTGATAAGGTTGTGATGTGTCCTCTCAGCCCCCTCCCAGCTTCGATATTCCTTTAGGTCTTTGTAATTGTGGATCAGGTGATGTTTTGTTCCCCTCATTTCAAGGTCATGCACCAATAGGACCATTTTCTTGACTCAGAGGGCACGTAATTTCACAGTCATGTACTTCTCATTAATCCACCCTAAATGGGTGATCAGGAAGTTCCAGATCACAGATTTGTTTTGTCTTGTTCTCTGACTCACTGCTTCAAAAGAGGATTAGATTAACCCCTTTGATTGTTTTTTTTTTTATACTGTTCAGCATAGGGTTTAAAAACAAAGTGGCTTTTGTCTTCTTGTAGTCAAAAATGACAAAAATATAGAAGAAACACAATTATTCCCTTTGTCAGAGATTTAGGAATTTATGGCCTGCAGCAGGTGCCGATGTGTCTGGATATGTCACGTCATCATTGACGTGACATGACGTGATGCGTCATGGCAGCGGAGGGTAAATCTACACTATGGAATGGCACATCAGATGTGATGTACAATGGCAGATGAGGTCAGAGTCTGGCATATGTCAATGCTACAAGTAACTCACATTTATTGTTTGTTGGTTGGTTACAAAATATTCTGAAGCCAAAAATGATAGTGGCAAATAAGAGCAGGAAACGTTTTACCATATTAAATAAGGGTTAAAGTTAATTAGGAAAATACATGTAGGATTTATTTATCATGAAGGGGAAACAGCTTGAGCTAATGAGTGGTGATTTTTTTTTTTACATACAGGCTTAGTTTTAGGGGTAAACTTGGAATCTAAGCATAGAAGAACATAGCTACTTCCAAAGTCTATGGTGAAATGCAATGACTTTTCACCAAAAAATGTATATGGTCTCCTTTGCTAGTCCTGAAGTGACTAGCTATCATATCGAAATGCCCCATTATCAAAACACATACAAAATCTTGAGCAGATGGAATTGCACTACTTCCTTACTGCAACTAACACAAAAAAACACATTGTACGAAACATTTCAGCTCTCTCTACAAAAAGTACAGAAAGAAGAATTAGAGCAGTAAGATTCAGGAGAGAGGTTATATCCTTTGCCAAAAAGTGGTAACAAATGCTACAGTCGCGAACCATGCATAAAAAAATGCAGCCCAGTCAGAGACCACAAGCGACTTTGCCAGTATTTGTAAGAAAAGATTCCAGACGCTGAAATAGGGCTTTTGCTGGAGAGAAGAAGAGAGGAGCGACGAGAGTAGTTTTGACTTGAGTAGAGTACCCAGTGACTTATACAGCTCTCAAAACACTCCTCTGTACAAAATGTGGAGAGATGCCATTGAACACATCTGAGATACCTGGGAAATGTGCTAATTTAAATACTTTGATTATACTTTACATATTCAAATTAATTGATTTCCCAGGTATCTCAGGTGTGTTCAAAGGTATGTCTCCATGTGTTGCATAGAGTAGTGTTTTTGGATTGATGGAATGGAATGGATTTCAGGCTGCAGTTACATTAGTTGCAGAGTGAGAGGGAGAGCATATAATATGTTGTGTCATTGTATATTACCCTTATGAGGAGTTTGGATTACAATGGGAGAAGGGTAGATAAACAGATATTTGCAAGGAGAGGGTGGACAGTGTGGTTTTCTCGTTAGAGAGACATGCTTGAAAAATTAGTAGAATATAGCAATGCTGAGGGGAAAGACATTGATTTTGGTAGGTGAAGGAGAAGGAATGAGGTAAAGTTCCTGGCTATAGTCAGTAAGTAGAAGAGAAAGTGTGAGACTTCTTCCTCATTCACTGAGAAAAGGATCTGTTTTGTGTTGCTTTAGGGACTGGAAGAGGCATGTTGGTTTGAATCTGACCAAATAAGATAGGATTTTATGTTGAATGACATTTATGTTGTCTTTAAAGTAGGTTGCTGTGACATACCAGGTAAAACTATTGTGCCAAGATTGAGGCCTTAGAGCAGGTGCCTCAAACTCAGTCTTTCAGGGTCAACAACAGGCCAGCTTTTAATGATATATCCATGCTTCAGCACAGGTGGCTCAATGATTGAGCCACCTGTACTGAAGCAAGGATATCCTTAAATGCTGGCCTGTTGGTGGCCCTGGAGGACTGAGTTTGAGACACCTGCTCTAAGGCCCCAATCTTGGCACAATAGTTTTACCTGGTATGTCACAGCAACCTACTTTAAAGACAACATAAATGTCATTCAACATAAAATCCTATCTTATTAGTAATCCTATCTTACTCCAGGCCCTCGAGGACTGGAGTTGTGCAGGCCTGCCTTAGAGCATGAGAACGGCAAGTGATGGCATAAGCAGCTTGGTCTGAACTACTGTATATATAAGGATAGTATTGTACATAACATTGGGAAGGCAGAGGCTGTAGAAGAGAAGTTTCATCTGAGTTCCACCGTCATATTGCAACTTTTCAAAAATTTGAGTTTGATTCAGACTTGCTGTAGTTTTACCTCATCAGCACCTGCTGTGTGTACACTGACCAGCAACGAATCAGGGCTCTTGTTTCACTTTCTGCTTCTGTCATGTAGCTGTTTAGCTATTGGCTGTTCATCCTTTATAAGCTCAGCCTTTGCCTCTGCAAATTGGCTGAGCATAACAGTTTGTTACTTGTGACATTGTGCTGGTCGCAAGCACTCTGTTGTACCTTGTCCTTCCTTGCTTTGCTGTGCCTGTCTTGCCTTGCAGTTTCACCTGAACCTTGACCACGAACATTTACCAACTACTCTACAGTCTCCTACCCTCGACCTCGGTTTGGACATCTACTTCCCTACCTTCTACTACCCTCGACCTTGGCTACGTGACCTCTAGTACCCTCCTGTCTCCCATCCTCAACAACGGTGAGTATACCTACTACCTACTTCTCCTACCTTTACCCAGCTACACAACAACTAATCAGCCCACAGGACGTGGCATCTATGCTCCTGGTCGGTGTTTACTAATCCCCACCTCGGCCTCACTGTCCCATCCTGTTTGTAGTGAGCACTCATTACAGTATGCTCAGTCCCGCCAACATGGCCACGCTGAGTTGGGTTGAGTTTTGACCCTGCACGCCAACATGTTCACTCAATTGCAACATTACTTAGATTAGAAAAAATCTAGAAAAAGAGGTAGCAGAGGGGGCAAGGAGGTTCAAAGAAAAAGACAATACAAAATAGCCAGAGAAACATATAAGGGAAGTATCTTTAATCTGTCTAGTGTTCCACTTACAGTGGATCAGAGTAGAGTACTGGAGAAAGGCCTCTCTTTTGCCCCTACTAGTGGACCAGTTTTATTTGATTTATTTATTGACCTACATAGGTTCACCAGGAAATTAACATTAAAGCGACATTTCTTAAAGAACGGTATCAAAGGTGTTCCTATTTATGATAGTTCTATGCAGGCCAAAGAAATGGAATGCTTAGCATCAATGGTTGCACTTTTGGAGGAGAATGAGGGGCCTCTGGAAACTGAGTTAAGTTTGAATTCAATGGGAAATCAAAACAGAACAATACATTCTAATTTTAAACCCAGGTCTAATTTTAACCCAACTCAATCTAAAGGTCCCAATGTTGAGGTATTTTTTAATCTAGTTCTGAAAGATCTGGAGACCCTATGTGAACACCCCCCCAAAACAAGA
This sequence comes from Ascaphus truei, assembly GCF_040206685.1. Lineage (NCBI taxonomy): Eukaryota > Metazoa > Chordata > Amphibia > Anura > Ascaphidae > Ascaphus > Ascaphus truei. The sequence continues at coordinate 102,638,003 of NC_134484.1, forward strand.
CAAAACCTTACACCAACAGAGACAAAAGCTGTTGATGAATTAAAAAATAATCAAAATATTATTATCCGCCAAGCAGATAAAGGTGGAGGGATAGTAATTCAAGATAAAATTGATTATGTAGCTGAAGCCCTTAGAATCTTAGGAGATGGGGAGGCATATTCCACCCTCAAAACAGACCCGTTGACTATTTTTCAAAAAAATCTTTTACTCTTATTAAGGGATGGGAAAGAATTGGGTGTAATAAATCAGTCAGAGTTCAAATTTCTTTATGTGGAAAACCCTAGAACACCAATAATGTACCACCTACCAAAGATTCATAAGAGTATTACAAACCCGCCTGGTCGCCCGATTATATCGGGAATAAACTCTCTTACCTCAAACCTGTCCGAATTTGTTGACTCGTTCCTCCAAATACATGTAAAAAATTTGAAATCTTACACAAGAGATACCAAACATATTTTGGATATATTGGAGAATTTGAAATGGGCTGATGATCTTATATGGGTAACGTGTGATGTCACTGCACTTTATACAAGTATCATCCATGAGAAGGGAATAGAAGCAGTTGACTATTTTTTAAAACAGGACCCTTGTATGAGCAATGAGCAACGATCGTTTATAATAAAAAGTATTGATTTTATCTTAAAAAATAATTATTTTATATTTGATAACAAATTTTACATCCAGAAAATTGGTACGGCTATGGGGACAAAGTTTGCCCCTAGCTTTGCCAATCTTTTTATGGGGAAGTGGGAAATAGAGAATATTTGGCAGAACAATCCCTTTTTTAAAAACATCTATTTTTATAAACGGTTCATAGATGACCTTTTAATAATATGGAAGGGGACAGAAGAAGAGCTTTTACAATTTTACATTTATTTAAATAATAACGAAGTAAACCTACAGTTCACTCATGAACATCATCCGGGTACTATTAATTTTTTGGATCTAGTTTTATTTAGTGAGGGGGACAAGATTTTAACCAAAACGTTTTTTAAGAAGGTAGATGCAACAGTTACCTTGAGCGGACCAGTAACCATTCTAAGCCTGGATCAATAATATACCCTATGGGCAATTTTTAAGAATTTTTAGAAACTGCTCAAAAGAATCAGATTTTATGGAACAAGCAGATGCACTTTATATGAAATTTTTAGCCAAAGGATATAAAAAAGATAAATTGGACGCTGCACTTTTAAAAGTGAAGGGACAAAATAGACTATGTCTGATAAAGGATAAACAAATTACTGAAAATCCAGAACAGGCAGCAATTAAGGATTCGAAAGATGTAGAAAACTGTTTATTCATCACAAAATACAATGGGGCCTGTAAAGATATAAAAAAGATTCTTACAAAACATTGGGGTATTATTTTAAATGATCCTATTATAGGAAAAACATTACATAACAAACCAGGAATTGTCTTTAAGAGAGCAAAAAACTTGAAGAATGTTTTAGCTCCCACTATTTTAAAACAAAATAAAATTGGACTAAATAAAATAGAAACTCAAAATATATGGTTACCGACATGCCCAGTTGGCTGTTATAAATGTGGTCGTACTAATTGTTTAACCTGCAAACACATTAAAAATAAGTGTACAGAGTTTGTGTCCAAGGCTACAGGAGAAACATTTAGAATAAAACAGTTTATTAACTGCAATACGACATATGTTGTTTATCTGCTTAGTTGTCCCTGTGGTCTTTATTATATAGGCCGCACGAAGAGAAGTTTAAAGGAACGTTTTACCGAACACAGGCGAAACATTTTAAAAGGCTTCCTTGGACATGGGGTTTCACGTCATTTTTTAACAGCCCATAATAAAGAAATAGAAGGTCTATCCATTATCGGTATCGAACATATTAACCATACAACCATGAGGGGTGACAGGCTTTTAAAACTTAGGAAACAAGAAACTTACTGGATTTTTAAATTACAAACAATGAGTCCAGCAGGTCTAAATGAAGAATTGGATCTTTTAGCTTTTCAGTAACTTTTATCTGTCTCATTAACCATTTATTGTTTAATATTAAGAGTGTCTCTATGTTGAATTGATTTTAAGATGTTCTAAATTGTATCCACAAGTGTTTAATATATTATCTATCCATTTTATGCATTGATTGATTTTTTTGTTTTTTTATTGTTGTAATAATTAAATTAGTGAGTCATTTAAGTTTACATATATTTGAGGGTTATACAAGGTGTTTTATCTATTTAGTTAAATTATCATAATACATATTAAGGAAGTCATTTGTTTTTACAAATACGAACACCAAAAAATCCACAAAAGAATACAAGTTTAAATAATATAATATTTTATTAACCAATTTTTAGATTTGTAAACATTTTAATATACATTGCAATTATTTTCTTTTTTGTTTTTATGTTTTTTGTTTAAGTAGTGTTTTTTGTGACATGAACCAGGCATTTGTATCATGAGCACCAGTCCTTTAGGATAATGGCTTTATTGAATCATTATGTAAGCCTTTTATCACATTATATTGAGTCAATGCAATCAACTTGGCTATAAATTAAGAAGGCACTGGTGCAATGATATCCCTGACGAAGCCCTTTGGTGAAACGCGTAGGAGGAGGAGCAATAGGGTGTTGCTTCCATTCAGTACAGTGGAATTGTTGCTGACATCACACGTTGGGCTCCAGCTGATCGCAACCTGTTTGCCTGGTGATCGGCAACTTGAAGGAGAAGGAGAGCTGACAGATGAAGCCCAGAGACTACCGGGAAGGGTCTGTGCGTCACAGCCGGAAGTGACATCAGACCCGGACACCCGGAGGGCTGTCTGCTACCAAGCGCAATCAGCGCATCTGAACAGCTTGCTACGGAGCGAATTTCAGGAGCAAGGAGGATTACGGGACATCAACATATCAAAGTGGATTAAGGGTGAGCATTTTTGAGCATTGTCTCAGCCCTGGGGTACCCCCTCTTTTTTCCTAAATCTGCCCGGGCAGTGCACAGATTGCAGGACTGAGATTTATCATCAGGCGACTCCCGTTTTTAACCCCTTGGAGACCCATCGAGTGCAATTGCACATACAGCTTCAACCACATAGTTTTTTTCTTTTTTTAATAATATTATATGCATTAATTCTTATGCTGTTGTTGTCCTAGAGGTTCTGCCCTGGGACTAGATGTTTTAATAAAGTTATATAGTTTGACCTCAACCCTATACTGACTGCGCTTCTAACCTTTTCTTTGTTGCTAATTACTTAGATTAGAATAACAAATGTATGGATCAGATGCAATTCACCATAGACCAGGTACAGCGTGCAGCGTTCAATCCTGCTCCTCCAGCAGCGGCCCTCCCGACACAGAGTTCTACCCATGCCACCTCTGAACCAAGACTCCCTACACCGAATCACTATGGCGGGGATCCCCTTATCTTTCGGGGGTTTCTAAACACATGTTTTATTCAATTTGAACGTACCCCTTCTCGTTCTGTGTCTCTGTTATCTGATGACGCCTTGGCATGGGCATCTCCTATCTGACAGCAGAGACCGGACCTCACAAGCGATATCTCTCTTCAAACAGGAGTTCCGAAGGGTCTTCAACACTCAGGACATAAGGTAACTACTTCTTCCCTTATGCATATTTCTCAAGGCAGTCGAACTGTGGCACGCTACGCAGTTGAATTCCGGACCCTCACCACAGAAACTGAATGGAACGACGAAGCACTGGTAGCAATATTTTGACAAGGCCTTACGGAGAACCTCAAGGATGAACTCACCACGCTGGAATGTCCTGCAGCTTTAAAGGGTTTTCATACACAGTGTCACCCTATGTATCTGCATGGATCTGCACCTACAGGAGAGAAGAGCCGAGAAGGCTCAGCGCAAAGGAGGTACACAATCTCTTCAAACTCTTTCACCGACTCCCATTACCGACTATTCCTTGGATCCAGAGGAGGCAATGCAGCTCAGGGGTGATAGGCTATCGATCAGCGAGAAGCAGAGCAGATGCATCTCCAGTCTCTGTATGTATTGTGGTATCGCCAGACATCAGGCCCTGTTTTGTCCCAATAAGTCGGGAAACGCAAAATCCCAGTGAAAGATGGAAAAATCACGTGGGAACATTACATACTTCTCCCTCTAGTCTACCTTCTAGGTTGCTGCTGCCTATCAAGTTGACTGGGAAAACCTTCGCAATAACTTCATCAATCAGAGTTTTGCGGAGAAACATGACATTCCGTTTGTACAGAGAAAATCTCGGGTAGGTTAGGAGGCGATCGATGTCAGACTGCATTCATTTCTTTAGAGACAGCTCTACTACAGCTGGAGACAGGTACAGACCATACGGAGAAGATTCGACTGGACATAATCCACTGCCCCAATATTGACATAATTCTGTGGTTATCGTGGCTCCAACTTCATAACCCTTTCGTGGATTGGGCAGAGTCTCGACTTGTCCATTGGAGTTCACAATGTCTAAAGAACTGTTCCGTTTCTTCCCAAACTGTCCGAGGAGAACTCCAGCCAACCGTATCTACACCACCTTTCGGTATGTATTCCACAAACTTCAGTCCGAGGAGTTGCCACCACATCGGCCGTTTGACTGTCCCATTGATCTTTTGCCCGGGTCGGTTCCTCACAGAGGAGATTCATATCTACTGTCACCTCCAGAGAACCGCGCCATGAAGGAATACATTCAGGAAAATCTTCAGAGGGGATTCATCTGGAAGTCTTCGTCTCCTGCTGGCGCAGGCTTTTTTTGTTAAAAAGAAAGATGGAATGTTACGGCCATGCCTTGACTACCGGGAACGCAACAAAATCACGGTAAATAAACGATATCCTTTACCACTCACTTCTGAACTGCTTGACAGGTTGCAAGGAGCTTCTATTTTTACCAAATTGAACTTACAAGGGGCTTATAATTTGGTGAGAATTCATCAAGGTGATGAGTGGAAGATGGCCTTCAATACACGAGATGGACACTACGTGTATCTTGTTATGCCGTTCGGACTCTGTAATGCTCTGGCAGTATTTCAGAACTTTGTGAACAAGATATTTGGAGATCTCCTTGACAAATATGTCATCATATACCTGGATGATATCCTGATCTTCTCTAAATCAGCACCAGAACATCCAGGCCATGTGATGTAGGTTTTAAGATGGGTGCGTGAGAATCATCTGCTTGCAAAGTTAGAGAAATGCCAATCCCACCAATCCAGTACCTCTTTTTTAGGATATATCATCTCGGATACTGGATTAGCCATAGATCCAGCCAACGTCAAAGCCATTCTGGAGTGGCCATGTCCCCTTAGCCTGAATGCTGTTTAGTGGTTTCTAGGATTTGCAAACTATTACCACCGATTTATCCAGAACTTTTCATCCGTCCTTGCGCCTATCACACTGCATTAACGAAGAAAGGGGTGGATCCTTCTCAATGGTCTGCTGAGGCAGCAGATGCATTTGACAGATTAAAAACAGCCTTCGCTGCGGCTCCAGTTCTGGTGCACCCAGATCCCGCTTTACCCTTCACCTTAGAGGTAGATGCATCAGATGTGTGGGCAGGAGCATTATTATCTCAGCGGAAAAACACAAAGGCCAAATTTCACCCTTGTGCATTTTTCTCCAAAAATTCTCCCCAGCTGTCACCAACTGAGAACTCTTGGCCATAAAAATAGCTTTGCTGGAATGGAGACACTTGCTGGAGGGTACCGCAAATCCGGTGACTATACTCACAGATCACAAAAGCCTCTTGTACATCGAGGGCGCCTGTCAATTGGAGTTTCAAATATTTTTTATTTCGTACCTACCAGGCTCCAAGAATATAAAAGAGGATGCTCTTTCTTGCCAATTCCTGGTCAATGACACTGCAGAGGATTGCGAAGAACTCATTCTTCCTCCATCGCACATCATCTCGACCGCTACTTTTGACTCTCTAGAAGACATCATTCTGGACCAATCACAAATTTCAGAGGGCCTCAAGGTTCCGTCGGGATGCCTTTTCGTTTCACCAGCCTTTCAACAAAAGCTTGGGTAATCCTGGTGAAAGGAGGACCATCGCTTTACTGGAACGGAAATTCTGGTGCCTGGGATCCGGAAGGATGCTGAGAACTTTGTGTCCTCTTGCCCTGTCTGTGCCCATACCAAAACACCCAGGAATTGTCCTACGAGGTTATTACAACTTCTCCCGATCCCAGAATGGCCATGGACTAACATTTCTATGGAACTTGTGGTGGAGCTGCCCTTATCCAAGGGCTTGACCACGATCCTGCTGGTCGTGGATAGGTTCTCCAAACAAGCTCATTTCATTCCTCTGAAGGGATTACCTAATTCTGCTAAACTTTCTGAGGTATTAATTCGGGAAATATTTTGACTCCATGAAGCTCCTCAAGTAATCGTGTCGGATCAGAGCTCAATTAATTTCCAAATTCTGGAGGGCTTTCTGCCAGCAACTTTTCGTCAGCTTATCACCCACAGTCTAATGGACAAATAGAGAGGACTAATCAGTCCTTGGAACAATATATCCGTTATTTCATCTCGGACACTCAAGACGATTGGGCAGATCTCTTGCCATGGGTAGAATTCTCCCATAATAAACTACAGAGTGACTCATCGCAAGAATCACCATTCTTTGCTAATTATGGGTTTCATCCCTCAGCTCTTCTCTCATCAGGAGCTGCATCCGGGGTCCCAGCCATGGATAACCAGATCCAGCAACTAGAGGAGTTATGGGGGAAGATCCAGAAGAACATTCAGAAAGCTGTGACCACGCAAAAAAGGCAAGCAGACCTGCATCGTCTTGAGATACCATCATATAATCCTGGTGTCAAGGTATGCCTTTCTACCAAAAACATCAGGTTAAAGGCACCTACGGCAAAGCTATTTATTGGTCCTTTCCCTATCATCGAGAGGGTCAATCCGGTGGCATACCATCTACGCCTTCCAGCCTCCATGAATATTCCGTCTGTATTCCATATGTCCTACTAAAACCCTTTGTACAGGATACCAGGTCTCCTGTTCCTGTGTCTCCTCCGGAACCTGACCTAGTGGAAGGACAACAGGAGTTCGAAGTTCAGACGATCCTGGACTCTAGGGTATCCAGAGGCACAATCCAGTACCTGGTGCATTGGAGGGGCTTTGGCCCCGGGGAACGTACCTTGATTTCCAGGGATTGACTTCACGGCTCTCGTCTGATTCGGGCATTCCACCGGAGACACCCCTCGAAACCATCCCTGGAGCGAACGGAGGTGGCCTCTGCAAATTGTCTGAGCATAACAGTTTGTTACTTTGTGACATTGTGGTGGTCGCAAGCACTCTGTTGTACCTTGTCCTGCCGTGCTTTTCTGTGCGTTGTTTTGCCTTGCAGCTTCACCTGAACCTTGACCACAGACATTTACCAGCTACTCTACAGTCTCCTACCCTCGACCTTGGCTTTGATATCTACTACTACTAGTACTACTACTAATAATAATAATAGCATGTTCTGGTATAGTGCTGCTAGTTTTACAGAGACATTTTGCAGACACAAGTCCTTACCCCATGGAGCTTACAATCTCTGTTTTTGATGCCTGAGGCACAGGGAGATAAAGTGACTTGCCCAAGGTCACAAGGAGCTGACACCGGGAATTGAACCAGGCTCCCCTGCTTCAAACTCTCAGTGCCAGTCAGTGTCTTTACTCACTGAGCCACTCCCTTTCCCTTTAGATGTCTTCACTCGCCGGTTCCCGTGGTTACCGCAAGCTCTCGAACCAATCCACGATCCCAAACAGCAACGGGCCACAGGTAAAAATAATCCATAGTCCTTTTCTTCTTTCTTTTTCTTCATCTGTAAATTGTAATCCAATGTTGGCTCTTTGGAGTTCTTCTATCTTCTTCTTCTTCTGTATCTTATTCTTCACCTTCATCCATCTTTAGCACGCACACCCTTGTAATCCTATTGGAAGAGGTCCTCCCTCCTCGGCTTCTTGCCATCAAATGAGGCTACAAAGGCTTTTTATAGGCCTGTAACATCCCATTTGAGTGCAAATGGTTCACACACCTCTGATTGGCTGTGAAAACCATGTGTTTTTTCTTTTTGTTGGCGTCATGTAAAGGAAGTGAAGCCAGCCATTCTGATCTTGCCTTGTGTGTTTGCCAGAGAGTTGGTATGGAGATCTCTGGTGCCACGTTGAGAACAAAAAGCTCCTTTAGATGTCCAACCAACTCATCTGTAACTGAGCGATTATTTAATAATGAGTTGTTTAGCTTCCAGAGGGGCTTTATTGTTATGTGGGCAATATCTGTTAGTGAGCATGTTAAAGATGCATGATCAGACCAAGTAATTGGACTGATTGACGAAGAGACTACCGCTGGTATCAGGGAAGATTCTACAAATATATAGTAAATTCTGCAGTGTGGAAAGATATACCCACAGACGGATATAGAAGATCCCTGATTATGGCGCACTGCAGACCTTAATATTATTTTATAATGTGGTCAGAGGTAGAGAAACAGATGACATAAATAAAATCAATTTTATTAACATAATAGGTGTAGTTTAAAAATAGACATATAACCTAGTGGGGGTATATGTCTATACATGTAAATGTGAAGTTTATCAGTTATTCGCACCCCATTGTAATGTATATATTTAGTTGAGGAAATACGAATGGACAAGTAGAGTGTTGGTCCTGGGAGTATGCTTACTCTCTCTAGTTTCATAGGGTTTGTAAATAATTAATATTTGCTGATTATGGGAAAGGGATATACACGGATGGATGGAAATATTGGTCCTGAGTATGTAGTAGCTCAGACAATTTTCTTTAATACCAGGAGAGTATATTGTGGGTTGTACTATTGTCCCTGATGCCTGTATCCTTTCACTGGTTTAACTGTGCATATCTCACTCATCTTTAATAGATATCCTGATGTTTGACCCAGAATAGGGGACAGAGCAGTCACAGCATATAAATAGCTTGATCGCTAAGTGGATAGATAGATAAACTATCGCGTTATTAGTCTGAGGTTTAGAGTCATAAATTTATTTTCTTTTGGTCTCCGTTTACCATGTAACACTGCCCATGTATTATGTTCAGTTTAAATCTCCATCTCTGAACTCTGTGATTTTACTACGCATCAGTCCCTCTTATTTTCATAGTATCTTGATATACTGATAAGGGAATGAAGCAGGAGAGACCACCGGGGTAGGTATAAACGGAAAACTAAAATGATATACTGTTTCACTTAATTAGTGTAATGCTTAATTCATTCTCTTTTTGCTCCGTTTCCTATATCACACTGCCCATGCCTTGTATTCAATGTAAATCCCCGTCTCTAATCTCCGTGGTTTTACTGCGCATGCGTCACTTTTGTTTCCATAGTCTCTTGATGTACTCGCTAAGGAGTGATGCAGACAAGACCACTGGGATAGGTATGAATGGAATACTAAAACCATAGATTGTTTCTGATAAGTGTCAGGCTACGGGTCATAGATTCCTCAGTTTAAATATACACTTATTAAGGTCTGCAGTGCGCCATAATCAGGGATCTTCTATATCCGTCTGTGGGTATATCTTTCCACTCTCCATTAGCCACCCTCCCGGGCAGCACGCAAACACCATCAGGGGTTTGGAGCAAGGTTCTCTATATAGTACTAAATTCTGCAGTGTACAGCAAAAAAAGGGGAGATAGCAAAAATGTCTCCAAGTACCCTATTTACAGCACACGGTGTACTAGCATATAATAGTGGGGCTCAATAGTCCCAGACGTAGTATATCAGGCAGTCATTGGGCATCAATACCATATAGCAGCTGCTCCCATCACTGTGGAAGGACAGGCACTACTGAAAGCCATACAATGGCTAGAAAATAATAACTTGTTCGTGTGCAGTAAATAGGGTACTTGGGGAGATTGTTGCTATCTCCCCTTTTTTTGCTGTATGATTTGAATATGTTATCCCTATATGCACCGGACATGTACTGTAAGCATTTTCCTGCAAAACTGAATTAGGTGAGCAGTTTTCCAGTTGATGTCTACAAATTCTGGAGTATACATTATGTGGAACTGAATAAAACGTATGATCTCTTTCTTTTGGATGTTTTAGCCTCCAGATATCGTATAGTGACAGGTCTGGCACAAATTTAGCTAATTCTTTGGGAGTTTGGGAGTCCTGTGTTCTTAGTAGTTTTCGCTGTATTTTGGATCTATCTAATAGCTGCGTCACAGATTTCAGTGAAATCTCCTGCCAGAATGATTTTTCCTTCTGCAAACTCTGCTAGTAAAGGAAATATAAAAAAAAAAAATGGGATTGTCAATCATTTGGTGCATATATACATGCTAATGTTACCCGTGTACTGCCAATGTTACCTTTCAAGAACAAATAATGTCCTTCTTTATCCGTGGCCCTTTCATCTAGGAGAAATGTAACTGATTTACTGATTAGGATGGCAACCCCTCTCTTTTTAACTGGAGCAGTAGAAGACAGCTGAGAAGACCCGATCAGTGAGCCTGGGCTGATCTCGACTCCTGAAATATGTCTCCTGCAGAAAAACAACATCTACATTTTGTTTTTTGAAATTCTTTAAGGCCAGTCTGCGTTTTTTGGGGTTATTAAGCCCCTTTACATTTAACGTCAGTAACTTAAACATCTTATCTTAACATTTATGCTTAACAGACCCATATAATACCCTGTATTGAACTTGTCAGAACAAGGGGTGGGGAGGGAGGAAAAAACCACCTGGGATAATAGACCAGCGTGGGATCCATGCCGGATCTCTCCAAATAGATAAATGGACCAGGGGAGCCCTATGAGGGGAAATAGTACACTCTGTGGGCGTTTTTTTTTTAATCCCTCTAGAAAAAGGGGGAAAATATAGGTGGAAAGGACCCCAAAAATAAAGTAAACACAACACTTAAACCACAAGTATTGTGTGGATCTGGTCCTCTTTGGTGCTGGAAAAGGTGTTGGGATACTGCGAACTTCCGATCCAAGAACTCAAGACTGGCGAGGCAGATGAGCCTCCATCTTCTCCTGGCGGAGAAATATTAAAGTGCTCAGGTGTCTGTATCTGTGTCGGAAAATTCTGTTTTTTTTGATACTTGTTTTTTTTTAGGTTGCCATTGACTGCCAATGTGTTTATCTATGCCCATTTCGGGCTACAGATAACTACAGTGACAGGCAATGCATTTTTTGGCAAATGCTTGTTTTTAATTGTTTTGTTTTGTATTTTTGTTTCTTGTTTATAGTTAATTGTTATGTATTTGTAGCAAACAAGCAAAAAAGTGCAAGCGCATATAGCACTATTTAGTGATCAATGTGATAGTGTACAAAACACACAGGGCCTTATTCAGAAAGCCTCGATAAGGCCCTTATCGAGCACTTATCGACCAAAATGGCTACTGGTATTCAGGTGCTCGATAACGGCCTGTATCGACGCAAAATTTTATCTCCGTCCGAAATTCGCTGACTGAGCAGCGATCAGGCCCTTATCGACCATTTTCGGAGGGTTGATAAACTCCCGCTATTCAGAGACCCGCGAGTCGGGTGTCGCGGCCCATCGCAGCCCATTGCAGGCCGAAAAAACGATTTTCTCCCCGAATCCAATTCCCCACAAAATTGTTGGACAATTGGTGGGGAGATGGCCTCGATGAGCTGCGATGGGTCGGGACTTAGAAGAAATCAGGCCCCTTTCCTGCCTCGGATTGATGCCGGGGATCTCCGGAGCTGATAGCCATTAATAGCAGCTCCGGACCCCCCCGGCATGCATCCGAGGCAGGAAACATGAATGTACAGCAACTTCATTACCTTAGCGGCTAACCGCTAAGGCAATGAAGGGGTAAACACCCGTGCCAGGCTTACTGTAATAAACATACAGTACAATGCAATACTGTGGCTATCGGGGGTTGGTGAAGGGGGAATTTGGCCCTTAGTGGCTGTTTAGGCATTGCGGGGGGGTTGCGGGGGGACTTAACCCCTTCATTACCTTAGCGGTTAATACCGCTAAGGTAATAAAATGGTTAACCCAACCGCTACCCCCCCGCAAGGTCTAAACACCCATCCTTAGGGCTAATACCCCCTTCACTCACCCGTGAGGCCTAAGCACCCACCCCAGACTGACTATACCCACCCTATACCCATTGAGTAGTATAGTGGTACATCATACCCATATAATAATAATATGGGCATGATAAGCCTCTATAGCACTCAATGAGCACCCTAATAAAAATACAGTAATACACAAGACACACAGTAATAAAATCTAACTATACTCCCAAAAAACACACTTCACTAAATAAAATCAGTAGCCAGCTAATCCAATCAATATAAGCAATTACAACATCAACAATGAATTAATTAAACCATTACCCAATCAAACCAATTAATCCCTAAAGCAACTCAAAATGAATAGTAACACTAACCAATGTAAACAATGAATTAATCCTACATTAATTAATGTAACCATTAAAAGACAAATAAATACATTAAAACTATCTCTGAAGTATCCATAAAACACATTAGCTAACATAATATAACTTTAAGTACAAGCGAACACCAATCGCAAACCTTTTAATACATTAACCATAAACAAACAATCACATCCACATCAATAACAAGCGAGAAATGCCCCCCAAATATTGGCATAATAATGTATTAATCTGTACCCGAAAGAGGTACAGATTAATATATTATCAGTCAATGTGCCTCCCCCAAAAATCAAAAAACACACCGAAAAAATAGACCTGTAAAAAGTCTTTGGGAGTTTGGGAGTCCTGTGTTCTTAGTAGTTTTCGCTGTATTTTGGATCTATCTAATAGCTGCGTCACAGATTTCAGTGAAATCTCCTGTCAGAATGATTTTTCCTTCTGCAAACTCTGCTAGTAAAGGAAATATAAAAAGAAAATGGGATTGTCAATCATTTGGTGCATATATGCATGCTAATGTTACCCGTGTACTGCCAATGTTACCTTTCAAGAACAAATAATGTCCTTCTTTATCCGTGGCCCTTTCATCTAGGAGAAATGTAACTGATTTACTGATTAGAATGGCAACCCCTCTCTTTTTAACTGGAGCAGTAGAAGACAGTTGAGAAGACCCGATCATGGAGCCTGGGCTGATCTCGACTCCTGAAATATGTCTCCTGCAGAAAAACAACATCTACATTTTGTTTTTTGATCGGATGCTGTTGGAGGCCTTCAAGGTACGTGAGCTTCCTGTTACCCCGAGAGTCGGAGGGCCACCGCTTCTAATGGTAAGTAAGATATTCTATGTTTGTAAATGTCTCTTTTTACAGGTCTATTTTTTGGGTGTGTTTTTTGATTTTTTGGGGGAGGCATATTGACTGATAATATATTAATCTGTACCTCTTTCGGGTACAGATTAATACATTATTATGCCAATATTTGGGGGGCATTTCTCGCTTGTTATTGATGTGGATGTGATTGTTTGTTTATGGTTAATGTATTAAAAGGTTTGCGATTGGTGTTCGCTTGTACTTAAAGTTATATTATGTTAGCTAATGTGTTTTATGGATACTTCAGAGATAGTTTTAATGTATTTATTTGTCTTTTAATGGTTACATTAATTAATGTAGGATTAATTCATTGTTTACATTGGTTAGTGTTACTATTCATTTTGAGTTGCTTTAGGGATTAATTGGTTTGATTGGGCAATGGTTTAATTAATTCATTGTTGATGTTGTAATTGCTTATATTGATTGGATTAGCTGGCTACTGATTTTATTTAGTGAAGTGTGTTTTTTGGGAGTATAGTTAGGTTTTATTACTGTGTGTCTTGTGTATTACTGTATTTTTATTAGGGTGCTCATTGAGTGCTATAGAGGCTTATCATGCCCATATTATTATTATATGGGTATGATGTACCTCTATACTACTCAATGGGTATAGGGTGGGTATAGTCAGTCTGGGGTGGGTGCTTAGGCCTCACGGGTCAGGGTGGGTTAACCCCTTAATAACTATAGCGGTAACCGCTAAGGTGATTAAGGGGTTAGGGACCATTTTTTTTCAATATATGCCTTCTGGCAACGGAGGACAGAGGGACCTGCTGTTGTGGTAAGTATAACTGTATTTATTTATTTTATTTATGTATGCGACTGCAGTATTTAATAATGGGCAAATAATATATTATCCATATCTGGATAATAGTTAATTTGCCCATTACTGTACTGTATGGATTTGGGCAGAGGGGGGGGGGGGGTTGGGGGGCGTGTATTTATGTGTTTTTACATATTAATTTTAATATATATTTCTTTAATAGTGTAGAGGTGCAGGGGGTCTCCGGAGCTGAACCACGTTGGTTTTATGTCCGGGGACCCCCTGCTTCCCGAGATACAGGCCCCTTTATGGGGTGCTGGTATCCCTCTGCATTGAAATGTCCCGCGTCACGTGACCGGGACATTTCCTTGCACAGGAGATACCGGCACCCCATAAAGAGGCCTGTATCTCGGGAAGCAGGGGGTCCCCGGACATAAAACCAACGTGGTTCAGCTCCGGAGACCCCCTGCACCTCTACACTATTAAAGGAATGTATATTTAAATAAATAATTTTCGGCAACATTTCCGCTGGGAGAGGCGGCTCTCTCAGAGCCGCTCTCTCTGCAGCAGAAATGAATCGCTGGTTTTTGCCTTTTCAGAGGCTCGAGGCTCTCGCTGGCAGCAACTCGCCAGGTTTGGGCATTCTGCTATCACAGGTATTCGAGCCTTTCTGAATACCGTGATAGCAACGCCCAAAAAACATTCATTTTAAATTCCCTGTCGAATTTTTTTATGAATGTTCTCTGAATAAGGCCCAAAGTGAGTGTTTATAGTGAAAGATATAAATTAAATGATATACACCGTCCTTGGAAATAATGATGCTCCCAAACAGGACTCATTGAAGTCCAGAAACAGAGAGTTACAACAGGATAAGGGGCGCAAATAGATCCAAGAACATATATGAAAAAAATAATTAACAAAGAAATATAATATATCAGATGAGCTGGAATGTATATTTATTGCACTCACATGCTCCGCATCAAAATCAGGCGTTGAGGTTATTATGAGTAACCAACTCTTGTAGATATCCTAGAATCCTTTCCATACCCCATCAAAGCGTGGTAGGTCTAGTATCAATTCAGAAAAAGAGGAGGGGAATCCCACATAGAAGGAGACAAAGCAGTAATAGTGAAGATTGCTTTATAAATGAATATCACAAAGTAAGGCATTCAGACCACCATTGGTCTTAATAGGGAACAAACAGAAGCATCCTGCTCCATTGCTCCTGCTCCATGGCCATTTGAGCAGGGGATGGAATCAAACAAAGAAAAAGATGCCAAATCTCAGCTGCAGCTCTCCAATTCCCGGACGCCCTCCCAAAGGTGCAGATGGTCAGCGCAGACTCTGCCCTACACATATCGCTCCTGTATGAGCTTCCTCAGGGGATTTGTAATGTCCTATGTAATTCCCCTCTTATAAATGTCCCGCTCTGTGCCGGTGTGTGTCGTCCATCATGGCGCAATGCCGCATTATCGACATCCAGACGTCCTCTGACATCACGGCGCTTCCTCACGTTGACAACATCACAACGTCGTACAGCATAGTTCACATCAGGGCGCATGCGCACTCCCGATGTTTCTTATTGTTGCTTAGGGCTAGGTAACCCTAATTTGCCTAGACTCCAGAGAAAATGGCACAGAAGCAGCCTGATCTCTGGACTGATGACGCAATAGTAATTCATAATATACATAGCAATACATATATTACATATATACACCCTGAAGTGACAACCACCAGGACTAGTAAAATATAACAGAATCAGATAGTAAAATAAATCACAATTAAATAATGAACTTTTTAATATATCTAAAATAAAAATGAAAAACATAATATATTAAAGTTTAATAACCCCCTACAATATACTTGATTGGCGACTACAAAATCATAGTTGTCGAACAATAATACTAGAACTATCAATATAAAAATAGCCATAAATGCTCTCCAATATAAGACACAGTAAAAAAAATAATATTAAAAAAATAATGAAAAGAAATGATGTGAAAAATATTAATAATACAAAATAAAAATTATTTTATAATAAAATGTTTTACGTGTATAAATTCAAACCACATTGAAGTGGGGCACTTGTATACCCACACTGTAAATAACAGTTAATGATGAAAGAATATATGAAAGATGAGTCAGATACTGGTTAAACCAAAAAGGCATTAATATCAAAATCAACATTTAATCCCTTTGGCTGTAATGTGCTCAACCAGTGAAACCAAAAGGATTCCCTTTGGACAAAGGTAAGGTCCTGTTGCCACCTCCCAATGGGCAGCTACTTGTTCCATCCCCATGTATTTAAGACCAATGCGATCTGAATTGTGATCATTTTTCAAATGCAAGGATACGTTATGAGTTTCTAAACCAAGACCAATGTTACGTATATGTTCCAGAATCCTGACCCTGAGAGGAAGAGTGGTACGGCCCACATACTGATCACCACAGGGACAGGCCAGAACATACACCACAAAGGAACTCCTACAATTGATAAAACTTTTCATCTTGGATGTAGTTCCAGTGACAAAAGAAGTACATGAGTCTGTCTTTCTTACTCCAAATTTGCAAGCTTTACATTTGTCACACTTGAAAAATCCATTTGGCTTACCAGGTAGCCATATTCCATCCGGAATGTGATCTTGCTTTTTGATGTTGGGTGTCACTAAGAAAAGAGAATTAAAATCTAACTTTATTCCATTTATCACTCGCTTTATCAGAGAGCCCCACCAAATACAGAATATAATAAGGGGACTGTGACAGGGTGAATGAACGTCACCAGCCCTATACACTGGCGACACACTTTATTCGAGCTCGGCTAGTCCCACGAATTCGGGTATACCCGGGTGTATTGAGGTTTGTGACTGTTTTCTGCCCGAGTGCATTGAGGTATTTTCCAGGCAGGGATTGAAGCATTTTATTCCCGCTGGCTGCAATACTGCACAGTATATATATAGATATATACTGCATTACAATTCATGAATTTATGCCATCTGGTAGACACGCTAAGCATTGCAGCCTATTAAATCCTAATCATTATCATTTAACAGATCAGCCGCCCATCAGCCAGGCATGAACCCAGGCTGGGAAGGCAAACGTAACGGGGCTTGTCAGAGGTGAGGAGCGGCGCATTCCAGGTATCTGCCAGGTACATACTGGGTATTTGCTTGAATAAAGTGTGTCGGTGCAGTACCTGGCAGACATATGGTTAGGTCTGCAGTGCAGCAGTGATGAGGTTGACATTCAGCTGGGAGGTCTGGTTAATTAGTCTGATCCCAGCTGCCTCATCAAGGAGCTTTAAAAACCCCAGACTGCACACACATGCAGCATGTCTGAACCATGGAGATACACTGAAACTCTGGAGGGAGAACAGCTTGATTTAAGGTCTCTTTTTCTGGGACATTTTGTTTGATGCTGAATTGTTTCTTTGGACTTTGAACAGAAAGGGCAAAGCCCTTCTCCGGACTTATACTGCTTTACTTTATATATGCTGAAGAAAAGCTCTTGTTATTTTTGTGTGCCATATTTGGAGGCTCAATAAAAAGCCTTATCAAGTTACCCACGTGTGGTTGCATGTACCCTGCAACAGAGACACTGAAATGTTTTTAAACAAGATAATACCCTGAAGGATTTCTTGCCAGACTATCCACAATTGTTCTTTACCAAGGTAAGAAATCTTAAGGATAATTTAGCAACAAGTGCCCTCAAAAAGCATCACATTCCGGATGAAATATGCCGGTCCTGTCAGTCCTGGCAGCTGGGTTTCAGCAGCATCTGCAGCAATGAAGAAAAACTCCCACGCTCCCTCGATAGCGCGCCTCCTGGATCAGGTAAATGCAAAATGAAAATGGAGAAATGGCGAAATGGCTTCCAAATCGGCAGCAGAAAAGGCAGCAAAAATGAATTGAAAACCTTACCGGTCACAGTTGAAAGGCTTTATTCGTGCTTCATAGTCCTTCCTCTTCTACAGCTGTTTTCATTGGCTATTCTCATGTCCATTATAGTCTCACGTCCAGAGCACACTGGAGAGAAGCCAGCCAAGGGGCAGTGTGCGTATGTTTAGAGCTCATCACACAGGGGGTTACAATTAAAAACAGGTTTAAAAAAGAAGAGATCTCTTAAAGTAAGTAAAAAATAAAATGCGAATAAAATGGTAATCAGTTCTTACCGGCTTTATGCATTATAAGGGTATTGCAAATAACATAATAATATTATAAATGCCTATTACAAGGTTCATCAGCTAAACAGAACATGCCCCATCTATTAGTGAAGTTCTACATCGACGGAAGGCTTTTGTGGTCTGTAGAAGGGGAAATCATACCTTTTCACAGAAAATATATAACTGGTTCCCAGGTGACCCTCTTCATGCCCACTTTGCATGGCAACATTACATAGTGAAGTGGGATACCACATATTCCTGCACTGTGCCTTGTGGTATCAATCTAAAATATGACTACACTTGAAGTCCTCTTGGGTGAGATGCCACTGATGGTGGTACTGCTGCTTTCACCACGGTCTCTGGCCTCTGTCTCCTCATCCTGTCACTTTCCACCATGATTACTACCAGTGGAATTGCTCCCACTATGCTCACCTGATTAACCAGTTTTCAATTCCCATCTCAAACCTGACTTCTCATGCTCCCTCTCAACTGCTCCCGGTGTCATTGGCAGCTTTGTAATTCTCAGATGCCATGGATATTGTTGCGGCCTCTTCTTCATGTACTGGGGGTGCCTCCTGAGTCCTGATAAATTAATATTGACTTGTATCATGAAGATGAACAACCCCTATACCTGACTGCTTCTGCTGAAAGAATATCTCCAGGAATAACTTCAGGGCTTAGGGAGCAACAGCCACTGTTGCCAGTGATATTGATGATTAGGTAACTGGCACTACAACAAGCCTGGCAACGGCAAGGCTACACTTGTCAATTGCCTCATTCTTCCTTATACTGTGTGTAGATTACTGTACCTCTTCTTTCATAGCTAACAATTAAAGCTAAAATGATAGTTGCTTCTGTTACTGCCTAGCACACTGTTACTTAACCAAGGCCCCTTAACCAAGGCCCCCCACCTCCTAACATTTTACCATTCTCACAGTTGCAGAATGGTGTTGGTGGTAGATCTTTCACTGGTGTAATAGGGGATGGTTATAGCATGGTAGCACCAGTCCTTGGTTAGCCATAAGTAAACCAGGCAATGGTTTGCCTATTAGTGACGGGGGAGGTTTTTCTCAGGTGTACTCTGGGGACTGCTACTTTTAAAGTCTTCCTATTTACTTGAACATCCACTTGTGCCACTACTAATGTTAGTGTTACCACTGTTACTCTTATTGTGACTTTTGAAGTTAGCATGGATTTGTGGGACTTACTTCATCTCATGCTATGAATTTCTGGCTCACTCTTCTCCTTTCTCTGTACACCTCTTAATTATCCCTCCTCTCCTCCCCACCATTATCTTTTTACAAGTTACCCAATGTATCTTGTGTAGGCCACCTGACCAGGGATCTTGATTTTTATAATAACAATGGTGGCCTACATTTATGGCATTTATCATTATGGTGGCATTGATCTATGCATTTTTTTTTAAAATCCATCTTGAATTTGTTCTGAATAAACCCATCATGGAAGATTTACAATCTTAAGACTTCAATAATAATAATATAATGTTTTCTCTGAACATTTATTCTAGTTATTTCCCCCCCCAAATAAATATGACTATATTGGGACTTTATTATTTTATTTAGGGCATACTTTTTTTTTTTTTTTACAGTGTTTGACCTAGATATTTCAATAATAAAACAGATTTTTTTTAATGGATAAATCAATGCTTTAGGTACACTAAATTAAATGTAGAGAATATGAATCATTACTTAGAAAGGCAGATACAAATGTTAAGTTCTACAGCACGTATCATAACATTCACAGTCGGCAATAATGTACTTTATAAACAGATCAATAATTTCAATGGGATGCGTTTCCTGGAAATTCATGGACAGCTGGAGATATTGTGACCTGGTCTTTTCAAGTTAGTGGCAAGAAATGTAGCAAAGTAATTTTAGCAGATATTTCACTTGAAAGAACACATTTTACAGAGGCTTTAATTGAAGAAATGCTAAAAAATAAAATTCGCTTTGCAACTACAGACGAGACCACGAGTATTCTAAAGCTTGCCTTAAACTAGCCCGGTTACATTCTGGGTATGTGCTTGGTGTAACCTGGCTAGTTTAAGGCACGTTTAAGGCATTTCTGCATTGACTAATGACCCATAGGATTAACACAGCAGGGGTCCCTGGCAGTCCCATTCAGTTTGAATGGGACTGCCAGGGACCCCCGCTGTTAATCTGATGGGCCATTAATCAATGCAGAAATGCTGGGTCTAGTTTAAGGCAAGTTTAAGGCATGTATCCAGCATGTACCTGGGTGTACCTGGGTCTTTTTGGCGATTGCCACTGGTTTGTGTTAGAATAGTCGCAGTCTCTGCTGTACCATTTGTGTGGCCCCTTTGTCTGACCTTACACCAGCTGTGCAAACCAAAGTTTCTGAATGTCTCTCTGCTATATCATCCTGGATGGCCCTCCGCCGCCTTAAACTCAACATGGCAAAAACAGAACTCCTCATACTTCCTCTCAAACCTGACCCTACTACCTCCTTCCACAATACTGTTGGAACTACGATCATTCACCCAGTAGCCTAAGCACACTGCCTAGGGGTCACACTTGACTTCTCTCTCATTCGCCCCTCACATTCAAAACATATCTAAAACCTGTCGCTTTTCCTCCGCAATATAACAAAGATACGCCCTTTCCTCTGTTGCTCGACTGCTAAAACTCTGACTCAGGCCCTCATTCTCTCCCGTCTTGATTACTGTAACCTCCTGCTGTCCGGCCTTCCTGCCTCTCACCTGTCTCCCCTATAATCTGTCCTAAACGCTGCTGCCAGAATCACTCTACTCTTTCCTAGATCTGTCTCAGCATCTCCCCTCATGAAATCCCTCTCCTGGCTTCCGATCAAATCCCGCATCTCACACTCCATTCTTCTCCTCACTTTTAAAGCTTTACACTCTTCTGCCCCTCCTTACATCTCAGCCCTAATTACTCGTTATGCATCATCCAGACTCTTGCGTTCTTTTCAAGGATGTCTTCTTTCTACCCCCTTTGTATCTAAAGCCCTCTCCCGCCTTAAACCTTTTTCACTGACTGCCCCACATCTCTGGAATGCCTTTCCCCTCAGTACCCGACTAGCACCCTCTCTATCCACCTTTAAGACCCACCTTAAGACACACATGCTTAAAGAAGCATATGAATAGCAATGTGGATAATACTGGACACATGATACATACAGCTTGGCCCCCTGCAGACGAACTTACCCGAATTCCTTCCTACTATCTCTGTATGTTCTTCCTACCTACCAATTAGACTGTAAGCTCCTCGGAGCAGGGACTCCTCTTCCTTAATGTTTCTTTTATGCCTGTTGCACTTACTCCCATGACCTGTTTTTATTTATTATCTGTTATTTATTTGATTACCACATCCACTACTAATGTGAAGGGCAATGTACATTAATGGCGCTATATAAATAAAGACATACAATACAATACAATTTTGTTAATAAAGTGATGCCACTTAGATTGGAAGATCTTTGGGACAGGGTCTCCTTTTGCCTTACAGTATGTGTTCATTTACTGGTTGCAGTTATTCTCATTGTTTGTAATGTATTTATCTTGTGTAGCCTCCTTTCCTGGTGTCTAGGGAAACTATGTGTGGTGCGTTACCTGAGTGGCTCACAGGAAGCCTGATCCTCTGCCCCAATTAGGGAGCCAATAGTGGACTAAATATTGCTCCCACAGCACTTTAGCCACCGTTATTGTCTTCTGATATTTGGTAGGGAATGCTTCGGCATACCGTGTATAGCATGCACCAGCATGTTGCCGATGCCTCTGGAGTCGGACTCTATGCACAAGAAGTCCATGCAGATGAGATCCATGGGACCAGTGCTTTTCAAATGACCCATTGTGTGGGTAGAGTCTTCCGCTTGATACACCTTAGGCACTTCCGACAATGGCGTTCTACAGACTCTCGCAGTTTTGGTCAGAAGAATCGGTCCCTCACTAGTTCAAATGTCTTATCCACCCCCAGATTTCCATGGTCGTCGTGCAGAAACTGTAGGACATGATACTGCAGATTTCTGGGCAGATCCAACTGTCTCCGGTCAAGGTGAACGTGGTAGGGGACTATCCTGTGGAGGAGGCCGCACTCAATATGGAACTTGTCCCATTAGCTCATGATGACTGCTATGATGTCATCAATGGCATGCTTTGCCCAGGAGAGATCTCTCCAGTGGATGGCCTGGCGAATAGCTCCAGCCACCAGGTCACGCATCATTCTTTCCATTCTATGATGGTGTCCTGGGTGATTGCCATGCCTTCTGGATGACTGTAAGCGGCGGAGAGTGCCTTGGATTGGCATCTCAATGAGTCAGCCACTCTTAATTCTGAGAATGCCCCCTTGTTCTGCACTATAGCAGCCATTGAGCACATTGCCCAAATCCCAGGTTCTGGGATTTCTTTCCATGGGCCGTTGTCAGATGTGGCACCCAGTTCAGGCCTTCTGGACAGAGCATCGGCTCAGATGTTCAGGGGCCCTGGCTTATACTTCAGGGTGAATTGGTAGTTTGATATGGCCGCCAACCACCTGTGGCCGGTGACGTCCAATTTAGCGGAGGTCAGCATATACGTTAGGGGATTATTGTCGGTCCATACCCTGAACAAGACTCTGTACAAATAGTCATGAAGCTTGTCGACTGCTGCCCACTTGATGGCGAAGGGTCGGCGTAAGCCAAGACGGGGGCTTCTGAGAGGCTTTTCTTGAGGCCGACGAACGCCGTTTTGCAGGTGGACGTCCATTTGTCTCCGAAGGGTATCTGCACGGAGATGGCCTTCTGCTGAAGTTCCCCTGGGTAGATCTTCAAGAGATTGTTGAGGACCTTAGCTTTGCTGGAGTAGCCTTCCACAAAGCGGCGGTAGAAACCCAGAAAGAACCGCAGATCTATCACATTGTCGGGTCTTGGGCAATTCACCACGGCTTCAACTTTGGTGGGGTCAGTGGCCACTCCGTCGGCGGACACTATATGACCCACGTAGGTGAAGGACATGTGGCAGAACTGGCATTTGTCCAGGGACAACTTTAAGCCTTCCTTACCTAGTCTGTCTAGTATCTTCGGCAGACACTCCTCGTGCTTTTTTAGAGTCTTACTGAACACAATGATAAATGATATCATCCAGGTAGGCTAGGCATTCCCGTGGATTTATATTTCCGATGGTCTTCTCCATTAACCTTTGGAAGGTTGCCGGGGCACTGCAAATGCCTTGGGGCATGCGAGTAAATGGTAGAACCTGAGGGGACAGACAAACGCCGTCTTCTCCTGGTCTCTAGAGCTCATAGGTACATGGTAGTACCTAGATCTTAAGTCCAGCTTGCTGAACCACTGGCTTCCTAACAGAGTGTTGAGGATCTCTTCTATCCTCAGCAAAGTGTACTGGTCCAGGATTGTATGACCGTTCAGGGTTTGGTAGTCTACGCGCAGGCGGACTGACCCATTCTTTTTGCATACCACCGTGATCGGGGAAGCATAGGTACTATGGTATTCGTCACGATGCCCGCCGTCTCCATTTCCTTCAGGACATTCCTCACGTCCTCCACAGCTCTGGAAGCGATGTGTCTGGCATGGTATCATTCAGCCGGATCATGTGCTGGGCGTTCTTGCTGCAGCCCACATCAATCTCACTGGTGGAGACCACCTCCCGGTGCTCTTCAATTTGGCACTTAGCCGTTATTTCCAGTCTGCTGAAAAGGTCGATTCTCTGAAGTCAAACTGCAACCCGACCGGCTGATCGTGTACGATAGTGGTGTTCACATGAGCCAGTGTCTCTATTGGTGTAAATGTGTATATCTGACCCAGTCTTTGACCTTGGTCGAATGGCATAGTGTAAGGAGAGATGTTCCGGATGATCACCTTGATCTTCCCAGGAATCGAGGATTTTCACTCTTATCTCTATTACTATTTCGTTCCCTCTATGGGCGTCTTCCTCTGGTGTGCTTTCTAGGGAGAATTACCAGTCAACCTCGTCACGGCCTGGATAACATTACACCGTGTCCATATACTTCACTCCCCCTGGTGGAATCTCGGTCAACCCCGCTTCATAATTGAATAGGTCACCATAGCCCTCTTGAACCCGGGGTTGGGACAGATCAGGGCCTGCACTTCCATGGGGTGACTCTTGTTAGTGTTTAGTTGAAGTATGTTCAACTATAGTGGTACGACACCGTCAATGGGATAGCTATCATTGCTAAGACCCCACAGCTTCATTTTCTCAGCTGACTGCATGGGCAGATGCGTCAGATGCTGGTCCTAGAACAACGGGTAGATAATGGTACTTGGGACCCGGTATCCAACAAGGCTGAGTATATACCTTCCACGAGGACTCGTATAATAGCGACCGGTCCCACTCAGCTGTAGGTGTCCTGTTGGGGTGCTGCATCGAGGCTGGGTGCTTGGGAGTTCTCCGAGGGGGAGGAGGGTGTTTCTCATGCTGCACCCTGAGGGTCATGACCCTGGAAGTGGATGTCTTGGGCTTCGGGCAGTCCCTGGAGTAGTGACCCTCCTGGCCATAGTTGAAGCAGCAGTTATTTTGGTTCGCACTGGCCCTGGAGGTAGGAGTTACTCTCTGGACATCCTGGATGTGGCAGCAGGCACCCTGGAAGGAGGGTCTTCCTCTGCACTTTCTGCCTCCTTGGACTTCAGGAACGATGCCCCCTTGGACTCTTCCTTGCGGGACTCCTTTGAGGAAGTCGCATGTCTCACTCCTTTGGATGAGTCCCATGATGCCTAGGGGTCTGAAACTGCAAGGTGACCTCTTGATCTTGTATTTGATGAGGTCCTCGTAGTTTGGAGGATTCTCTGTTGAGAGTTTACAGCAAATCCTAGCCACTATGGGGTGGGTGAGTGAGGTTCCCCGCAGAACTGCTTGGTCCGATAGTCATCCAGCTCTGCCACCCGGATGATCTTTTTGTTGATCAGGGTCCACAGTGCCAGCTGCAGCCATTGAAGAAACTCGGACAATTCCTCATTCTCCTTTTGCTTGAGAGCGTGAAACTGCAATTTACAGAGGTAATTGAATAAGTGCTTCAGTGCCCATTAGCTTTCTAAATGAACAAAAGGAGCACACAGCAGTACAACACATATTCCTTTTTTACACCTGTAAAATATTTAAAAGTTTTTCAGTGTGATAAACGCAATGGGGTCATCCTTCTTACCATAGGTCTTGGCCAAGGCCCGAATCAGATCTTGAGCTTCAGCCTCTGCATGGCACTCACGATACAGTCGCACTATATTGGCGCTGGGGGCCGCAGACATTCTAGGATCCGCTGCCTTTTGATAGCATCCGTGTACGTCCATTCTGGCAGTACTTGCACCGCATGGTCCCTCCATTCTTCAAACGCTTCTTCTCCCAGCGGTGTAGGTCGCACCCCAGTGAAGGTTTTTAGTTTGCTGTGTAAGTAAGTGGCCTTATGCGAACTGCGCTAATGCCTCTACCAATTGGGGTAGAGTTACTCGCAAGTCTGAGTTTCCCGTGGACAGGTGACTATGATATTCTGGCCTTTGACTAGGGGCCTGCGCAGGACTACTCTCATACCGGCTGGGGGTAGGTGATGGGTGTGGTGTTTCAGCTCGGACGGGTGCCTCTAGCGTGGCACTCGGGGTGAAGGTTACCCTGGGTATGGGTGTCTGCCTTTGTTGCCGAACTCGTGGTTGGAGCGCTAGTCTTCCATTTCCAGGGGATGTAGGAGACGGTTGAAGGGGACCTCTGAGGAGGGTACCGGGGTGAAAGTTATGAGGGGAGCTGGTAGCTCAGGGTATATTAGAGGGCAACCCGTGGGCAGGGCCTCTGGTAGATTCAGGGCCCGAGGGGCATCTTCTTCACATATTTCTTGGGCCGTGGCCAGTATTAGGGCACTCCAATGGTATGTAGGGGTCATACTTTTGACCTATGACCTGGGCGTTGGCTAGGACGGGGAGGGTTCTGATGTGGTCACGGACGTCACTCTTGGGCATGAGGGTGGGAACTCCTCCCACTGCGACCACGTGGCAGGGAGGTTCGCGGAGCTCTAAGGCCCAGTTGTGGACCTCTTGTTTGGAGGGCACAAACATGGTTTTTGCTCATTTTAACTACTGGTTTGGGCACCCCAGGTCTGAATCTCAGCAGCGCCTCCAAATGTAGCCCCCTTTCTCCCGTGTCTAAGGAAACTACGTGTGATGAGTTACCTGTGTGGCTCACAGGAGGCCTGATCCTGTGCCGCTGGGAGCCTGGGGTTATCATGTCTATCTGATGACAGCGCCTCCACCTTGCAGGGATCCAAGCGCAGCTGGATAACCACTTCCCAGGAACACACAGTAAAGAATAAATATACACACAGTGGTATAATGACTTATCTTTACTGAAAACACATAACTCGAGAATATAACAGTATACACCATGTACCCAAGACCATACGGGTCCACACAGTTTACCCACACAGTAACGTCACCCAGGTGGAATTCCCCCAAAGTACTGAGGTGCCCATGGCACCTAACTACTCGATGTCCACAGAGTCCAGCCCACTCAAGATGTGTGGAGTAGCGCTACACACAGAGTGTGTGTGGCCGTTTGTACACGAAGATGAGGATACATTCCCGGGCACTCCATTACCCGGGTACAGACGAATGACACAAGGATCCGACTGATCCAACGAAGGTGTCCGCCTCTGCGTGGGGTGTACTCCGGAGGTTATTTGGACTGGGGCGCTCCCTAAATTTTGTGGCTTAAAAAGTTGTTGTAATGCCTTCCTCAGTTAAAAAATGATAAAATATAAAATATGGTTTTGGTGTTTGTGGTGCAAAAGGGTGTGTAGAAAAACATATACTGGCCCTTTTTGTTGATTTTGTGGTTGCTGCTTGACCTTGGAGAAGGGAATCCCGTGTCCTTCTCAATGTGGCAGTAGTGGTGTGAAGATGGTCAGCGCGAACCTCGTGGACCTCACGAATATAGTGGATCCGGATGCAGTATTAAGACAAGAATAAAAGAATAAAACACAATATTAGTGTATCATGTCCACAGTGGGGGGTTGGGGGGAAAAGGGGAGGGGGGGAGTGGGAAGGGGGAGTGGGGGGTGGGGTAGGAGTGGACGGTGGTGGGATGGATGGTGGGTTCCCACTAACTAATCACAGAATACATAGAATATATGGATCCAGTGACTCACACGGGCTTGTGTGGTGTCTCTCCCTCAACGCTGACTGGTGTGGGTAAATACAGACTCATATACTGGAGTCTCAGATATACATTAAACTCACACGGCCTGATGTGAGTCCTTGCCCTCAGAGGGTAATGTCCTGTATGGATGTTGTCCTGTTGTTCCAGCAGAGTTGTCCCCCGATGGGTGTGGTGTGTGAGTGTCTCCTCTCCCCGTGTCCCAAATGACCAAAAAGAAATGTGCAAACCAAAAGTCAAAATGAATTAAAAGGTCTTTAATGGGTTGACAGTGAAGACATGTGCATACACTATGCATACATGTTGTGAGAGTCCTTTTTTGTGTTTGCTTCAGTACATCACATACTGTTTAGTTCATTGTGGTATCGTGTCTTATATTGTTTTATACTTTTTAAGCATCACAACATGTATGCATAGTGTATGCACATGTCTTCACTGTCAACCCATTAAAGACCTTTTAATTCATTTTGACTTTTGGTTTGCCCATTTCTTTTTGGTCATTTGGGACACGGGGAGAGGAGACACTCACACACCACACCCATCGGGGGACAACTCTGCTGGAACAACAGGACAACATCCATACAGGACATTACCCTCGGAGGGCAAGGACTCACATCCGGCCGTGTGAGTTTAATGTATATCTGAGACTCCAGTATATGAGTCTGTATTTACCCACACCAGTCAGCGTTGAGGGAGAGACACCACACAAGCCTGTGTGAGTCACTGGATCCATATATTCTATGTATTCTGTGATTAGTTAGTGGGAACCCACCATCCATCCCACCACCGTCCACTCCTACCCCACCCCCCCACTCCCCCTTCCCACTCCCCCCCTCCCCTTTTCCCCCCATCCCCCCACTGTGGACATGATACACTAATATTGTGTTTTATTCTTTTATTCTTGTCTTAATACTGCATCCGGATCCACTATATTCGTGGGGTGTACTCCCACTGGAGGGTCTCACCTTTAAGAGTCTTAGTATAGGCCTGGGTTTGGTCCCAAACTGCAAGTCTTGCACACCGCGCGGCGTCTGTCACTGATGCTCTATCACTAAGCAGCTACTTGGGAAATATCCCTATCTAGGGGCCTTCCCTGCAACAACCACAAGCTGAAAGGATTGGGCCTATCTAGGGCCTATCTGGGGCAATCTGGCCTATTTCAGTTAAGCACTGCTCCCTGGACACTACCTGCTCCTTTGAGGTCCCTCCCCGACTGGCGTGCGAGGTGCTAGCGCGCCAAATGTATTCTTTTGCTCCTCCGTCAATTTTGTAGCCCTATTGGCTGTAGCTGCTCCTGTGACAAGCAACCCCGGGGGTTGCTGGGACATGTGGTCCCGTGCGGAGCTTTTGCGGCTGCAACACTTGCTGCATACAACGCATGCGCGAAGCTCCCGTTGCGCAAGCGCATCTCCCCAAGATGGTGGCGCCCTTATCGGCGATCCGCCCTGAGCTCCGGAGCACCAGAGCGCTCTCCACACCAGCCGGCAATTCCTCCCCCCCTCCCGGAGGTAGGTGGAGGACCATGGGGACCTGGCTACACTTGCATTTTACTTTTGTAAAGCGCTGTGTACACTGTCGGTGTTATATAAATAAAACGATACGTACATATTACACACAATAACAAATTGCTTCAAATCTTCAGACCTCTGAAAAGTTTGCAACAGCAATTCACGGGGCACAAGAAAATTATGCCACATGCGTCAAGCCTATGCTTCCACTTCATTACTGAATAGTTTCATCAAATGGGTTAACTTAAAAAAAAAGTATTCTGGGCTTCTTGCATTTTGCAAGGTGTGTTGAATCCTTTTCTTTGTTAAACCAAAATCAGTTACAAAAAGGTGTGTGGGAAAAAAACCACACGCTTTTTAAGTTTAGTATCGTGCATCTGGACTCACTAAACCTCACAAATGTTTACCCAACCTGTTTTTTTCTGTAGAAACAGAAATCAGAGAGGCTCTTCATCAGCTTGCATGAATTTACATCTATTTATATTTATATCTTAAGTTTTTCCTGCACTTTAAGGTACAACTCCTGACTTTACACAACTTTCTTTAAGTTGTCTGCTGCATCAAGTGTAATCTTCTACAAGCAAAAACATACTCCAAACACCAAATCATTAAAGGTAAATAAACTAATTACACATAGATTTAAATGTTTACTGGTTTGTGTCAGCTTCTGGTAATACAATGAATAATTCATATTGAACTAGTAGAATGTAACATTTACATAAAATAATACTTTGCAAATTTATGGTAAGTACTAATTACTTGCCTTATTTGCCATGACTATGATATTAAATATTCATAAAAATGTGATTATTTCTTTGATTTGGCAGGCATTTAGATTTCTCTACAGCTTTTCACACTGCTAATTTTAATCCAGTAAATTATCTGGAAGAAAACAGTATGCAGCCTAAAAACTGTTCAAAATTCACTCCAACATTGAACGCATTATGGATGTAATGATCCATTGCCACCAAACTTTGGGAAGGTCTTGCAAGAAAGCTGATATTTAAAAAAAAAAAAAAATAGGGACGCTACCACCATTCTTTATCAAACTGAAAACTTTTAAATATTTTACAGGTGTAAAAAGGAATATGTGTTGTACTGCTGTGTGCTCCTTTTGTTCATTCAGAAAGCTAATGGGCACTGAAGCACTTATTCAATTACCTCTGTAAATTGCAGTTTTCGGTCGATCTTGCTATGATTGGCCACTCAGAGCTTATTGAGTAAGCGTCTTAAAGCAATAGCATGGGATGTAATTAACTGAAAACAGTGTAATGCTGATTTCCAACTCTTGTGCACTATGTAGCTCAATCATTTGTAAATATTCATTATTTTGTGTGCACATCACATAATATTTACAAATATTATACAAATACAGTACTTTGTAAAGTTGATACATTTGAAATTATTTTCTTAGGCAAACAGGAATAATGACATATAAAATATTATTATATGTTTGAAATACATGTGTTCCTAGAACTCCTCTTTTTGCTTTTAATAACAACTCCTCATATGGTTCAGTGATGAAAATAAAGTGAATACACCAACATTGCTGGATATTACTTAAAATAATACAAAATAGAGAATTTGATAATTCACACATTTAGGGGTGTGTTGATCAGATTCTTTAATATTTGCTTGTCGTTTAATTGATACTGAGATGGTTTTAACATAGTGATTAGCACAGGAGAAAAGAGAGACAGTACTTACCAGCACACTTTATGGGGAGGGAGTCAGCCACATCTCTGTTCCTGGAGCAAGAGCGAAGAGTGGGCTGCTTGAACAGCCAGCAGTTGAGTACCGCAGGAAGGGCCTAGGCCTGGTGGCTGCAGGGACCCGGCTGGTGCTTGACGTTCGGCCTGGTGAGAGGTCGGGCTCAACATCTGCATCTGGCTGTGGGCCTCTATTTACTGCCCGGCGCCAGCTCTCCCCAACTGTGGCCTTCCCTGACATACACCCCCGGGTGAGCACTGGAAGTTGGGCCTGCCCAGAAGTTGGACCCAACTTCCACATCTGCCTGTGGGATCGCCGTGGCACCAGAGGCCTCACCCCCACATAAGTGTGTGTATTTTGGGGATTATTATGTGTATCAGGGCGTTATTATATGTATTGGGGGTGGGGTGATATTATTGTATTGGGAGGTGTGGGGTGTTATTATATGTATTGTTTTTTTTATATGTATTGGGGGAATGTGTGTGTGTGTGGGGGGGAATTTATATGTATTTGTGGTGTGTGTGGGTTATTATATGTATTGGGGGGTGTGAGGGGGTTATTATATGTAATTGGAGATGGGGTGTGTGGGGGTTATTATATGTATTGGGAATGTTGGAGGGTTAATATGTGTATGGAGGGTGTGGGGTGTTATTATATGTATTGGGTGGTGTGTGGAGGGGGTTATATGTATTGGGGGGGGTGTGGTGGCGATTGTTATATGTTTTGGGGGTGCTATTATGTGTATTGGGATGGGGGACTAAGCGTGTGTGTATTGGGGAAGGGGGGTTATCAGTGTGTGTGTTGGAGAAAAAGAAGTGTGGGGGAGAGAGAGAGGTAGGGGTGTGGAGAGAGAGAGGGAGAGAGAGAGGGAGAGAGGGGGGTGTGGGAGTGAGAAGTGGGTGTCTGGAAGAGAGAGAGAGGCGGGGGTGTGGGAGAGAGAGGTGGGTTTCTGGAAGAGAGAGAGGGGCAGGGGTGTGGTAGAGAGGTGGGGATGTAGGAGACAGAAAGGTAAGGGTGTGTGAGAGAGAGAGGTGGGAGAGAGGTGGGGTAGGGGAACGGGTGGGGGTATTGGGTAGAGGGAAAGGTGCATGTATGGGGGAGAGGTGGGTGTGTGGAAAGGGAGGGAGACAGAGAGGTGGGGTGTGGGAGAGAGATGTGAGGGAGGGTTTTTGTTTCCATCTTTCTATGGCCGTGACCTCTGTGGCAAAACATATGACATACTGTGCTGGTAACATACTGTATTGGTAACATACTGTATTGGTTACATACTGTATTGGTAACATACTGTATTGGTTACATACTGTATTGGTTACATACTGTATAGGGATGTCTGTTTATGTTTTATCCTTTTATTTTAAGAAACTGGTTTGCATTTATTGTAACTGTATATTATTGTAATAATCTTTTTCTATAACCTAAGCACTATATTTGTATATATATACAGCTAAACCCCGTTATAACGCGGGTCTCGGGGTCCACCCCGAGACCACCGCGTTACTAACGGGGTCGCGAAAAAAAAAAAAATGGCCGCCGCTTTAATGCAGATTCATCTCGCGGGACAGGAGATGGGAGCGGGCATGTCCCTCCACTCCCCGCTTCCCCCTGTCACCGCGGGACAGCCCGCGGGGCAGGAGATGGGAGCGGGGATGTCCCTCCGCTCCCCGCTTCCCCCTGTCACCGCAGGACAGCCCGCGGGGAAGGAGATGGGAGCGGGGATGTCCCTCCGGTCCCCGCTTACCTCTGATCCCTCCACGTGCCCGGTGCTCCCGCTGCCTGCATGGAGGTGGTAGCGGGGGGTTTCTTCTCCCCACCACTGTCCCCGGCGCTCCCGCTGCCTGCGCGGGAGGAGGGGGGGAGCGGGTGGTGGTGCTGGTCACGGCCTTTCCTCTGCTCTGACCCCACCCCCCGTCTGTGTAGAGTGAGAGAGTGTGTGTGTGTATGTATATATGGGAGAGAAAGTGTGTGTGTGTATATGGGTGTGTGTATGTGGGTGTGAGTGTGTGTAAGTGTCTGTGAGTGTGTGTAAGTGTCTGAGTGTGTGTGTAAGTGTGTGTAAGTGTCTGAGTGTGTGTGTAAGTGTGTGTAAGTGTCTGTGAGTGTGTGTGAGTGTGTGTGAGTGTCTGTGAATGTCTAAGTGTGTGTAAGTGTCTGTGTGTGTGAGTGTCTGTGAGTGTGTGTAAGTGTGTGCAGTGTGCAGTGTGTGTGCAGTGTGCAGTGTGCAGTGTGTGTGCAGTGTGTCAGTGTGTGCAGTGTGAGCAATGAGCAGTGTGTGTGCAGTGTGCAGTGTGCAGTGTGCAGTGTGCAGTGTGCAGTGTGCAGTGTGCAGTGTGTGTGCAGTGTGTGTGCAGTGTGTGTGCAGTGTGTCAGTGTGTGCAGTGTGAGCAATGAGCAGTGTGTGTGCAGTGTGCAGTGTGTGTGCAGTGTGGCAGTGTGAGCAATGAGCAGTGTGTGTGCAGTGAGTGTGTGCAGTGTGTGCAGTGTGCAAAAAAAAAAAAAAAAAATTAAAAAAAAAAAAATTTACATTTTTTTTTTTTTTTTTTTTAAAAACGGGAGCCACGGGAAAACCGCATTATAACCGAATCGCGGTATAACGAGGTGCGTTATAATGGGGTTTAGCTGTATATATTAAAATAAAACTTTAATACGTAATGCTTTGGGCTTTGAATGAACTGTTTGCACGCTTTGTAGAGAATATTTAAATTTTCGGATACATTTTGCTAAACCAGGTTTTTTTGTGCTAAGTGCATAGTTTTTTCTTTAGTTAAAAGGGAACTAAGACTCTGCAAATGTAATATTTTATATTTCTTGGTTAGTGGCAGCGAGTAGATATGATTGGAATTGAGTAAGGGGTAAATATTAACTCATTGAAAGTACCTTGCGGAGGAGAAAGGTGAGTTGGCTAGAGTAGCCGTGTGTATTAATCCTGGTTGCATATTTAAGTCATGTGCTCACAAGTGTGATGTTTGTGGCAGATGGTATTTTGGGACGAATTGTGGGGAGATATTGTTCATTTGAAGAACCTTAGCCGAAGGTGAAAAGTGGGCGAGCTTGGTAGCTATGTATTAATCCTTGTCCCATATGCACATCACATACTCACAGGTGTGCCATAGGTGGCAAAAATACATAACACTACATGAGCTCCAATGCTGTTCCGGCACTTACAGTGGCCCTTTTAGTTGTCACACGGGCCACCGGGACTGAAAAAGTGACTGTGTGGGACATTTGTGCAGCAAGGTTTGTTATTATACTGTATGTACAGTATATTGCCTTAAGTCTTGTTTGTGGTCTCCTGACATTTAAGGCCACTGCATGTGGTTCCTTCATGCGCTACCAATAAAGTACTATTATTTATAAGCTGTGTGTCCCACTGCATTGTCTGACTTCAGCCTGGTTCTTTGCAGGCTGCATATTCTCTCTCAGGTACAGGGGAGGTGGACTCGGGCCCCCACCCTAGTATATACATATTCATAAATATAGGGAACTAAAGAAGGGCTACATATGTTTGATTTTTTTTTTAATCTACTACCTTGGAAACAAAGTTTACTTCTTTCTCTGATAACCTTTTTATGGTAGTGGGAGGCATTCTCCGTGTTTGTAGATACTAACTCAAAATAATTTAAAAAGATTTGGCGAGTAACAAACGAAGGTTTGAATTCCACTTGTGCCAGTCAGCAGCAATGGGGCTTGTCATTTTAGTATGTTCTGTACAAGTACAACTTGAAAGATGACACAAACAGTGATCAAGGATATAATATCTTTTTAATATCTCTTATCCCTCTTCAGGAAACTTAATAACAGTAACACAAAGTCGACCGGTACAGCCTCCCTCCTGAGCTGCAGAGAACCTGCCGGCACAGAACCCCTCCTCTTTGCTTCACTGGGGACAATATAATGGCTGCAGTCCTTGGCTCCGTTATCCTGTTGGTGGGCCTGCTCTCGGGGTCTCATGTTTGTCTCCATTCCAGGCCTAGTCAGACCTCATTCTCATTAACCTCGATCTCCCAAATCCTGCTCAGCCTGATAGGCCTCCCAACTCGCTCCCCCCACATCACACTTTACTGGAGTCCAGGTATTGTTTGTAGTCCTTGGCCTAGTGGTTACCCTGTTTGAAGGCCTAGTTTACCCCCTCTCATTAACCCTAAACCTCGAACTTCCCACCATACTCAGCTAATAAGCTAGCCAACAATCCCTCTGCTCAACAGTTGCTGGGACCCATGGGATAGTTGTAATCTTCAGTCCTAGCAATTATCCTGTCAATAGCTTTCTTCTTGAATCCTCTTTTGGTCTCCACTGCCGACACACATACCCGAAGCCCAACCCATCTCCCACATAACATTTGTAGTACAAGTGTAGTTTTTTAAAAACAACACAAATTATTAAATATAGCTTTACCTCTTATCCCTCTCGGTAAACTAAACAGAAAACACAATCCAATGCCCCAGAGGGAACCTTCTTCTTTATCAAGGGCATTATATAAACCATAATTGTATTCATAAAAAAATGTAGGCACTGAAGCATTTTTTACCACATATTTTATACTGTGTAAATCCTGATCCTGTTTATAATAACAGGATTGTAATGTAGTACAGATTTTGTTTCTAATAATAACAGAATTGTAATTCAACCAACTCTACTTGACAACTGGCTGGGGCCCAGGCCATGGCTGAGTCATGGACCCCATCATTCCACCACCCCCCACACTGAACAACTCTCTTTCCCCTCCCCCCTGTATTCCTCCTTATCAGTATCACACGGCCATATACAGTGTCTTGGCCACATGCTATGGAGAAGGCATCGGAAGCCTTAATCCCATGAGCAAGGCAAAAGGAAGCTCTGGCACCTGTATCAGGCTGCGACCAGGCAGGGAGCAAGCACGCTGGCGCTCGAGCGCAGTGACATCACGCGATCTGCTGGGCCGGGCGATTTATGGTCAGCTAGTTGTGCGCATGGGGGGTGTATATCAGGGGTATGTCACGCTGGCCACAAACATTGCTGCAATGTGTTTCATCGTGGCCAGCACGAGCACATGTGCCCACTCCCCGTCACCCTGGACGAGGCCTTAGTCTCTGATATAAAGCTAAACCTGGGTATTCTCTCAGTACCTGAGTAGGTTGGAGTCTCTACAGTATGCCTGGGAACTGAGGGGCTTCTTCAAATCCTGAAAGAGACCTAATAGAAAATCACAAGTTGCAACAGAGAATCTGCCTGATGCCCCATGGATGAGTCCTGGGCTCTGTCATTCCCTTTCAACACTCAGCAACTGACAAAAAGTGGAAAACAGTATCACTTACAGATGCAAACTGTGAAACATTAAAATACTGCACCATTTAATCCCTCCCCTATCTACTCCTCCCACATAACCACTACCTATAATTACAGAGAGTTCTGTACTATAAGATCTAGAGCCAGTTCAGCATCCATCACAGCAAGTTTTGCTCATGAATATGTAGCCCCTGTAAGAAATAGTGGGCTACCTATCCTTCTACTACTGGAGTAAGCCCTGGTAAGGGCAGGCACCAGTAGTAATCATGGGTTTTCCCCCCACATCAAGCCCTGCCTTGCTGTGATAGAGGTAGGCCCCTGACTCTGTGGCAGGCCTGAGACAGTGCGGAGGTCCTGCTGACATCATAACGGGGCAGGGCTGTATCTATTTAGTGGGCTGCTTCTGTGGGTGTCTGAGTTCAGTCTGTGGGAGAGTCAGTGAGTTGGAGAGTGGAGTCTGTTGGAGTTGAGAGAAGAGAGAGAGAGGGCTTAAACAGAGAGAGCATGGTCTGGGAGTTCAAGGAGTAGGAGAGAAGACTCAGAGCCCAGTCTGAGTAGAGCTGATACAGCTATGGTGGACCAATGCCCCTCACCCTGCTGAGGGGGTGAGGGGAGGGAAGATCTATCCTCACCCAAAGAGTATATCCTGGAGGTGGGGGTTGGGGTATTGAAGCCCCAACAGCCCATCCTGCTAGGGTACAGCCTGGAGGAGAGGAGTGGAGGAGTATATCTGTACATTGGAAGCACTGCTGTACATGAACTGCTGCTGCTGCTGTGTGCTGTATCATTGTGCAAGGACAATAAAGACATTGCTGCTATTTTATCAGAGACTGTGTGTGAGATCACTCGCCCTGGGACCAGGGCTTCTTGTGGGAGGATCTTAACCTATCCCTATAGGTCTCGCCAGAAGATGGAGGCGCTGCACCGTTGCTAGAGGAGATGAAAGGCATATGCCCCAGAAGCCTGTCCCTGTTGTCCCCAATACCAACGCGGGAGACTCAGGCCCTCCTGTTCCAAGCAGGTACGCACCACCATAGTACATGTAGCCAGCCCTCATTATACCTTAGAGGTCCAATCTGTGACCGGGGGGGGGGGGAGGGGGAACATGGGCTACAAATACATTATATATCTAACTCGTCCCCCTTAAAAGTAGTTCTGGAGGTTGAGTCCTGTACAGATTCAGAAAAAAACTTCCCAGTCTTCCTCCTCCTTCTAACTCACATTTATAGCTTGAAATATGGCACACACTTTTTTTTAATATCTCATCTCTGTTGGTTAAACTAAGCAACAGTAACACTAGGTCGTCCAAAGTTATCTCAATAGCTTGAAAGAGGGAGCAAAACTGTGAAATATAGCTTTCTTAGCTGTGATCCCTCTTGGAAAAATGAAACAGTAACACTAAGTAACCCCAAACAAATTGTTGATGTAGTACAAGTGTAGTTTGAATGATGGTGCAAACTTTGAATGATAGCTTTCTTATCTAAGAGCTCAAAACATTATCAGTAATAACATAACATAAAGCACGGAGAAATGCTTAAAATAAATATGAAACTATAAAATGTAAGGATACTAATATAGACTGATACATTTGAAATCATTTGAAAAGTTTTGGCCCAAAACACCTATTCCACTTCTGCTAGTCAGCAAATGGTAGGGCCTACTGCTCTTAGATATCATCATGATTATCTTGTCTGCCATCATCATCATTACTTCAAATAATAAGCTCATCCCCCCTGGAATTGGAATACTCTTGAAATTATTGTGAGTTTTTTGTGCCAGCTTCTGTAAAGAGGCTGTGGTTCATTTTAATGATTACCACATTTTGGGACAAGTGCTTCCTGCAACACTTACTAACCATGTTGCCAGCTGTGCTACTGTGCTAAATATTCTTTCAGAGTAGACCCTGACAAAAGATGAATAGTTTGGGCCTCAAATGATGAGAATGTCAGTGAAGCAGGTGTAGATGAAGGCTGAAACTTACAGGGAGAAGATAAGTATTAGTATAACTAGTATTTTGTTCGAATATCTATTTATTTAAACAACCTTTGGAAAATTAAATTGATGTTTAAAATAATACAGGAGTGGATTTTATACCTAAAGTCATTACTGATTACAGTTTGAAGTTTGGGGGCCACTCAAAACATTATTAATAAATATTGTCCCATTTTAAGTTTGGATACTGGTCTGTCAAAAATAATCTATAACGGTTCCAAATCCCCCCCCCCCCCCTCGCAGAAAACCACCAACACTGGGTAATTCTTACATGTAAATGTGGTATTCAATAAGTGTGGTGTACGACAAGATTATTTTAAAGAACAAATAAGAGAACAAATGAATCATTTTGAAAATGGGGATTTAGGATTTCCAGTATCCACGCATTTTGTTACCCATCATATGGGTAGATATACAAAGTTCCATTAAATCAGGACAACAAACCTGACATTACCTAAATAGGTAACGGACGTTAACTTCCATGAGTTTAACGGAGATCCACAAAGTTAAATATATGTAAAAACAATGGCCATTAGGGCCCTCATTTGCATATGGGTAACGCGGCGTTAGACATAAGGCTTGTTCTATCGCGCGCCTGTGTGAACGCGTGTGCACGTGACGCACACTTTTTGTGTGTATGGTGGTCCGTGCTGCTGGGAGCGACAGGTTTGCAGTGGTCTGTGTGTTTGTATATGTGTATATATATATATATGTGTGTGTGTGTGTGTATGTGTATGTATGTATATGTGTAATTTATTATATATTTAAAAAAAAAAAGACATGTTGGTAATATTTATTAACATTGTGCACACACATACTGTACATACATACATATATACATACACACACACATACACACACACATACATATATACATACACACACATACATACACACACACACATAGATATGTAACGTTTTTTCTGGACCGGTCGGACCCACCCAATCTCACATTGGCCCCTGTGGTCTAACCATCCCCATTACATGGATTTGTCTGGTGGTGCACCTGTTGGCTACAGGACTCATGAGTCTCCCGCATGATGTTAGTGGGGATATCAGCAAGACAGGCACTGAGGTAGTGTGCTTAAAGTCCTACCTATATCCAGTGCAGCGCCACCACCTCATCAGGATCTCTGCGTCCGCAGGGAGATGGATCTGATGAGGAACTCCTTCTTGGTGCCTTCCTCTGCTGAGTAACTCCACACTCACACATGAGGGTTTTGGTGAACTTGGGCATCTTTATTTGCATGATAGACAGACTGCCCCTCACAGCGGTCATCCTAGCCGCTCATTCTTTCGCTTGGCATCCCTTTAGAAGGTTCTCCCCTCCCAATGGAGTTGTATCACCTCTCCCCTCAGGGAGAACACCACCTGTGTCAGGTCCCTGATGAGTGTAGATACTATTGCCTAGGTCTGGCAGCCTTGCTTGCTGCAGACCTCCAGAACTGAATCATACTCTCCAACAACCTGAACTTGAACAACTAACCACTCCTTGAACAACACACACTAACTTTGGGCAGTGCTGTGTCTTATATAACTTAGGGCATAGCCACACCCCTTGTGTCACTAACAGTGGACACAGAGTATGTTACCACTCCCCTGGTGTACATATGACACATCACCAGGGTGTGAGGGCAAACCTCCATAATTGATGCTGGCAATCGTGTATACTTACCAGGTTTACTGCCAGCGTGAGAGAGAAGTGTATACCATTTTTAAACATGGCTACACATATATACATACACACACACACATACACACACACATACATATGTAAATATATACATACACACACACATAAATTACAGTGGCGGTAGTGGCGCGAATACTGTACTTACTTTTTGAGTGTTCCCCGCTATCGCCCGGCTCCAAGCTCACTGCTGTGCGCACGCGCGGCCCTAGCATACAATGGCTGGCTAACCACAGCCAACTTTTACGGCCGCGCGCACTGCGCAGCAAGCGTGCCCACTATATTACGGACCTAAGGTTGGAATAAAACACTCTGTGCTACCTGTAGCAGCCAGTAATGCTGGGTCGCGTTAGCAATATGCTTAAAAGATCCCAGATATATATCGTTGTGGGATTCTGAATTCTGATGAATCGCCAGAGTTTGGTAGGAAATGTGTCAGGCCTTCTATAACTTTCAGGCTTAGGGCAGTTAAAATGTGGAATTCATTACCCATGGAGACTGTGATGGCAGATACAATACAGGCATACCCCGCATTAACGTTCGCAATGGGACCGGAGCATGTATGTAAAGCGAAAATGTACTTAAAGTAAAGCACTACCTTTTTTCCACTTATCAATGCATGTACTGTACTGTAATCATCATATGCATGCATAACTGATGTAAATAACGCATTTGTAACAGGCTCTATAGTCTCCCCGCTTGCGCACAGCTTCGGTACAGGTAGGGAGCCGGTATTGCTGTTCAGGACGTGCTGACAAGCGCATGCGTGAGCTGACATTTGCCTATTGGGAGATATGTCCTTACTCGCGAGTGTACTTAAAGTGAGTGTCCTTAAACCGGGGTATGCCTGTAGATATCTTCAAAAAAAGTTTGGACATCTTTTTAGAAAGATATAGGTATAAAGGTATACAGGGATATACCAAATATATAAACATGGGAAGGATGTTGATCCAGGGAGTAATCTGATTGCCAATATCTGGAGTCAGGAAGGAATTTATTTTTCCCCTACAATTAGATGATAGATGATATTTCACTGGGGTTTTTTGTTTGCCTTCCTCTCGATCAATATACTGTAAGAACAAATATAGGATAAAGTATCTGTCATCTAAATTTGGCATAGGTTGAACTTGAAGGACGTATGTCTTTTTCCAACCTCATCAACTATGTAACTATCTGATTTATTTTTTAATATGTGCAATTCTAACAGGGACTTATCCCTGTTTAAATAAAGCTACCTCAGAGCTCTGAATCCAGCAGGGAGCGGGTTAAATGCAGCCACTCTATTAGCCAGGTTCCACCTGGATAATCAGAGCTCTACAAAAACCTGAACAGACCCAAAGAGACTCTCTTGAGCCCACAGGATAATGTGTGCTGATAACAAGACAGCAAGACAGCAAGACAGCAAGGGAACAGCCCTCTCTTCCAGGGTGCAGCAAACCCAGGAACCTACCAGAGGCTGGACCCTAAACAAACACCCATCCAGCCAGAAGCAGAGACTAACTTGAAGGGCCACCTGCATTGAAGTACCTTTGAGATTTTGGGGCGATAGACTGGTGATAGACGACTTTTCTTCCCAGTCTTGCAGAGAGGGCCTGGGAAGTGAGTTAGCATGTACACAGGGATAGATGTTTAAAAAAGAAACAAAAAGTAGCGCCAACAGGTATATAAATATATATATCAAATGTTAATAATAATTGTTAGATGATTACCCTAAAAATGAAAAACCCTAAATGATCTGTAAACAATGATTAATAAACTGCTAAAACAAACATGTGGATACACCACAAGGCAAAATCAAAGTCCAATGTCCAAACCCTAAGTTGAGTCCTGACAGGTAGCACCAGAACAATGTACAGAGTCCAGGGGTCCACGGCAGCTCTCACATGGAATAACCAGTTCCACAGCAAAATCTATGAGAAAGACAAAACAGAGAGCGCACGCCCCATAGTGTAACACTGTAACATTTAATGTAGGGAAGGGTGGATGGGGGGATTAAAAACCCTCACAATAGGAAGGTAAAATATAAGGAGTTTGTGATATATAATCACCACCAAGGCAAGTCCAACCGCAGCAGAGAGTCCAAAGCAGGCTGGAGTAGGTCTCCCAAGCAGCACTGTCCCTCCGGTTCACTCGAAATCCTCCAGGTACATCTGGTATCAGAGTTGGCCTTAGAATCACTACATGTGCTCCCCGGCCGTAAAGGATACTTTGATAAAGTTGCATTTGTTGCGACGAAACGCGTCAGGGACGTACCTTACGACATTACGTCATCACGCTGTGTGCATCCTTTACGGCCGGGGAGCACATGTAGTGATTCTAAGGCCAACTCTGATACCAGAATTACCTGGAGGATTTCGAGTGAACCGGAGGGACAGCGCTGCTTGGGAGACCTACTACAGCTGATTTTGGACTCTCTGCTGCGGTTTGGACACTCCTTGGTGGTGATTATATATCACAAACTGCTTATATTTTACCTTCCTATTGTGAGTGTTTTTAATCCCCCCATCCACCCTCCCTACATTAAATGTTACAGTGTTACACTATGGGGCGTGCGCTCTCTGTTTTGTCTTTCTCAGGGATAGATGTTTGTTTACTTTGTTTCTTTTTGTATGTTTTACCTTGTTAAAGGAACAGGCTCAATAAAGCCAGGTTTTCATTTCACCCTAAATGGCCTCCATTAATGTACCTCTGCGCACATCTCTTACAGCAATAAAGTTTGGGATTTTTAGATTTGTGAGGATAAGCGTCATGTTTCATAGCTTGAGTCTGATGCTGTAGAGGTGGTTACTAATCAAAGTAATCTTGTTTTATAATTAGTAAAAAAGCACCAGATTTATGAAATGCTTTAAGTAAGATCTTTTTCTATTTTGATAAATGCAGTATTTTAAAAAAACCATTGATGCATCATTTTTGTAGCAAGGGAACTTTGATATCAAAGGGTCTATTTATTATTGAGCCCCATTCATAGCAATATGAAATCTTCTTTCATAAATCTAGTGCCGTCATTCTGCTTACACAACAGTTAACAGTTGATAAAACGACTTCACACACAAACATGTTACCATGTGGAATGGTGATCTTCAATCCCAATATGATGCAGAAACCCAGAAGACAGAGGTATCACACTTTTTCAGCAAAAATGGCGCTTTGCTACACGGAGGGTCTGACTCAGTCATGGAGCTCGGAACCTGCGTAAAGAGGGATTTGGAAGCATGGGTGGCAGAAATTAAACTGACTTTTCAAGAGGACTTGCAGAAGGCTCTAATGGTGATTAAGTCTGAACTGACCTATATTACTACAAGAACCTCCTCCTTTGAGATGACAATAGAGAGAGGGATAAAGAAGAAAGTTCTGTAGTAATGGATACCAGCATCAAACTAATGAAAAAGCAGATTGCCTCTCTACAAGAAGGTCAGGAGGATTCTGAGAACCGATCAAGGAGAAATAACCTGCGGGTGGGGAACGCTCCTTAGACTGTGACTTCAGACAAGATTAGACCCTACTTACTCCAAAACATGGAGTAAAATAGTGGTGGGGATTCCTATGAAGCTGTCAAAAGATGGGCCAGATTTTGTGTCCCTTGGGGGCTGGAGGCCCCTCTAGACACCTTTTTGTCCAAGGGTGCTACTCCGGCCGCCACAAAAACAGCACAATGGTACCACGCTTCTAACAAAGGGAAAAATATCACAGCCGTGGACGGTGGGTCCCGGACGACCTGACAATATGGACCGTAGGCTGAGACCCTCTTCCGCTTTGTTGACGCTGCCCTCTATTTTTGTGTTATTTTAATATTTTTATTGGAAATCTTACAATCTTGTATATGACATTTGTTTACCCTTTTACATAATAAAGCATGCACCATGTCTATATATTCCATTTTGTTTCTGTAATTTTCACATTTTACAAGTTCGACATTTTAATTTTATTAAAACAATAATAATTTAACTGTATAACAATTCTACTGTATATTGTCAACCATTTTATGTCACGTCTTTGTCTTCCCTTCTCTTGGTGAGTCACCCAGGTATGTGCGCTGCCTAATCCTGAATACCATTGGCTTATCTATTTCAGCTGCCTTGAAACACCATTTCTTTATTTATAAAACGTAAACTGTACCTCTCGATCTATTGGTCCTTATATTTCAACAATCTGACACTTTATTACATTTTATTTACATTATATGTGGTAACTGTCAATAGTCCTGTCTGGTCCCTCACCACCCCCCAGGTCCCTTGGTTTTTGGGCTGTGTGGTGCTCAAATTCTTATTGGGGGGGTTCCTTGTTAGCGTGCGTGTTGCGAACCATGCCGTTTCTTTTATGTAATTTTTCCATGCATATTCTAGGTTTTTTGTTCTTCCATATAAAGATGAGGAATGATTTATGTAGAATTTTTTCATATTTATATTTTAGTATGATTTGTGGCATCTGTATAAGATTTTAGGGAAAATTGTCATCTTAACAAGATGGCACCTCCCCAGGAATGTTACTTTTAAATGTTGCCTTTTTTTGTGGTGTTCTTGTGATATTGTCTACCAGTGGTTTTACATTATTTCAACATAGCTGTTGTATATCATTAGGAATGAGTACACCCAGAAATGTAATGTGTTTTTTGCACATTTGACAGGGAAAGTACCTCTCCATTCTATCTTTTGTTTGTTGTTAAGTGCTAGTGCTTCTAATTTTTCATAGTTGATGTTTAATCCTAAAACTTTGCTGTGTGTCTGTATTGCCTCTATGATGGCTGGTACAGTACTTCTTCTTGGGGGTTTGAGATAAAGAGGAGCATATTGTCTGCAAAAATTGCTGTTTTTAGTTTGTTATTTCCTATTTGTATGCCATTGTAATGTCTCATCTTTTCTAGGTGTCTAATTAGAAGGTCCAGGGCTATAATAATTATAATAATTGCATGTTCTTGTATAGCGCTGCTAGTTTTACGTAGCGCTTTACAGAGACATTTTGCAGACACAGGTCCCTGCCCCATGGAGCTTACAATCTATGTTTTTGGTGCCTGAGGCACGGGGGGATAAAGTGACTTGCCCAAGGCAGGGCCATCTTAACAACATTAGGGGCCCCCGGGCAAAGCAGTGCACGGGGCCCTGCCTACACTGTCGCTCCCAGCTTCCCACGCGCTCACTAGCAGCAGCAGGCACTGGAAGTGCTGCACTGCTAGGCTGCGAGCGGTTGTGACGCGAGCCGATGTGCCAGGCGGGGGGAGAGCGAGTGGAGCCGGGGAGCCGGGGCGTGGGGAGAGCGAGCGGAGCCGGGGTGCCGGGGCGTGGGGAGAGCGAGTGGAGCCGGGGTGCCGGGCGCGGGGAGAGCGAGCGGAGCCGGGGTGCCGGGGCGTGGGGAG
Source organism: Ascaphus truei (assembly GCF_040206685.1). Taxonomy (NCBI): domain Eukaryota; kingdom Metazoa; phylum Chordata; class Amphibia; order Anura; family Ascaphidae; genus Ascaphus; species Ascaphus truei. The sequence continues at coordinate 102,682,798 of NC_134484.1, forward strand.
AGCGAGGGGAGCCGGGGTGCCTGGCGGGGGGGAGAGCGAGTAGGGTTGCCATGTGGCTTGTCCAAAAATACTGGACACAATGGTGAAAGGTGCGACGCACTCGGGAATTGTTGGTGGGGAAGAATGTTATTTATAAATGACCTGACTTATGTCATTTGTTCTAAATTTCACTCCAAGTATTCACCAATTTGCACCAATTTATATTCTATTTCGTAAAAAATCTGGGGAGGAGTCTTGGGAGGGAGCGCCCTTCCGAGGATTGTTTTAGGAAATAGAATATGAAATAGTGCAAATTGGTGCACGCTTGGAGTGAAATTTAGAACAAATTACGTAATAGTCAGATCATTTATAAATAACTGACCTGCAGTCATACTGTACATGGCGAGCAATACTGATCTTACTGCTCCTCCCACAAATTCCAAGATTGTTGCACCCCCTCCTCATCCTCTCTCTCTCCCCCCTTGTTCTCTCACCCTCCCTTGTCCTCTCACCCTCCCACCCCCTTTGTCTTCTAACCCCCTCCTTACATCCTCTCTCATCCCACCACCCACGTCCCTTCATCCTTTCACCCCCTCCCTTCATCCTCTGTTACCCCCCATCCCTTCATCCTCTCAGCTTTCAAATTTAGACTTCAAAATCCAGCTTTAAATTGCATATTGAATCATGCCATTGAATAAGTAACCTGCTCTGCCTTCTGGGGGATGATCTGTAAGTAAGAAGGTGCTGCAGAGATTGCAATGCTGCTGTGATGAGAGCTGAGTTATGGAGCCTTTCTGAGAATTTACAATGGTGGTTATTTTGAATAGATCTTGAAAATGTTAGTATAGTAAAACAAAAGTAAGGGTGAGTGAGCAATTACTGTATGTACTGTCTGTCACAACACACACACACACACGACACACACGCACAGTCTCACCTCTCTGCTGCATGCTTTAGCTCCACTCTTTGGCCCCACCTCCTGCCACCTCCTGATTGGCTGAATTACACAGCAGCATCAAGCCGGGGTGCCGGGCGAGCGAGCGGAGCCGGGGTGCCGGGCGAGAGCATTGGTAGGCACGCATGGGCCGGGCGCGTGGGGCCCCCCTATGCTGTGGGGCCCCCGGGCAACTGCCCAGCGTGCCCATACGTTAAGACGGCCCTGGCCCATGGTCACAAGGAGCCGACACCGGGAATTGAACAAGACTCCCCTGGTTCAAACTCAGTGCCAGTCAGTGTCTTTACTCACTGAGCCATTAGACCAGGGGTGTGCAAACTTTTTTGTCTGCACCCCCCTGCCTGCTCAACCCCCCTGCTTTAGCCCCCCTTACCTTTTCTACGGCATCATGTGATGTCACGTTTCCATGGCAACATGTGGCCGTTTGACGCCACATTGTCATGGCGACGCCACGGCAGAAGCTGCTGGAGACAAGGCAAGAGGGAGTTAGGCTATGGCCAGGCAGGGAGCGAGCACACTGGTGCTCGTGTGCGGTGACGTTACGTTCCCTGCTCGCCCGGGAGATTTGTGGATGGCTAGGTACGTGCACAGGGGGGCATGTCGGGGGCGTAGCCATGGGGTCACAGAGCTGGTTTGCTCTTATTGGGCTCACGTGACACGCCAGTGAGAGGCAAAAACAGAGGGGGTACTCCAGCTAAGTTATAAAGCTGTGTTTTGTTTTTTTAAATGTAAGTCAGGTTTGCAGAGTGTTAGAAATTTGAACCCCTATTCCAGGTTCAGGGTGACCTGGGCATCCTCCCTTATACTAGGGACCCCTGTATCGCTCTGGGGATACCTGGCATCCCTATGGCTTGTTTACCTTTCTGGTCTGTGCAGAAGCACGGACTCCTGGCGGTGAGTTGTAAGAACGTTTTCAGGGTAGGATTTTGACCGGAGCATTTTGCCTGTATGTATCCGGGATTCCGACCTGATTACCGGCTACATTATTGGGGTATCCAGTAACTCTGGAACCCCGCTACCTACTGTAGACACAATCTGATAACATTTTCTCCGCAAAACCCACCCTGAAACTCATAGCCTAGCAATCTCTGCTTGCTGGCACTCCTGGAAAGGTAAAAACACAAACATTCTTTATTGTCGCATATTTTCATACAATGCATGGCAGTACATATACAACAGTCAGGCCCAAGAGCTGACAGTCGAGGACCCCAAAACATGGATCATGGGCAACCAAGTGGGCTTGCCCTTTATTAGTGAGCCTGGTTACCCCTTCACCGTCACAAACATATCCTATCGGCTGCCAAAGCTGCAATTGTTAGCCACTAGAAACAAGAAAAATCTTCAACTATAAATGTAGTTAAAAATAAAAACAAGATAAATAATATAAGGATTATGGAGAAACTAACCAGTTTATTAGAGGATAAATATACTAGATGCCTAAGTACCTGGGAGCCATGCATGGCTTATATGGAATGCCCTTACCTCCCTGGGATCTCTTCTATACATTTTGCTAAAAGTGTCTCCGGAGATTTCTTTCTCAGTATGTATCTTAACCATTGACTGGAGAGCTGCTTCTGTAATACATTTCCCTTGTATCTGAACTTTTCCCCACTCCCTTACCCCAGCTCATTCCCCTTGATATTTTCTGTGCCCACCTCCTCCCCCCATCTATTAAATCAATAAATTATGAGTTGAAATATAGCAAAGTTTTCCTGCTAGAGGACTGGGGCAAAAGTGAAGCAAATACTACACCAGATTTACCAAGGAAAATGAATTTCATTGAAATAAACAGACAAGAGGTAAAGAGTTGCACACTGTAAGAATGCATTTCCATATCATTACCAGAATCCCTGGCTGCAATGGAAGCATGGTATGCTAAGAGATAATGGGGAAAGGCAGGTGGCAGATCTGTCTGAGACATGTGAATGTGCTCACAAGTGGTATTTTTATTTGCTCTACACTGTACGGTGGAGGGCATTTGCCAATTTTTTTATACCCACCATAACTTTTAACGTCTTATTGAAATAAACGAAATTTCGTGATTTTATCCGGTACAATTTAATTGCTCTACATGTGCCCTGGTTTTTCAGCCAGGAGATTTCAACTGTATGATCCCCAAGGTTTTATGTGTATTGGAATAAATAGATTGTTGTTGTTGTTTTGCTCTGTCCACTATTTGACAGTCTTAATCAAGGGTAATGTTCACTTATGATCTTAAAATATGTCTTTGATAATTTGACATAAAATTTGGTTGTTTGGGGAAAGTATAAACTTGGCCAATCATTCCAAAGTGACATTATTGACAGTCATGCAAATACAAAAGGAATATCAGCCTCTGCTAGGAGTATTATGTATGTAAATGCTGCATATATGTATATTATATATATAGCATATATTCTATTTTAAAATGTTGGTAAAGTTGGAGATGGATCAGTTAGATTTGTTGCACAGAATAGCATTGCATTATGAAACACAATTTCAAATGCATTTCGAGGCTGGAGCTAATAACATGAATGGCACTCAGTGAGATTGCCAAATGCTGGCAATTTACTTTAATTTTCACATTAATATGAGCCCACCTGTGATGAATTGGAAACTAAATAAGCACATCAGTTTTAATTAGATATTTTGGAGACTGGATGTAGTTAAGCATCACAATACATTAGTTTCGATTTAAAGAATGCAACCATTTTGTAGCGGTCATTTACTAAGTTCCCCTGCTGAAAAAGTAGTTTAATTCAGGTGTAAAAAAAGAGGTAAGTCAAATTCTGTATGGAATCAGTTATAAACGTCTTATAAAACACAAGTCTTATAAAAGCTTCAAAACATGACAGCGGACCCGTGCTATACAGGATCTTCTGTAGGAGTTTGCTCCATTTTGAATAAAATCACTCTAAATGGTTGCGTTGGAAGGAACTACAAACTTCTGTAAAACACGACCTTTGGGTTATTTTCATGCAATTAAGAAGCTGCTGTTGCAGAGGAGTATAGAATAAACATTTCATTTAAAAAAAATCACAGGAACACCTTTAGTACATTGCGTGGTGAAATCGGCAGCAACATTTCAAACAATTTGGTGAAGTTTTGCCAGATGCAACACTTTTTAGTGTTTGTACAGCACGTGACCCCTTGTGATCACTACGTCTACTAATCCTGTAAGCCTTGATTAAAATAATATATACATATTATACGTGTTTTATTATAAGCAAATATTTCACAAGTCCTATTCCATTCATGTCACTTTTTCCAAATCCCATGTTATTCCCTTTTTACTACACAGATTATTTTAACTTTCACAATTTCTCCCTTAAAGGAAACATGCCATTTATGACCATACATGAGGAGATTGCTGATTTTTACTCATCTGATTTCAACAACATATTATATCAATTATCCTTGGTAAAAAAGTGACAAAAACCCTTCTCCGTACAGAATACAGCAAATAAAAATATCACTTGTGAGCACATTCACATCTCTGACAGGTCTGCAACCCTGCTTTTCCCCATTATCTCTTAGTGCTTCAATTGCAGTTAGGGATTCTGGGAAATGACATGCAAATGAGCACACAGTGTCAAATTTTGCTTCAAATCTATTTTAACATAGGGATAAGTTTAGATCTGAAAGACAACTGTCTGTGAGCAGGTTTAATAGCTATGCACTTCTTAACCCAGGCTGTGCTGAAAAGCTGTGTAATACGGCAGGCATCAGCTTTTAGGGTTACATGTTAAAATGGATTTGAATCATGTCATTTCCCAGAATCCCTTGCTGCAGCGGAAGCATTGTATACTAAGGCTGGGGCCATAGAGGCTTCAGGAGAGCGGAGGCGCGCTAACGCTGAGGCTCGCCTGCTTAAGTCAGCGCGATTCCACGGACTTGCAGGCGAGCCAGCGTGCGCGAAGGGAGCCGGGGGGAGGTGGTTGGAGGCGGGGCAGTGACATCGCTGGGCCAATCGCCCGCGACACACTGACGTCAACATCACGGCGCCAACGTCACGGCGCCGTGACGTTGACGCTGCTTCAGGCTGATTGGATGTTTTCAGCCGACAGTGCGCTGAAAAACAGCTTGGCTGTTGGCTGAAAATTCCAAAGCCTCCGCACGCCTGCGGACGCTCGCGTGAGCCCCCTCTCAAGGCATCCTCATTGAGGATGCAGGGGCTCAGCACTGAGCGTCCGCACGGCTCAGCACGGCCTGTCCTTCTATGGACTCAGCCTAAAAGTTAATGGTGAAAAGCAGGGATGCAGACCTGTCTGAGACATGTGAATGTGCTTACAGGTGATATTTTTTATTTACTGTATACTTATCTGATATAGAACACATCCTCCTACAAATAAAAGGAACCGGCACTCCAGAGGTCTTCATACAAAAAAAAGCGATTTTATGCCACAGTCATAGATCAATGCTTCGGTCAAACACATTGACCTTTGTCATGATCTTGACAAAGGTCAGTGTGTTTGACCGAAACGTTGATCTATGTGGATTAAAACCTCTTTTGTATGAAAACGTCTTGAGTGCGGTTCCTTCTGGTTTTAGGAGGCTGTGTCCTGTATTAAAGGTGTAACCCTTATCCCCCCCCCCCCAGACTCATCTGTGGTGTCTAGGGTGCGTGAGGGCAGATTACATGCGTAGTGGGGGTGCATACCTGCGTGGAACAGGAGGGCCTGAGCTTCCCGCGTTGTTATTGGGGAGACAGGACCAGGCTTCTGGGGTGGTAGCCTCCATGCTTTCTTAGTGGTGCAGCGCCTCCATCTTCTATACTCCCAAGAATATGGGATAGGAACCGTACAGAAGAACCTCCCTGGTCCATGGTTTGAATGCTCCAAACTCAAACAGTCTTTGTATAAAAGTATAGTCTCTTTATTGGTCAGATCAGCGACTCCAAATGTAGTGGCGACCAGCAGCCACAACAACAACAGCAAAGCCCCATTATTCACTCTCCTCCTCTCCTTTCCTCCAAGTCTCTCCTCCGACAGGATGGTCTGGGCTGGGGCGTCAATACCCCGCAGCCCAACTCCGAGGTTATCCTCTAGGTGGAGACTGGATTCTCCCCATCACCCCCAGCAGCGGGGGTGAGGGGCATTGGTCCACCGGGTCTATTGTGCTATCAGCTCTACTCAAAGTGGCTGAGTCTCTCCGCTCCTCTCTCTGCTCCTGTACGGCTGCACAGGTGAGACCGCACTGTCTCCTCCAACTCCTCGGACAGAACAGGACTCGAACTAGATCAGGACTAACAGAACTGTCACTTACAGGAGCGGCTGCTAAATATAGTCAGCCCCACCCCTAATGATGTCAGCAGAGCCTCCCTCTGTCTCGTGCCTGCAGCAGAGTCAGGGGCCTGCGTCTACCACTCAGGGCAGGGCTAGGAAGGGGGAAAACTCATGATAACTACTGGTGCCTGCCCTTAACAGGACTTACCACAGTAGGAGGAAGATAGGTATAGCCCGTGCTGTTTACAGGGGGCTACATAGTTCTCTGCGGTGGGGGATGATATAAAATGTTAACAAATACACTTGACATATTTTTTTTTGTGCTGAAACACTGGGCTCATCTGAGGCAGGATTTAGCTAGCAAGAACATTTGGATCTCCTTAATAGATCTCTGCTTTATGCTGCTATAGGCTGGACCACACCCCTGTGCGTCTGGACAATGTGTAGAGCGTCAGGATCTGTTTAGCACTACTTGTGTGGGTATTTTCCTTGAAGACTAGAAGCTTGCCACACATGCTGGTATTAATAAGGTATTTCCAGACTTGACTGACAATTAAGCCATAGTTTAGGTTTTGCTTAAGCTCATATGTGATAGGCATGCTGCTCAAATCATCATGCAAGTTTTTCTTGTGGTTAAGATTTGTCAGTCAGGTTGTTGTTGCGCATATTTGTCAAGCAAGGGATTTTACATGCACAATCTGGGATTAATGGCAGTGCTATTGTGAGATGGGCTTGTGAATTTTTGTTTTCCTATGTGCTATAGCAAAGATAATTGATCCACCATGTGTTTGTGTAATAATGGCAAAAGGCCCTTTTCCCTCATGCTAATTCTGACCACAGCTACTGTAGTTAAGCAGAGGAGACTGGTTAAAATCCCAGTGTCAGCTTTTTGTGGCCTCCAGCACCAGAAACATAGATTGTAAGATCATTTGGGAAGGGACTGTGTCCGAAAAAAATCCTATGTACTGTACAATGCGGCATGCTGCGCACTATATTGTAATTGTGACGGGCTTCAAGTTCCATTGGGAGAAAATGTCAAAGTTATTATTATTAGAGTTATTTCCTCCCGTGCTTGTGCAGTTTGTGCACCACACATACTATCAACACCATGCTCATCATTATCATCTACTGTACCTCCTCAATCTCTTCCTCAGCAATCATTCCTCCCTCCACCTCCTCAGAGTCTTGAAATAGAGGAGCCTGTGCATCGATACTCCTTCTCCATGCACATTTTGCTGAGTCCCCTCCCCTTCTCCTTAGTAAAGTCCTCTTCCCTCTCACTCACACAAGCAGTAGCAATAACCGTGTGCTTAATTTGGCATGGATGGCGACTCTTTCTAAGACAATTTGGGTGGTGCCAGTATATAACAGGTCTTTTTTTATTTTTACAATCTGGTCCTCTCTGGTGGTAGTGACCTGTTTGTCTTCACCTGAGGAAGAGGAGGACGATAATAATATATATATTTTTAAATAATCCCTTTAAGTTATATTTCTTTCAATACTAGAAGCTGCTGCTGAGGGTCAAGCACATCTGCTGCTGTTTTTGAATGAGTGGATACTAGTCTTTTCTCTAGGGTCCCACTCCCACTCATCAATAGCCTTTTCCTGCTGCCACAAGGATGACATCCACCACTACCACCACCTTCCCAACCCCCCTCCTCTGCCAATATAACTAGACATCATTTACTGAGAGATTGGTTATGTACATATTTTGTACTGGTTGCACTCCCAATGCACAACACATCGGCACCTGTCCACACCCTCTCCCCAAATGCACAAGCACATGGTGGATGTGTCCTGTTTATAATCTCTTCCTTAAGCTAATTAAGCAAAATTAGCAAGGTGAATTTAATAACAATTATTCATAAATGCAATGCCCATATACTTTTAGCGTTAAAGCAAACTTATTGCCAACGTTTGGATTGAATCAAACTGTCGACTTAAAAAGGGTGAAATTCACAGTTAGTTTAAGCGAGCATAACGTTCACACATCAAGTTTGCTTAATATAGAAATTTGAGCTTCAGCCTCTGGATGTAATCTATCACACCTTTATTTATGGGAGCTCAAGCTTTGGAGAGGACAATATTGACTACTGAATGGTTGTCTTTTGTCTTCCAGCCTAAGGACCGCTTTAGTACATCCTTTTTGTGTGTAGTGATAATGGTGGGACTTAGAGAGAAAAAGGGAAATATTCAATCTGCTCATTTCTTTTCTTCCAGTCCTTCCATGCCAGTAGTAAACAATATACTGTGCGCAACCACTTAACCTCTAGTCTTATCAGTGATAAAGTGTAATACACTAAACCCTTCTAATTGGTAACCCAACTGGTGATACCATGAAAACCACAGTGTGAGAAAAATAAGTAAATTTTTACATAACCGTGCAGTGGGTGTAAATGGCGTCTGCTGCTATAATGCGGGGGGTGGCTCAACACCCCCCAACAACTACAGAAATGGAAACAAAAAAACAGCGCACAACGCAAATGGTGAAGTATGAAAATGACAAATATATTAAAATAAGGGTAAATAATCTGCGTACATCAAAATAGTGGGTTATAGGCAATGTGTGTATAATACACAAGTTACCACTCCCCTACTGCTGGTACAGGAGTCAGATGTTGATTTCTCTCAGCGGGCATCTGAAACAGCAACTGTGATGCAAGCCTTTCTCAGAGGTAACACTGCAAGTATTCACAGTCTCTATAAGGGACTCTTCTGCAGCCAGCTGCAACTGTCCAGGCCTGATGAACTGCAGCCCACAAGTGCACCCGATAATTTCACCCAGAGAGTCCCCAGGTCAGTCGGCAAGGACCGGAACAGCTCGCAAAGCCCCTTGGTGAACTTCAGTCACACACGGAGGTAAGTCAGCTGACTGTGTGTAAACCTCCCGCATGCCACGCTGCCGCTCCATAGCAGGACGCTGCGTGATGACGTCACCGTATCAGTAACACAGAATAGGGCCGCGAATATGTCCAACAGTCTCTGAAATGCCTGACCGTGCACTCGCATAAATTTGCAATGGAATAAATCAATAGCCGTGCTGGTTAGTATACAGTAGCAACAGGCACATAAACCAATATCATCCTACGCGTTTCGTAGTGATAACTACTTCTTCAGGGGGCCCTGAAGATTATTTACCCTTATTTTAATATATTTGTCATTTTCATACTTCACCATTTGCGTTGTGCGCTGTTTTTTTGTTTCCACTTCCATGCCAGTGCAGCTTTCCCTCATAAGTAGAGCTTTTCTATTTTAGATAGTTCCCATAATTTCAATTTCTTTCAATTTCTTTCATGTTTTTTCTGTTACGCTGCAGCTTTTTCTTTCTTTTTAGGGCTAGAAAACGAACACATACAGTATGAGGAGGTTTGTTCTAAACCTACAGTAACTTGTCTGGGCTTAATCACATTTGTTCTTAGTAACATTGAAGGACTAGAAGAAACTAAATGAACAATAAGAATCATTTCTATTTTGTGTTTTGTTATGAGTGCTTAAAATGATACTGCTTGGATTTGACCAGTGTTATTTACTCAAATGTAACACAACTAAAAACCATTCACACACATTTATCATTTTATACTTAGCTATTGATTTAAGTATTTATTTTATTTATAAAATGTTTTATCAGGAAGTAAAACATTGAGAGTTACCACTCGTTTTCAAGTATGTCCTGGGCAGAGTTATGATGATCAATACATGGGTACTGTGACATACAGTAGTCCAAAGATGTTAGGCAGCTTTCTGCCCCGTTTTAGGTCAGAAAGTGCAGGAATAGTTAAAAATGACCCATTCCACAGCTTCACATTAACTCAGGCTGGTGGATGGAAAATCCAGACCACAGATTACAATGTCTAGTTCTCCCTCACCTGCTCTCCTAATCACTAGCACAGGTATTTAGAGCCATTGACAGCTTGTAAGAGCTGGGCGAAACGCGTAGAGTGGTGTTTTGGTCTAGTGAGGGATCCGTAGCGGCACCATCCACTGAGCAGTGACGTCACATGCACCGGAGGAGACACGGAGTTCAGAGTCCCAGGTTGCAGACGGAGGAGATCCAGAGCCAGAGAGGAGGTGGTGAGAACGGCGGAGTACCCCCTAGATTCACTATATATGTGAAAAATGCGATTTTAATTTTGGCACAGTGTAAGTGCACATTTTATATGCCTAATACCTTTTATAAAGTCAATTTAAAGACAGATCGCGCTATGTAGTTCTGTTTTTTCCCCTGCATGTGTATCTACCACTCTGATGAGACGAGCCTGGAGGGAGTCACACAGTAATCAGCATTCACCTGGGGTGGCAGCCCAATCTGCCAACTGCTTATATACCAAATAACATCTTGTGAGTAGAATAACCAGTAGAGCCAAGATACTGACATCATATTGATTTCTAGTCTCAACGTCTGCACTTATATCTAGAGGGGGTCTGAGCCCAGACCCAGGAATCAGGCTGCGCGCCATGGAGTGTTCCCTTAGGTTAATCAAATAGCTAAAGGGGCAGATCTCCTTCCTTAAGGCCTGTCTCTGAAGCAACCACAAGCTGGGGCAAGAGAATTAGTTATCTGGGGCCTATGAGAGTGACTGGCCTAGTGCAAGGGGCTACTGCTCCGCTGCACCCTCACTTACCCAGCTCCCTGCTCCAACTACTCTCTCCCTTTGCCCGCGAAAAGTATCTATTTCCTCCTACCGGGAATACTTGGGCCTTATTGGCTGTTCTGGGGCACCTGGTGCATGCCTCCCTAGGCCTCATGGGAATTGTAGTCCATCTGGAGGCTGCTGTGCATTGGGGCCGCGTGCACATGCGCGACTCTGTAATGGCCGCCGCAGCTCCCGATCGCTATCTGCACATGCGCGACCACTGCGCATGCGCGCGCACATCCTCAATGGTGGCCCCCGCTAGCCGGGTGCGCCGCAAGGAATTGGCTCCCCTCACCTGCCGCCCGACACCCGCAACCCTCCCCCCCCGCAGGAGGTAGGAACCCTTGGAGTGCCGAGGGGAACCTGGCTACATAATATTCATTTTACATTTGATTTTCTGTCCCTTATTCGTTCTTTGAAATGCAAATACTTATTTGGAATTGTTTTTCTTTCTTTTTAGGGAAAACGAACTCATATGAGGAGGTTTGTTCTAAACCTACAGTAACTTGTCTGGGCTTAATCACATTTGTTCTTAGTAGCATTGAAGGACTAGAAGAAAATAAATGAACAATAAGAATAATTTCTCTTTTGTGTTATGTTATGAGTGCATAAAATGATACTGCTTGGATTTACACCAGTGTTATTTACTCAAAAATATATAGGATATCCAATACCCAACTAACAACCATTCACAAACATTTATCATTTTATACCTAACTATTGATTTAAGTATTTATTTTATTTATAAACTGTTTTACCAGGAAGTAATACATTGAGCGTTACCTCTTGTTTTCAAGTATGTCCTGGGCAGAGTTATGATGATCAATACATGGGTACTGTGACATACAGTAGTCCAAAGATGTTAGGCAGCTTTCTGCCCCGTTTTAGGTCAGAAAGTGCAGGAATAGTTAAAAATGACCCATTCCACAGCTTCACATTAACTCAGGCTGGTGGATGGAAAATCCAGACCACAGATTACAATGTCTAGTTCTCCCTCACCTGCTCTCCTAATCACTAGCACAGGTATTTAGAGCAGAGAGGTTTGCATTTCAGTCTCTTCTTGGAGCCTGGAGACTGGGGCTTTCGCTGCTCCCCTGCATCCAGTTCGGGGTGGACGGCCCCTTCAAGTAACACAGTACCAGAGGATTTGCCTGGACACTTGGGACCGAGTTCCCACCACGAACAGATAAGAAACAAATCTTTATTGCTGTATCTAAAAGACTATGCTTTATCTAGTGACCCTAAATGAGAGGGCATTCTTTTAAACTGGGGAACCAGGTTAGTTGGCCCAGCAGAAGTTAGAGAGGCTGATGCTGCGGTATAGTTAGATCCCTGAATGGGATAGGATTTTGTTTATTTGATTTGGTTTGGTTCTGAAAGTGACACTGTGTGAAATGCTATAACAGTGATATGAGTAAACCGCTGAAAGTTAATGTCTGAGTGTCTCCTGCCTACACATGTTAAAGCTGCAGTCCCTTATTTGGATGAAAATAAAGCAGGCAGAAGCCTGAGTTAAGCAACGTAATACTTTGCATGATCCTGTTTGCTGTATAATTAACCCTAGAAGACTGTGTCGGGAAGAACCCAGACAGACGTCAGCGCTACAAAAGAGGGGCGTTTGTCACAGTACAAATACTGTAGTGCCGACGGTTATTCTAAAACAAACCAGTGGCAATTACCAAAAAGACCCAGGTACATGCTGGGTACATGCTGCACCATTTCAGTGACATTTCTGCAGAGACTAATGGCCCATCGGATTAACACAGCAGGGGTCCCTGGCAGTCCCATTCAAACTGTATGCATGTCCCAGCATGTACCTGGCTAGTTTAAGGCAAGTTTTAGAAAACTCGTTGGCTCGTCTGTACATAGTTACATTAAGTGAACAGGGTTATACATTATACAGCAAGTACCTGATAACCTAAAACAAAATAAGAAACAGCGCATCCAACTCTGCACATTCCTCAATGTAAAATAATGAGAAGGCATTCCTGAAGTAAGACAATACAAATATTAGCTTCATGTAATATTCATTTTACATTTGATTTTCTGTCCCTTATTCATTCTTTGAAATGCAAATACTTATTTGGAATTGTTGAAACCATAATTGCATGAACTTTTCTGTCCCTAACTAAATGTAATGTTACATTAATTACTAGAAGCCAGAAGTAGGTAAGAAATAGGCAGACAATTATTTCCATCGGTTCATTTTAGCTACATATAATTACACTGTGCATACATTTTGTGTGTAATATACAATTTGGATATCTGGATATCTGTTTTGCAGATTCATCTCACAACTTGATCACTTTATTAATTAATTGGTCTCTATTTCTTTGTATATTACAACTGAAGGGATATACCTATGAATGAAATGAAAGAGGAAGGTACCAAAAGCAGCCTTATTTGAAATTGGGAAGAAACAATTTATGTTTTTGAGCTACCTCCGTCCTAATTTCTACTGTTACTTTAATTCTGTTATTGCAATACACATAGCAGTTTATCTTTTCTCTTTCTACCAAACTGGCCAACACCATGCTCACAGCTGGGGCCAGCAGTTTAGTACGTTATCTGTCATCTGGGAGCTTACAGAGTGGGATCCCCTGTCAGATGCCTTTAGCTATATACTGTAAATATTCATCTTTTGTTTCATATTTTGGGGAAGCCAGGTGATCAGTCTATCTATCTCACCTGTACTTGTTGTGCAGAAAGGTTTTAATTCATATTGTTTGCACTACTGTATACAGCCAGACACAAAATAAGTTATGCTGAGTAAGAAAGTGACAAAAACCCTCCAACGTACAGTGTACAGCAAATAAAAAATACCAATTGTCTGACACATTTACATGTGTCAGACAGGTCTGCAACCCTGCTTTTCCCCATTATCTCCTAGCATGCAAGGCTTTCACTGCAGCCACGGATTCTGGGTAGACGTGCAAATGAGCACTCACAGTGTATACTGCTGTATACACACCTACTGTATGCAACTCCCTCAAAACATTAATGTATGTAAATAAATGCATGAAATCTTCCATTGAATGGTAGCAGCATTCCTTGAGTGCAGCAGCACCTGTAGCTTTGTTATAAAGTCGTACGGTGGGGTACATTTTGTAGTAGAGGTAACTAAGAAATCAAAGGTCTTTATTGGAAGATTAGATACAGTATGGAATCCAAAAGACAATGGCAATCCTTGCTCAAACTTAGTCAGAGCAGAATATTCATTTGTGTTGCGTCAGTTAGTAAGTCTGTCTCACTGCTTCAACATTCCAAACAAACTAGAACTACTTCATGATAAACCGTACAAGAATTTTCTATAATTTCATTTTCCCCGCAGTGTTTTTAGCTTAAAGTGTAGATTGATGCATAATGCAATATTCTACACATTTTCTTTTTTTTTGCCTATGGCACAGACAACGATTATTCAAAACTGAAATCTAAGGGATAACTAGGTTTAATATACAAGATGTTCTTCCAAAAAAAGGTCACAGAATGAAAGCAGTAGAAACAAGGCATGTTATTTGTAGAGTTTCTTATGGTTTTGATCCAACAACTAATTACCGGGAAAATTAGAAACAAGTTTCCTTCCTTCTGTTCATGTTTGTCTCTGTTCACCAGCAGATGGAAATACGCTTTTTAAGATGTTCAATTTGCAATGGTTTGCAAGATCATTTGGTCATCATATAAATTGGCAGCGATTTACAATAAAAATAATAGTTTTTTTTTTCTTCTTGTATAGCACTGACAGTGTACTGTACGTAGTGCTGTACATAGGATTTTGCAGGCACAGGTCCCTGCCCTGTAGAGTTTACAATCTATTTTTTGGGTGCCTGAGGCACAGGAAGATATAGTGACTTGCCCAAGGTCACAAGGAGCTGACACTGGGATTTTAACCAGATGCTGCTGCTGCTTCAAACTCGGTGTCATTGTTTTCAGTCAGTGGGGCCTATTCACTAAGCTACGTTAAGTGGCGCTGAAATGGGTTACATCGCTCGGCCGCAAAAGGGTGAAGCTATAAGTGCTATGCACTAAAGCTGTTTGGCGCGTTTTTGGCCTGCCTTGCCCAAAAGGGCCATATCGCGCGATCACCTTCTTCCCCCCCTGATATCGTGCTTAAAGTTAGATAGCACGATAACTATTATAAACAAAGCAGCCTGTAAGAACTGCATGGAGACGCTGCGTCTCAATGCATGGCTCTTACAGGCGATTGTGCTGTACAAATATGTTTTTTAATACTAGTGTACATGAGCAGGGGGTCTCCTGAGCTGAACCGCATTGGTTTTAGCCTCGGGGACCCCCTACTTCAGGAGATATAGGCCCCGTTATGGGGTGCCGGTATCGGTATCCCCTGCAGAATGTAAATGTCCTGGTCACGTGACGCGGGAGCTTTACAAGTGCAGGGGATACCGGCACCCCATAACGGGGCCTGTATCTCCTGAAGTAGGGGGCCCCCGGACCTGAAACCAAAGCGGTTCAGCTCAGGAGACCCCCTGCACATCTGCACTAGTATTAAAAATCACATAACAATAAATAATAATTCATTTCCGTAGCGGATAGCCGCTAAGGTAATGAAACTGTATTAAAGTACATTTTAATAATAGTGTGCGGGAGCAGGGGGTCCCCTGAGCTGAACAGCATTTCTTAATAGCTCAGGGACCCCCTGCTTCCCGAGTTACAGGCCCGAGTATGGGGCATTGGTGCCAGTGTCGGCACCATCTTTATAGTGTCAAAGACGCGATGTGGGCTCTATAAAGATGGCGTCCACACTGGCATCCGATGCCCCTTACCGGGGCCTGTAACTCGGGAAGCAGGGGGTCCCTGAGCCACAAATCAATGCGGTTCAGCTTAGGAGACCCCTTGCTCTCGCACACTATTAATAAAAATACATTAAAGCAGCTTCATTACCTTAGCGGCTATCCGCTAAGGCAATGAAGGGGTTTAGGCATAACAGCATGTTTATTGGGGCCAATTGCTCCCAATAAACATTGCTATATACAACACACATCCCCCCCACCCCCTAACACATACACACTACAGTAATGGGCAAAATTACTATTATCCACATGGATAATAATGCATTTGCCCATTAAATATACATTAATCACAATAAATACAATAAATACATTTTATACTCACCCTTGTCCGGCACCCACGATGAAGGCCACCCTCATCTTCCTCACCGTCCATACACTGGGGTGCTGAAAAATATACACAATAAGAAAAAGTGCCAAACTAATGTCCCCTAACCCCTTAATGACCTTAGCGGTTATTAACCGCTACAGTCATTAAGGGGTTAAGCCACCCTGACCCGATACCCACCCTTCGCCCATTTATTTGTACAGTGACTTCATCGTGTGTGTGTGTATGTATATATATATATGTATATGTGTGTGTATATATATATATATATATATCACACACACACACACACACACACACACACACACACACACACACACACACACACACACACACACACACACACACACACACACACACACACACACACACACACACACACACACACACACACACACACACACACTGTATATGCATGATTAACCAATATACAAATAAATACTGTACATGGCCAAATACAAATCTCTCCCAATATCAAACAGCACCAAGCAAAATCAATATCTAAGAAATCCAAATACAAACACTCAATTTGACAATGTGTACATGATACAATTAATCTGTGCAGCATGTATACTATGCCAACCAATGCTCCAAATCAAATACACTAATCCAAACAAAATACAAATACAATCATTAAAGAAAAACACAGCATCTCAACACAATTAAATTACCATCAATTAATCCAATCACCAATCAATTACAATCCAAATCAATTACACACTTCAAATCCTACAAACAAACCATTGTGAAAAAGAATCTATGTCAAAGTAACCATCACACTAAATCTATCTTCCAAAAATAAGTCAATGAAATAATCTATAGCAAACAGCCTTTAAATAAACATTTGAAAAAATGAAATGTACATTAGAAACACATTTTTACATAAAGCAGCAAATTGCAATTCCAAAAAACATCAAAACAAGGCAAGCAAACAAGTTTTTATTATACCTGTATGTATGTCCATCTATAGTTTACAGACATCAATACAGGTGCAATAAAAGAGCATCAAAAACAATTGAATCACATTAAAAATCAACATATAATACAACCACTGACTTGTCCTGTACGTATGTATATCCATAGTGATATACATAAATTCAGGGCAAATAAATGGACATTAAAAAAAAATGGACGTCATGAAAAAAATTCCAAAAAACCTGTACAATAAAAACAAAATACATTTATTTTGTTTCCTTACCATTAGATGAACCACTCGCCGAAATCAAGGGGAACCGGAAGCTCTCAAACAGGTAATCCAACAGGAACCAGGTAACCATAAAAAAAATAAACCCTTACAATCCACAAGTGTCTGTATCTTCTTTCTTCTATTTGTAATCCATAGTGGGGGTCTTCTCCGTCTTCTTCTGTCTTCTTCTGGGTCTTCTTATCTTAATCCGCCACGCCCTGGTCTTCTTTCTTCCATAGGAGGTCTTTCCTCCTCGCCGTCTAGCTTCAAAATGAGACGACATAGGCTTTTATAGGACTATGACGTCCCATTTTCATCATATGGTTCTCACGGTCCTGATTGGGCCGTGAAAACCATGTGCTTTGGCCGAGGAAAAAAAATTGATGACATCATTTAAAGGCAATGACGCCAGCCAATCAGAATGGCTGTGCTTCAATTGCCTTTAAGATGACGTCATCAAAACAAAGATGACCGGCGACACATGGTACGGTAGCCAATCAGAGCGTGGGAACTCCATCCCAACTCTGATTGGCTCAAGTAGACCATGTGACAGAGGCTTTGGGGAGAACGGATGTGACGTCATTTAAAGCCTGTCACATGGTACTAGAGCCAATCAGAGCCAATACCAACTCACTGGTGCAGTATTCCTAGATTTTGCAAAGGCTTTTCATACTGTTGATCATGCTATCCTGCTCAACAAACTCCAGAGCTCTGGAATAGGGATGCATGCGTTAAACTGGTTTCAGTCCTACCTATCAGGTAGATCCCAACATGTGTCCATCTCTGGCTCTAACTCTAACCCCCTGGATATCACCTGTGGCGTCCCGCAAGGCTCTGTTCTGGGGCCCCTACTCTTCTCAGTGTTCATCAATGATCTTCCCACATCTTGTCAGGGAGCCTCAATACACATGTATGCAGATGACACAATCCTATATGCACACAGCCATAGCCTCTCTGACCTTCAACACATACTTCAGTCTGACTTTTTGAGACTCGAAAACTGGATTTCCCAAAACAAACTGTTTTTAAACACTGACAAGACTGTAACAATGGTATTTGGGACCAAGACTAAATTTTTAAAGCTTCCAGCGACTGAGCTCCTGATTAGAACCAACACTAACACCACCCTAACTCCTGTTACTAGTTTTAAATACCTGGGCATATGGTTTGACTCCCACTTAACATTCGGGATGCACATTGATACCCTGACAACCAAGACCTATGCCAAACTAGGGGTACTTTAAAGGAACAAATCCTCCCTAAGTGTCCTGGTCAGAAAACGTATCGCACAGCAGATGCTAATGCCAATTATTGACTATGGAGACATAGTATATGGCTCAGCACCTCAAACCCACCTTAGCAAACTTAACACCCTCTACAATTCAATTTGTCGTTTTTTTCTCCAATGCAACTATAACACACATCACTGTGAAATGCTCAAAGAACTAGATTGGTCATCACTCGAGTCTAGGCGCAAAGTTCACCGTTCCTGTCTTGCCTTCAAATTCTTTATGGGCAAGCTACCCAGCTACCTGAACAAGCTCCTCACCCCTACCACATGCAGCACCTATCACCTGAGATCAGACTCAAAGACTGTTCATGGTCCCAAGGCTCAACAAAGTATCCGGCCGCTCCTCCTTCTCTTACCGTGCACCCCAAAACTGGAACAACCTACCAGAGACTCTTACATCCACCACCAGTCTAAGTTCTTTCAAATCTAAGGCTGTCACACATTTTAATCTGGTCTGTAACTGTTTCATTCACCCATAATATAAATTATCTTTAACTGTGCATGCAATGTCTTGTATATAATGTACACCCTGCTCATTATGTAACTGTATTTGTAAACATGTATTATTTGTCTTAAATCTGTGCCCAGGACATACTTGAAAATGAGAGGTAACTCTCAATGTATTACTTCCTGGTAAAATATTTTATAAATAAATTTAAAAAAAAGAAATGGAATAAATTCCTAGTAAGAACTAATAACATTTGTTTTTGACATAACCGTTTATTTATTGTATTACATTTATACTTTACTACAATTAGTCCTTGTTACATAGTTCCTTACGTACGTGTGTGTAAGGGAAAATATTGGATGACCTCACTAATCTAGTAAAAAAAGCCAGATATAAATGAGTGAGGGAGAGGGTGCGTCGGTGAGGGAGAGGGTGGGTCGGTGAGGGAGAGGGTGGGTCGGTGAGGGAGGGTGGGTGACTGTGAGAGGGTGGGTGACTGTGAGAGGGTGGGTGACTGTGAGAGGGTGGGTGACTGTGAGAGGGTGGGTGACTGTGTGAGAGGGTGGGTGACTGTGTGAGAGGGTGGGTGACTGTGTGAGAGGGTGGGTGACTGTGTGAGAGGGTGGGTGACTGTGTGAGAGGGTGGGTGACTGTGTGACTGTGTGGATGTGTGAGGGAGAGGGTGGGTGACTGTGTCACTGTGTGGATGTGTGAGGGAGATGGTGGGTGACTGTGTGACTGTGTGGATGTGTGAGGGAGAGGGTCGGTGACTGTGTGACTGTGTGGATGTGTGAGGGAGAGGGTGGGTGACTGTGTGACTGTGTGGATGTGTGAGGGAGAGGGTGGGTGACTGTGTGACTGTGTGGATGTGTGAGGGAGAGGGTGGGTGACTGTGTGACTGTGTGGATGTGTGAGGGAGAGGGTGAGTGACTGTGTGACTGTGTGGATGTGTGAGGGAGAGTTGGTGGGTGACTGTGTGACTGTGTGGATTTGTGAGGGAGATGGTGGGTGACTGTGTGACTGTGTGGATGTGTGAGGGAGAGGGTGGGTGACTGTGTGACTGTGTAGATGTGTGAGGGAGAGGGTGGGTGACTGTGTGACTGTGTGTATGTGTGAGGGAGAGGGTGGGTGACTGTGTAACTGTGTGGATGTGTGAGGGAGATGGTGGGTGACTGTGTGACTGTGTGGATGTGTGAAGGAGAGGGTGGGTGACTGTGTGACTGTGTGGATGTGTGAGGGAGAGGGTGGGTGACTGTGTGACTGTGTGGATGTGTGAGGGAGAGGGTGGGTGACTGTGTGACTGTGTGGATGTGTGAGGGAGAGGGTGGGTGACTGTGTGGATGTGTGAGGGAGAGGGTGGGTGACTGTGTGACTGTGTGGATGTGTGAGGGAGAGGGTGGGTGACTGTGTGACTGTGTGAATGTGTGAGGGAGAGGGTGGGTGACTGTGTGACTGTGTGGATGTGTGAGGGAGAGGGTGGGTGACTGTGTGACTGTGTGGATGTATGAGGGAGATGGTGGGTGACTGTGTGACTGTGTGGATGTGTGAGGGAGAGGGTGGGTGACTGTGTGACTGCGTGGATGTGTGAGGGAGAGGGTGGGTTACTGTGTGACTGTGTGGATGTGTGAGGGAGAGGGTGGGTGACTGTGTGACTGTGTGGATGTGTGAGGGAGAGGGTGGGTGACTGTGTGACTGTGTGGATGTGTGAGGGAAAGGGTGGGTGACTGTGTGGATGTGTGAGGGAGAGGGTGGGTGACTGTGTGACTGTGTGGATGTGTGAGGGAGAGGGTGGGTGACTGTGTGACTGTGTGAATGTGTGAGGGAGAGGGTGGGTGACTGTGTGACTGTGTGGATGTGTGAGGGAGAGGGTGGGTGACTGTGTGACTGTGTGCATGTATGAGGGAGATGGTGGGTGACTGTGTGACTGTGTGGATGTGTGAGGGAGAGGGTGGGTGACTGTGTGACTGCATGGATGTGTGAGGGAGATGGTGGGTTACTGTGTGACTGTGTGGATGTGTGAGGTTGAGGGTGGGTGACTGTGTGACTGTGTGGATGTGTGAGGGAGAGGGTGGGTGACTGTGAGTGGGTGACTGGGTACTTGTGGTGACACACTGATATATATATATATATATATCTATCCCTCCATCTCCCGCACGGGCAGCCACGGTGATCGGGGCAGAAGGGGACACATCACCCGCTCCCCCCCAGGGGCAGCGCAACCCCCCTGCATCTCCCGCATGGGCAGGCAGCAGGCACAAGGATCGGGGCAGAAGGGGGACACCACAAAGCGGCAGATCGGGAGCAAGCACACGTCACTGGGAGACGCATGAATATTCATGAGGTTACTCTGACTGACAGAAGCAGATGAAAAACATATGTCATATCTAAAGATGTCGCCAAATTTCGCCGATCAATACACGGAGAACGAATTGACCGGCAGCTATGCAGTTCTTTAGGTAATTAGAGATTGCCGACATGAAACTATTAAAGTAAAAAAATAAATTAAAAAAAAAAGAAAAACATAATTAAAACCATAATAAAAAAAAAACATGCGAATGAGCAGTGATCTCTAATGGAAGCATGGAATGGATGTAGTGGATATAGAACTAAGATGTTGAGGTATTTATAATAAAGTTTTGCTGTTTGTACCTTGTACAGAGAAAGTATGGAAATGTACCACCCCCTTCACTCCCACCATTCTTTATTTTTGGTACCCCTTTACCCTCCTCCCTAATTAGAATGTGTAAAATCAATAAAAATATAAGTTAAAAACAAAAACAAAAAAACCCAACAAAACAGCAACATAGTTAATTGTCTGGCATCACCTAGATAGTGTATATATGTTTCTACATGACTCGCATGCAGAATAACAAATCAACACTTAAACATATATCAAATCTCTCTATAATGACACCAAATTATTTGTCATACAGATGCAGCCACCATTATTTGAACACTTACCTGGGGAAATTCTGGGAGATTCTGGGGCAGTCTCACAGTAATTGCCTCAACATTTCTGTGAGATTCTTAATGGCCCATCGGATTAACACAGCGGGGGGTCCCTGCAGTCCCATTCAAACTGGGTAGATATAGAGGACTCCTGTTCCGGGTTGGTGCTGCTAGGATCTCTCCTGTGGGTACCTAAGGCCCATAGAGTAGTGGGTGACACTGTCCTTCCTACAACCATACACTCTCTTCAGGTGTGGAACACAATAAGTCTAAAATGTAATTTGACAACCTCCAACTCCACTACAGTATGTTACCTCTATTTAATAACCCAATGTTTGGGCCAAGCCGCGATCCCTGGGGTCATCATTGGTGGATAAAACAGGCTTTGAGCAGAGTTGGAGGTTTTATAAAGAGCCTTTTATGAGAGTCAAGACCCTCACCCAGATGCAGGAGAGACATCTAATGCCCAACTCAGAACTATTCAGATATCTGCACTTGAGACATTTTGTCATGCAACAAGCAAATAAAAATGTGTCCATTCACAGAACTATATTTGAGGAGATCTATCTCTCCAAGCCTATATGCAAAAGGCCAGATAACCGTATTCTACCAAGCAATTATCCGACCTCTACTAGAACAGGATCAAGTTTATATTAGACGATGGGCTGAGAACCTGGGAGAACACCAGGACCCCTCCACTTGGGAGGATATATGGGAAGCGACATCCTCTATAGTTATAAATACTAATATAAAAGAAAACGCGTGTAACAGGGTCCCCCCTGCTCCTCCTTCCCCTCGCTGCTGCGGGGATCCCGGCGGCGTCGGAGGCAGGGTGCCGCCATCTTGGTTGTGTCACATAGGTTCGCACATGCGCAGTAGCGACGCGGTGGCCAAGTTGGTAAAGGAGAAGTGGCAGCAGAGGCGCTCCGTAGCGCAGGGACGGCCCGCAGTCGCGCATGTGCAGTTAGGGCAATGCAGCGGCCATTACAATGTTTCGCAGGCTCAGCGGAGAATAGCGGCGGCCATTACAGATCACGCACGTGGCCCCAATAGGAAAGAGGGCCATGGAGGACTACAGCCCCCAGAGTGCTTAGAGGTAGACAGGCCACCTGACACCAGGGAGCCAATAAGGCTTACAGCTTTCCCTGAGAAGAAAGATACATTGTTGTGTGCTGCAGTGAGGAAGCAGAAGAAGCTGGGACACAGACAGGGGAGGGTGGGTAAGTGTAGAAAGCAAGTGCCTCCTACACTAGGCCAGATATTCCCCCCACTTAGGCCCCAGCTAGGCCCCAATCACCTCAGCTTGTGGTTACTACAGAGACTCCCCTTAGATAGGGACAGGGTCCTGTAGAACCCAGACAAGTGAGGGTACAGCCAGGAAGCGTGGATCTCCTGGTATTGCCGAGAATGTGAAGCACTCCATGCGGGAGCCACCCACTGCCAGGCAGAGTTACAGGACATCGCTGAGGAAATCGCAAAGCGGCGGATCCTTTGTGAAGTGTCTGCAGCCCCAGGTGCTGGAGCACTGGGGCAGGTATTGTATTTTAAGTGCACCAACCTACCGATACATCAGGCTCTGATCCCGCCTATAGGTTTTGGGTTTCTTAGAGGACTCCTGGGATTCTGGGTACACGGTGTTGGGGGAGGTGTAAGGGTATAGCCCAGTTAGGGGCAAGGTTATTGCTGCCAGCTAGTGGCAGTGGGTGACATGGCTGTGTTGCTATTATGTGAGGTATATGTTATGTTATATTCTGCATATAGTAAAGACCGTTGCTATTTTACATCTAGTGTATGTGTTCATTTGAATATGTCCTGCGAGGAACAACTCCCACTCTGCTGGGAGCCATCGCAGATGGAGGCGCTGTACCTTATAGTATTGTTCCAGAGGATACACCCCAGGCTCTCACTAGTGGATGCTAATGCCTCCTGTGAGCCTAACAGATAAAGCACCACACCGGGTAATACATATAGATTCTCCTCACATGCACCCTATCTGCGATTGGGAGGGGGAATATGGGTTACACGCATATAAAGTGTTATACTGCTGGTATTTGATCCCTCACAGATTACACAGAATGTATGGGAGCATCTCCCCAGATTGTTTTTGGGGCTGTGGTCAGAGATGAACGATGGCGCATATCTGGTGGAACTGCCCATTGATAGCTGGCCTCTGGTCAGAGCTTGCTGGCCTAATAAATAGAGTGTTAAATATAACATTAAAACTGATTCCATGGACAGCCCTGCTAAATGAGCCCCATTAAATATGAGTTTAAACTCATTCCGCATATTCTGTCAGCAACCAGGTGTGCTATAGCTGCCTCCTGGAAGGGTCCTACGCCAAATTAAGCTAAAATAATCAACAGAGTCTGGCTAACACTTCACTACGAAAAAATTACAGCATTTTTAAGTCTATGCACAAATTCAGAAATATTTGGGGACCTTGACTAGACAGAATGGCAGAACCAGGGTTTGTAGGACAGGATCTGGAACTCTAGACTATGTTGGTTTGTGGCTGGCAGCCCTGGGAAGATTATCAGTTTCTGTGTGTCGCAATGAGCGTATCAGCTTAGATGATGCTTTGTGATGTCGATATAGAAGAACCGATTAAAAATAATGTTGTATTGAATAATAGAATTACAAAATAAACAAATACTGAACCAACTAAACTGTAACCATGTAACTGCTGTGCCATGTCTCTATTCACCCCTACCCCTTCTTTTTTTCTCTTTTGTATCTCTCAATCCCCCCTCATTCCCCCTCCCCAATGTTATATGCATATTTAAAAATTCTGTAATATTATCTGCTGTTGTTTTACAAAAGAAATAAAAATACAAAGTTGATAAAAAAAAAACAGTACTCCATTAGAAAAATAATCTCCATAATGGAGTATATAGATTAGTAATGGTAAGCCTTATCACCAATAATGTTGTTACTGTATATATAACAATCTACCTTTTGAAATCTGATTGCTAAATATCTATACCTTGAACAGTTTTGTCCTTCAAACAGGTCACAATGATTAATGATGAGAATCCTCACACATCCTTAGGTTCTGCTGTTTTGTGGGAAGAACAATCTTTCCCACAATGTGTTTCACATGCATCAGTCTCAACATTTATTGGCCTTCCAATTGGCTCTTTGATGACCAGAACTCCATGTGCACCTGGTTGTATCAGTACCCTGCCGCGACTCAGTATACCTCCATGTGATCCTTCTTCCTGTATACCTGGTTGCTGATTCTGTGGAAAAAATAAGTGGTGGTATAGTAACAATCAAAGCCATAACTGAGACTAACAGTGGCTTATGTGGTGTTGATAAGTTGTGAAGATCAGTATGGAGACCACAAATTGTAAGTATAAGTGGGCCACTATTTTTTTATTTGAGCTCCTGTAAACAAAAAAATATAATGTATAGGATTGTGGAGCCTATATGGCTTTTGTTAGAAAGTCCTTATGTCCGTTCCTAAAATGGGTTCTAAGCAGGAACAAGTTGAAATGAATTCCCTTGCTATAATAATATTGGTCAGGTTGTCACAGGTCCTTTTCAAACTCCTTATACAACTCTTTCTCATATAATGATAAATGCATCCTCACAGCAGCCTGCAGGGACAGGCCGACCCTGACACAATAAGACTAATTTGATAAATTGAGAAAACTTGCAATTAAGAGTGATATAATGTGTACTTTGTAAGGCCTTAATAAGGGGTTCCAAAGTTCACAAAGGGTTTGTACTAAAAAAAATAATAATAGCTAAATGGGATCACAATCATTTAACTTTTCCATCTTAATTTATCTTTTTTTCAGCTCTTTGTACAAGAGAAAGAAAAAATACTTTCTGGATGATAAATTGATCATTTTGAAAGATGCCATCAAAATGCCCTGTGTGTTTTTCTGTTCTTCCCCCGCACCCCCCACACACACACAGGAATGATCTAGAGATACCAGTTTGTATTTATTTATAAAATGTTTTATCAGGAAGTAATACATTGAGAGTTACCTCTCGTTTTCAAGTATGTCCTGGGCATGGAGTTAAAATGACAAATTGTACATGGCTACAAATACAGTTACATAAGTGAACAGGGTTATACATTATATACAAGACATTGCATGCACAGTTAAAGATAATATATATTATAGGTCTATGTAACAGTTACAGACCAGATCAAAATGTGAGACAGCCTTGTAGACTTCTGACCTTTTCATAATGACAGCAAATACCTCTCAGGAATAAAAGAATATATTTTTGTGCAATATTCAGTAATCTCCTAAAAAATGTAGACAGATTTTTTAAGTGAAACTTCTTTAGTGGCACCTATTCTGATGGGGTAAAACTAGAGAGTTGGGGGTGTAATGTCAAACGGAAGTGACGTCATGGCTCCTCCCCTCTCTCCCCCGCGTCTGCTGTCACATGCGGCGGCGGCGGTAGCCGCCGGCGCCGCTCCTAACGGGCGCTGCTCCCCCCACATGGCCGATTACATATGACACCGCCGGCGCCGCTCCCAACGGCTGCCATTCCCCCCACACGTCCGCTGCCATGCCGCGCATGCGCACTACTAATGGCGACGCTTACGGACTTCTGCACATGCGCAGAAGCGGCTGGCAGCGTCGCCGTTCCCCCAACATGTCTGCTGCCGTGCCGCGCCGCGCATGGGGACGCAGAGGAAAGCATTCCTGGTTAGCATGCGCGGATAATGGGAGTTCTCCCCCTGGTTATGTGGTGTGCAGAATTGCGGTGGGGGGGGGGGAGTGGTGACCCGGCCGGTAGTGGCACTGAGTATCTCCCCCTATCCCGCAGCACCACCAGACGGGGCAGGAGAAGGAAGGAAAAGCTCCTGCTCCGGTCCGATGAGGGAGGAAGGGAGGGTTGTTAACTTGTCGCCTGGGGGCTGGCAGCAGAACACACACACTGACTGACTGACTAACTGACTGACTGACTGACTCTCACACACACACTGACTGATACACATACACACACACACTGACTGACTGACTGACTCTCACACACACACTGACTGATACACATACACACACACACTGACTGACACACATACACACACACACACACACACACACACACACACATACACACACACTGACTGACTGACTAACTGACTCTCACACACACACTGACTGACTGACTAACTGACTCTCACACACACACACTGACTGACTGACTGACTGACTGACTGACTCTCACACACACACTGACTGATACACATACACACACACACTGACTGACACACATACACACACACACACACACACACATACACACACACACACACACACACACACTGACTGATACACATACACTGACTGACACACATACACACACACACACTGACTGACACACATACACACACATACACACACACACTGACTGACACACACACACACACCACACACTGACACACATCACACACTGACACACATATACACACACACACTGACTGACACACGTACACACTAGGAATTCACAAATAGCTAATACAGGGGATGTGTGCCGAGCACGCGCATTATAAGTCAAATTTATTTGCGTTTTGTCAATGACATTGTATTTTGAATTTTAATTAAAACATCACCAACACATATACAATTTCTGTGACAAAAGTCAAAGAAGTTTCACTTACTATGAGCGTGCACAGCACACACAGCTTTTTTTTAAATTCTTTTACAGCCACACCCTGTTATATCTTTTAAGAATGAGTGATTCAAGGGTGATGGGGAGGAAAAATCTGAGCCAAACTCCATAGCTCTAAGTAGAACTGAACATAGCTTGGATCTATTGATCTGTACCAAAATTTGACTCACAAAATTTGACTCACAAAACGAACCAAAAGCTTGTTTTTGCCTCTGATTCAGTTTGTGTCCCTCCTCCAACCCTTTTAAAAATGACCCCTCAGACTTGCCGTCAAAGGTCCCAATTACCCCTGTTGGAGCTGTAAGGTGAATTGTAGATGGAAGGCTCTGTCTCCTGTTCCACCTGCTCTGACACTTGGGATCAAGTCATCAGAAATTCTTTGATTTTTTTTCCCATAGATTTTTTTACAAATCAAAAACACACATTTTTGTTAATTAAAACAACAATGAAAGTGGCCATCCATAATATTTGTTTCAGCATCTTTCAACCATGTAAAAAAATACCCACTTCTAGCTTCAATAGTTTATTTTCAAATTAGGTTTCAAACCTTTGTGTTCATAATAAAACTACTCTCTATTAAGAATAAGCACCGTTGACTTATGCCCCGGTTCCTTAGTAACCTTTCATAATCATCACATAAATATGATCCTCTATATTAGACTGTACTACAGTATGTTAACTAATTCTGTCTTAATAATGTTGTACATTTTTTGTCCTGAAATTGTAGTGGGTAAGCTCAGATGATCATTTGTTGAAAATGTTAGTTAATAGTACTGTACGTTATATGAGAGGCAGGCTGTTATCTGGGCCTTTTGCCCAACTGGATATAATACAAAGAAATAGGACAGATCATTTCCTGCATTGATTATCACTACCTTATAAGAAAACACTGAAAGCACTTATCCTGCAACTGCAAGTTAAGGCATTTCTTACTACAGTATATACCTAATTTTAATATTTGCTATGAAGCGGACATTTTTTGTTGTAATAATTTGAATGGAGCTGATCTTTTTTTTTTTTCACCACAGGAGAACAGCTTAACAATATTGAATAAGGGCCTTAGCTGCTAAAGTTGCAAAGTGCAGATATTCTTCGTTTCCTAGAACTACAGTATTGTCAGTAGCTGACTGCTATTAAACTCTGGTCTCTCGCTTCCAGTCCAGAGTTCGGACAGTCTGCCACCAAGACTCCTGTTGCGATCTATTGATTTCTGCAGAGAACTCTCTGAAGATTCTAATTACTTAATACCCGGCACCTATCCCTTAACCTCAGCCAGGCCTTTATAAGACCTCTGCTTGCCTCCCGTGCCTGTTTATTGTGGTTCTTCTCTGTAGACCAGCTTGCTGCCTCTTCATTCCTCTGCTGTTGCTGTGTACAATACCCTTTCGGACTTCACTTAATTTACCTCTCTCCAGCCCTAACCTCCTGCTTTTTTACTGACCATCACTACTTACTTGCCGCCAGCCCTGTCCTCTGCGCAGCAGTCGTTCCCCGTGACAAGTATGTCCCCTGGCATTAGTGATCCAAGCCAAAATATATATGAGATGGAATGACTACCATAGTAAATGAATAAACAATTCTTTGGACGCTAGTTTCTGTCTTGTAATATTATTAATGGCTCATTTTTGCTTGGATCATGTAGGCAATGAACTTTAATTGCAAGGGAAAAGGGGATTTTTGCCAGATACAGTTTATCGTGTTCTCTGATACTATAAACAGATCACTGACAAAAAAAGGAGGGAAAACGGAGCAGTACAAACAGACTGAAATCTGAACCTCAGGGACCCGACTTGGAAAAAATATAGTGGAGGTGGAGGGTTGGTCAGCGCACGGGATTTTGCTCAAACGTAGAGATAAGAGGATAGGAAGATATGGAACACGGTATTAGTGTTTTAGTAATCGAACGGTACAATACAGCCAAAAGAACTTTGGAATTAAAAATGTATGAAAAATATATTTTTTTTTAAATAGCTTAAAACTCTTTGGAATTAAAGAACCTTGGTAATTAAAAGTAAATATATGAAAAAATATATTCTAAAATAGCTTAAAAATCCTTAAATAAAATCCTTAAATAAAATTTAAATGGAATTGTGTGTTTTTTTTGTGAACAGAAGCAGAATATGTGCTATATGTGGATGACTAACAGGGTGTGTTTATATAGCCTGTTGTTGGTCTGAGGTAAAAAGGGGATAATGGGGCTGGTTAGCAGAGTTTAATGCGCAGTCTTTCCTTCACGGAATGCTGCTAAAAACAATAGCTTTCTCACCCTCCTGGTGGAGGCAGTACGTGAGTTGCTTCTCTCCCGGGGGCCCAAATAGGAAGAAAAGGGCCGAACTCGGTGAGTGAGCAAAATAGAATTTATTAGGTACAGAAAACCTGACGAAGCATTATTGCGAAACTAGTTGTTCCCTGCCGGAGCCCATTGATTGAAGGACCCAGCCAGCCTGCTGACATCCGGTAAGACCTCCTCTTCCGGTCCCGCCGTCGGACGCGACCACGGGAGCTGTACTGGTGAGAGGAATATCACCGGACGATCAGGCTGATGCTGGGCTGTTTTAAAGCTGTACCGTGAGTGTTATTTTGACTTTGTTTTCTGTACCTAATAAATTCTATTTTGCTCACTCACCGAATACCCCCTCTGGCTCCTGAACTCGGCTTTCCTAATGACTACTCTAACCTCTAAGACCCCCGGACTCTGCTACGGATTTTGACTACAGTACTTTCTATATCCTCGGACTCGGCAAGTACTTGACCATTCTTTATCTACATCCAGGCCTGGCCACGCTACTACGCCACATCCCGGACATGCCCCCTCTGCTGCCGCTGCGTATACTCTACATCCCACCTCAGTACAGGGGACTGGTCTGGTCTGCGGGCTGCACAGCGTGACATTATGCAGAGCCCAAATGCAGACCTGGCTGAGGTGGGGGATCTACTTACAACCCTTCATTAATGCATCCAAGCTTTGGGAACGCATATTTCCGCATATATCCACTCTCTCACTACAGCCCACTCCGCCACCAGCTGCAGCCGCATCTGGAAGCGCCCGGCCTTTGGAACTCAGAATCCTTATGCCTAAAGCATATGCGGGTGACCCTCTGGCCTGTCGAGGGTTTTTGAACCAGTGTGAAATTCAGTTTGAAATATCTCCAAGCCTCTTTTCTAACGGACGCACCAAGGTAGCATATGTTTACTCTCTCTTAACAGGGGATGCCTTGGCCTGGGCTTCTCCCATCTGGGAACTGCGTCTGGAGTGCACCTCGGATTACCAGCTCTTCCGCCAAGAATTCCAGCAGGTAATTGATATTCCTGCTCGCAAATATACTGCTGCCTCTTCTCTTGTTCATTTGTCTCAGGGTCGTAGGTCCATAGCCAAATATGCACTGGAATTCCGTACCGTCGCAGCAGAGACTCGTTGGAACGAAGAGGCACTTACTGCTGTATTTTGGCAAGGTTTGTCCGAATCTGTAAAAGATGAACTTGCAGTCCAGCCCCGACCCCAAGCATTGGAGGATTTGATCGCACAGTGCATACGCGTGAATCAGCGCCTCCAGGAGTGACGTCACGAATGCCAACGTCCCAGGTTCGTGCCTTCTGACCCTCCTTATCCTAGGCCTCCTCCGTTTTTTCGGTCAGTTCCTGACGCTGTGGAACCCATGCAGATCAGCAGTCAGCGGATCCGTACTCCCGACAGGACGGTCGAGAGGGTTCGCCGCCAGAATGAGGGCCTATGCTATTATTGTGGATCACCAGATCATGTGGTACGTTTTTGTCCTTTGAGGCCCAAGGAACAAACGGGATCAGCCATGCAAGAGGGACTTACCCTCGGTTCAATTTCTTCTTGCCCTCTCTCTAAAGAGGAACTCCCAAAAAGGATTATGCTCCCAGTTTTGCTTGAAGGCCCGGATTTTCTCGATTCAGGCTCCGGTGGTGGTAATTTTGTGGACCACGTTTTCGCCACCCGTAACAAGATTTCTCTTATCTGCAAGAAAGCACCAATTGGACTCGAGGCTATTGATGGATGTCCTTTGCAACCTGCTTTCATCACGTTAGAGACTCTTCCTCTCACTTTGTCTGCCGGTACTCACACCGAGATCATCTCCTTTGACGTAATACACTCTCCTGATGTTTCAGTTATCCTAGGGTTACCTTGGCTACAACATCACAACCCACGCATAGATTGGAGGGATCGTTGTCATGGAACAAGAATCACATCTCTGTTTCACCCCCCCCCTTTCCTTTGCAGCTTCTGCTTGTCAGGTTCTCATTCCGGCTGCATGTATTTTGCTATGTACACACACAGTGCCTGTGTGTTAGACACAGTGTTGCGATCCCTGTCTCTGCATTATGCCAGTGAGTTGCTACAGCAACCGCAGCCTTTCTATCAGAATGGGCTAGTCTGCTTTCTCCCCCTCTGCCTTGCTCACAGATGGTCTGTTACCCAGAATACACTCACACTTCCTTTTCCACTTTCAACACTGGCTGAGTGAGTACCTTCTGTAATTTTCTCTACTGGCAGGGCCTCATCCTTTTCACCTGCCCTTACTACAAAGCACCCACAGAGAGACATTATTCCAACACAACAAGTGCCTGTCTTTATTGCTGCTTTCCCTAAATAAAGTGAAGAAAATATACAGGAGTTGTTGTGGTTTGGAAAGAGGGCTGAGTTGAAGCTAGCTGGGTTCATTCATACCTCCAGACATGACCCTGGATCCAGAATAGTGAAAAGGAAGACCGTGTGTCTTGGAGATATATATACAGGAGCTGCTACTCCAGACTTTATGCTATCACAGAGCAGTCTCTGGACACAGCCTGCAGCAGCCTTACAAACAGCAAGCAGCTTACACTGCACACAGCCTGCAGCTCACACAAAGGCAGCAGCACTGCAGTCAGACTGCAATATACACAGAACTTTGATTGCTCTTTTCTGTCTTTGAGCCCACTCTCTGCACAACTCCATAGTGAAGAGCTACCATCTCACCTACCCCTGCGCACGTCCCCACGGCTAGCGCCACCAAGGGCCACGCCACCGGACACCCGCCAGGACACGGGTCAGAGCCACCGGACACCTGTGAGTACAGCTACCCCTACGCTGAACGCTGCAGAACACCGCTCGGCATCATCTGAGACAGTCGCCCATCGCTGACACAGGTAACAGACCGCATGCCACACGCACTGGCTAAAGGCCTACACACACCTACAGCATGGCATAACTCAGATCCTCACCAGACATCATGCAGGAGAGTGACCACTCAGACACAGAGACCGCTGCGCAACTGCAAAGGGCGCAGGCAGACGCAAGGCCTGAACGGACAGTCACACTGACACAAAAGGCCCGCGAAAAATATGAAACTGACGTTGAAGCGCACCCCGCTAAATTGAAGAAGGCCTGGGAAATAACCATACTGGGAATACGCAATGCTACTAGCGTTGGCAACTATGCGCAACAGCTCGAGCAGGCAATAACGCAATTAAGGACTGATCGCTTGTGTTACCAAGAGCTGTCAGAGACATACATTAGTTACCTGAGCAGGGCCAACACCAGCGAAAGCCTGCAAGAAAGAGACCTACAGAGTAACATTGACCTAACGCGTGACAGCCGCGTGCGATTCACTATCACGGAGGCCGAGAGTAGGAGAAAAGACCTTTTGCTGGAAACAGCATCACAGCGCTCCAGCGCATCCAGGCACTCGTCAAGGTCAGCAAGATCAGCGCAATCTAACGCGTCCAGCGGAAGCACAAACACTACCAAGGCGCGAGCCGCCGCAGAGGCCGCACGTGCCAGGGCCGAATATAGTCAGAGAGAGGCAGCCGTAAGAGCAGGAAGAGCGCGCATAGAAGAGGAGGAGCAGACAGCCGCCGCTAATGCCGCCGCCGCTAATGCCGCCGCCGCTGCTACCACTGCTGCCGCCGTTAATGCTGCCGCCGCTACTGCCGCAGCCACTACGCGTAGGAAAGCCAAATTTGATGCAGAACTAGAGGCACTTAATCAAGAGAAGGAAGCCGCCGCCGCCATAGCCCAAGCTGAAGTCCTAGAAGCAGCCGCGCAACAGGACGGCGGGGAGCAACCATACAGACGGATAGCCTCAGAGGATCCAGTCCAACGTACTGAAGACTACGTGAGGAGCCTCTTCAGCATAAACATCAGCACACCATCTCAACACAGAGGGAGTGACTCCACAGACACCGAAGACTTGCTAGGTCCACGAGGAGAAGACGCTGTTCCTTCAGTGGTACATGCTGCCTGGGATAGCCACAGCCGCAACAGTGATCCACACGCCAGCGCGCACACGGATGCACCACAACAGGCTCACAATCCAAGTACACCCACACGTGAGAACACAGCCCCTCACACTGACCAGCAGTCATCACGCGTCCACGCCAAGGAAGAGGTGACCGCACGGACCCTCCCAGCAACTACCTCAGAACGTTACCAACACACCGATGCCTCAGGCCTGACAGACATAGCCAAGTACATGATCTGGCATGACCTGGTGCAAACAGAACTCACCAACATTGACGACCGTCCTGAGAACTACCGGACGTGGAAGTTCACTATCAAGGATGCAATCAACAGCCTGGGCTTCTCAGCAAGGGAAGAGCTCAACCTGCTATCCAAATGGCTGGGAAACGAATCCAGGGAGCATGCGACTAGACTTCGGACGGCAAATGCGATCCGCCCCCAAGTAGGTCTTGACCTAGTGTGGGAAAGGCTAGAAGAGTGCTACGGTAGCCCCGAAGCAGTCGAGGATTCGCTCTTCAAAAGAGTCGACAGCTTCCCCAAGATCACAGCTAGAGACTACTCGAAGTTACGAGAGCTCGGGGACTTGCTGCAAGAGCTGGAGTTTGCAAGAAAAGACCATTCCCTAACAGGTCTCAACGTCCTAGACTCAGCTCGTGGAGTGAGACCCATCTTGGAGAAGCTACCCTTCAACCTCCAAGAAAGGTGGATTTCACAAGGCTCCAAATACAAAAGGGAGAAGCAAGTCGCCTTCCCCCCATTCTCATTCTTCTTGAGCTTCATCCGCGAAGCGGCAAGGACAAGGAACGATCCCAGTTTCATCTTGGGTGCGCAAACCACACACAGTGCAAGCAGCCTGAGGAATAAAAGACCAGTGACGAGATACGGTAACACTCAAACACCCATCTCGGTCCACGGGACGGACGTGTCTCCCACGACCCAAGCTACTCCCGATCAGTTGGTCGCCGGAGACGAGGAACCAAGGGACCCAAACAGGGAATGTCCCATACACAAGAAGCCACACCCACTTAACAGGTGCTTTGGGTTCAGGATGAAGTCCCTAGAGGAACGCAAGAGGTTACTCTGAGAATTCAGAGTTTGCTTCAGGTGCTGCGGTTCCACGACTCACCTAGCCAGAGACTGTAAAGAAGAAATCAAATGTACAATGTGCAAAAGTGACAAGCACGTAACATCTTTACATCCAGAGGCGCTGACACTCCACCAACTCAACAACCCATCCTCCGTAGCGGAGCATGGCGGGGAGGAAGGAGAAGGAGAGCCAACATCTGTCAAGTCTCAGCGCACCGAGGTCTGCGGAAAAGGAAGTGACAAAATGTCCTGCTCCAAAATATGCCTTGTCGCAGTGCACCCCCAGGGACAACCTGAGAAGGCTATTCGGATGTATGCAATCCGCGACGACCAAAGCAACAGATCATTGGTGAAGACGGAGTTCTTCAACTTATTCAATTCACAAGACAATGCCTCACCCTACACCCTCAGAACCTGTGCAGGGTCAACTGAGACAACAGGGAGAAGAGCAAGCGGTTACATCATACGTTCAGTGGATAACAGAGTGAAGATAGCTCTCCCCACACTCATCGAGTGCAACCACATGGCCACAAACAGGGATGAGATTCCCACACCAGACGTGGTACGCCATCACCCGCACCTCAGAGGAATAGCCAACTACATCCCGCCGGTAGAACAAGGTGCCAAGATCTTGCTGCTGCTCGGTAGGGACATCTTGAGGGTACACAAAGTCCGTAAACAGCGTAACGGACCCCACAACGCACCATACGCCCAAAGACTTGACCTAGGATGGGTGATAGTGGGCAACGCGTGCACTGACAAAGGGTACGGATGAGACTATGTTGATGCCCGCAGAACGGTGATAACAGAAGGTGGACACACATCTCCAAGTGACAGGAGGGCCAAGTGAAGAGAAGAGACAAGGTCATACCCCTGAGATCGACAAGAACATCCTCGCATCAGGTGGATGTGACAATGGCCTAGGATGCTTAGTGGTTAAGACAACCAAGGATAACGAGTCGACTCCACCGAAGGAAGAAAGTAACCTCCCGAAGGTGACCGACAAAAGGTTCTCCCAAAAGAAAAGAAACAGACAGTTTACTTGAGAGCAATGACACAGCTGAGACGTACAGCCATTCCTCTCCACAGAGTATCAAGCGACAAGGCAGCCAGCTGTCATGGCTGGCATAGCCACAAAAGAGTGCACCCTGCAGGTGAAGCCACAGTGGCAAAAAGACTGTCCTCTCGCATGTCAAAAAAGAGACAGTCGCAGAGACACTTCACAAAGGGATTTACAAGGACAAAAGAGACTGTTCTTTGTCCCGTCCTAGGAGAAAACAACCTCCTGATGGCAGTCAACAAAGATACACAAAGGCGTATCACCAAAATACGTGGA
The DNA here is from genome assembly GCF_040206685.1 of Ascaphus truei. Lineage (NCBI taxonomy): Eukaryota > Metazoa > Chordata > Amphibia > Anura > Ascaphidae > Ascaphus > Ascaphus truei. The sequence goes on from NC_134484.1 coordinate 102,718,883, forward strand.
GACGTTCTCGTTCAAGAGGAATGCACCAATGACTTAGGGTGCACAGCGTTCCAGACCACAAGGGACGACGACAAGCAAACACCATCGATGGGAGATAGAGGATTCCTGATGTTAACGGTCAAGGAGCTCGTCAAAGATGGACCTGGCAGTTGGGTGAACCCGCTACCATTCCGTTCACCAAGAAGGCGCCTCCCAAATAATGGAGAACATGCCATCTCTAGGTTCACTTCGCACCACTGCGACCTACAAAGGGAACCGGAGACCAAAAACAACTTTGTGGCCTTCATCCAGAAGATATTCCTTACCGGCCAAGCAAAGCCAGCACCTCTAATAAAGAAAGGTGAAGAATGCTGGTACCTCCAATCATCTGGGGTCTACCACCCTCAAGAACCCGATCAAATCCGTGTAGTGTTCAGCCCCAGTGCTCAGCTCCAGGGAGTCTCCCCGAACGACGCCCTCTTTACTGGATTAGATTCGACAACTAGTCTTCCAGGAGTGTCGATCCGCTTCCGCAAGGAGCCAAAAGCCATCTCCTTCTGCCAAACGCAAGGTGTCAGAGTGACAGGCTGCCACAATTGGCAAACCTACAAGGGTAAAACCACAGAGACAAGGACTGTTCTTCTATAAGTTCAAAAAGAAACAGTGCCAGAGACTTTCACCAAGAGAAACACTGTGGTGCAACCAGGTAACCTGGAGCGGTGCATCCACTTTGCATCCTTTGCCCAAGAACCTTGGCCAAGGGACTTTGAAGCCAGTGATGCAAGCCGGTATCACATCGCTATGTGGACATGGACTTTTGCATTGTTGTATTATGTTTGCATTGCACATATGTTCCACATACTTTATTATAGTGGTATCTCCAGATACCAGACGGGGAGTGTCATGGAACAAGAATCACATCTCTGTTTCACCCCCCCTTTCCTTTGCAGCTTCTGCTTGTCAGGTTCTCATTCCAGCTGCATGTATTTTGCTCTGTACACACACAGTGCCTGTGTGTTAGACACAGTGTTGCGATCCCTGTCTCTGCATTATGCCAGTGAGTTGCTACAGCAACCTCAGCCTTTCTATCAGAATGGGCTAGTCTGCTTTCTCCCCCTCTGCCTTGCTCACAGATGGTCTGGCCCCAGGCTATCTTGTTACCCAGAATACATTCACACTTCCTTTTCCACTTTCAACACTGGCTGAGTGAGTACCTTCTGGAATTTGCTCTACTGGAAGGGCCTCATCATTTTCACCTGCCCTTACTACAAAGCACCCACAGAGAGACATTATTCCAACATAAACATCTCATCCACAAGTGCCTGTCTTTATTGCTGCTTTCCCTAAATAAAGTGAAGAAAATATACAGGAGTTGTTGTGGTTTGGAAAGAGGGCTGAGTTGAAGCTAGCTGGGTTCATTCATACCTCCAGACATGACCCTGGATCCAGAATAACCGCAAAGCTATTCAATGGGAGCCAGAGACAGATGCCTCACCCTCGCCGTTCATAGCTCTTGCCACAGTTATCGCGGGAATGGAAACGCCTTCTGATAGCAACTCCACTCTTCCCGAAGTATATGCTGATTTCATCGATGTTTTCAGTAAGTCTCAGTCAGAGGTCCTGCCTCCTCATAGACCCTATGATTGTCCCATTGATCTGGTGCCGTCCTGCCAAAGTCTAAGTCCTACCCCTTGTCTCTCCCAGAGACTGAAGCCATGGCAACCTACATCAAAGAGAATCTTGAGAAGGGATTCATTCGCAAATCTTCGTCTCCCGCTGGTGCCGGTTTCTTTTTTGTGAAGAAAAAGGATGGATCCCTCAGACCATGCATTGACTACCGGAGCCTCAATCTCATTACTGTCAAGAACCGGTATCCCCTGCCTCTGATTTCGGAACTGTTTAATAGGCGTCAAGGGGCCAAATTTTTTTCCAAGCTGGACCTCCGAGGAGCCTACAACCTCATACTTATTCGAGAGGGTGATGAATGGAAAACCGCCTTCAATACAAGAAGCGGACACTATGAGTATCCCGTGATGCCATTTGGTTTATGCAATGCTCCTGCTGTCTTTCAGGATTTTATGAATGATGTCTTCCACGATGTCCTCAATTCCTTCATAATTATTTACCTTGACGATATTCTAATTTTTTATGGGAATCTTCAAGATCATGTCCAGCATACTAGACTTGTCCTCTCTCGTCTCCGTGTCAATAATCTCTACGCAAAGCTCGAGAAATGTCTTTTTCATCAGCCTTCTTAGGCTATATCATTTCGGATAAAGGATTTTCGATGGACCCAGAAAAACTTAAGGCTGTTTTGGATTGGCCCCTGCCCAATTCTCTTAAGGCCATTCAGCGTTTTTTAGGCTTTTCCAATTACTACAGGAAATTCATCCGGAATTTTTCCGTGTACGTTACAAGTGAACGCCTCTGATTGTGGTGCGGGTGCCATTCTCTCCCAGAGACTCTCCCCTCAAGATAAATTGCACCCATGTGGATTTTTTTCGAAAAAGTTCTCCCCTGCTGAAAAGAACTATGATGTCGGAAATAGAGAACTCCTAGCCATCAAGATGGCTTTACAGGAGTGGCGACACATCCTGGAAGGCTCCCGCGAACCGATTGCTATTTTGACAGATCATAAGAATCTTCTCTATATCGAAAGTGCACGTCGTCTAAAATCTCGTCAAGCCCGCTGGGCACTTTTTTTCCCCAAGATTTAATTATACTCTATTGTACATCCCCGGCACGAAGAACATAAAAGCTGATGCCTTGTCCAGACAATTTTCCCCTGAGGAAAAATCCGAAGAAATCCCAAAAACAATTGAATCTTCGAAATGCATAGTCTCCGCCAACTCTTTTGATATTCTTGAAAAGATCGTAGAAGTCCAGTCACAGATTCCGAGGGGTCTAGAGGTACCGGAAGGAACCCTTAATGCCACCCCCAAGTTTCGTCAGAAGATCTTAGAATGGGATCACTCAGTCCGGTCAGCCGGCCATCCCGGCTTCAAGAGAACTTTGGATCTCATTAAGCGCACCTTTTGGTGGCCTAATATGGCAAAACTCATTCATGAATTTACATGCGCTTGTCCAGTTTGTGCACAGAACAAGACTCTTCATCAAAAGCCTTCCGGGTTATTCATGCCTCTGCCAGTACCTGATCGTCCATGGTCACATATTTCAATGGATTTTATTGTATATCTTCCGCCCTCCAGAAGTATGACTACCATTTTGGTCATAGTAGACCGATTTTCGAAACAGGCCCATTTTGTTCCCCTCAAGGGTCTTTCCTCCTCTCCCACCCTGGCAGATATTGTTACCAAAGAAGTGTTTTGTATCCACGGGATCCCTACGTCCATAGTTTCTGATCGAGGATCGCAATTCATATCAAGGTTTTGGCTTGCTTTCTCCAAGAGGCTTGGTATGGCCTCATCGTTCTCTCTTCTCTTCAGACTATCATCCCCAAACTAATGGGCAAACTGAGAGACTTAATCAAAGCCTTGAACAGTATCTACGATGCTTTATTTCTGATACCACCGATAATTGGGTTGATCTATTACCATGGGCGGAATTTGCTTCCAATTCTCTCCGTAATGAATCTACACAAGAATTTCCGTTTTTCGTTAATTACGGCTTTCATCCAAGTCGGCTTCCAATCTCCAACACTCCCTCAGGAGTGCCAGCAGCCGATAAATGGGTAACCACGCTACAGAACTCTTGGATCAAGATCCAATCCGCACTCCTTAGGTCAGCTCAGAGGTTCAAATCTCAAGCAGATTGTCATCGTCAACAGGCTCCCAATTACAAGCCAGGGAACAGAGTCTGGCTTTCAGCAAAGAATATAAGACTGAAGACTCCTACCCCGAAATTGGCACCTAGGCTTTTGGGGCCTTTCTTGATTCAGGAACAAATCAATCCTGTCACGTTCCGCTTACAGTTGCCTTCATCCATGAACATTCCCAATGCGTTCCATGTATCCCTGCTCAAGCCTTTCGTTCAGAGCAATCGCTTCCCTGCAAAAACCCATAAACCCAACCCTGTTACGGTCCAAGGACACTCTGAATTCGAGGTACAGTCCATTGTGGATTCCCGTATATCCAGGGGAAAAGTACAGTTCCTTGTACATTAGAAAGGCTATGGTCCAGAAAAGCGTTCCTGGATATCGAGGGAGGACATTCATGCTCCAGCTCTACTCAATCGCTTCCACAAGAAATTTCCACATAAGCCTTGGATGGATCGTCCTGAGGTCGATCCTGAAGGGGGGGTACTGTAAAGAATCGGGGGCCACATCCCTTGTGGCGTGACCCCTACTTACCCACTACCAGTACAGCAGCGGCTGCTGCCCCTGCCCCCCGTCACTACCCATGCCGCCGCCCAGCGCATACCTTGAACTCTGCCACAGCCGCCATCTTGGATTCTGGCACTGGTGTTACAGACTCTCAGCTGTACTCTACTACTTCCTGGTCTCTCAGCCATTCACGAGCAGCTCCTCGACACGCCTCCGCCATGCCCCTCGTTTGGATTTGTCACTGTCGCTTTAAATATCCTGCTTTGCCTTCACTTCCTTGCTCTGCATAGCTCCTTGCTACCTGTGTTTCCTGGAACCTGTGTCGTGCTCTCTTTGTGTTTATTCCCTACAGCTATTGACCCGGCTCGTCTGAATACCCCCTCTGGCTCCTGAACGCTGCTTTCCTACTGACTACTCTAACCTCTAAGACCCTCGGACTCTGCTACGGATTTTGATTATGGAACTTTCTATATCCTCGGACTCGGCCAGTACTTGACCATTCTTTATCTACATCCAGGCCTGGCCACGCTACTATGCCACATCCTGGACATGCCCCTTCTGCTGTCGGTGCGTATACTCTACATGCCACCTCAGTACAGGGGACTGGTCTGGTCTGCGGGCTGCACAGCGTGACAGGTGCAAAGTCCAGGCAACAGGCAAAAGGTCAGGGCAGGTAGAAAGCAGTGAGGTCGGGGTCACGGTCCGGGGTGAGCAACAGGGAATCCAAACAGGTAACAGGAACAGGCGACAGCATAGACCGATAGGAGCTGCAGCCTTATATAGCTGGCTACCAGTAACCAAAATGGCCAAATTGAACAATAAGGCAAAGCCTGGAAAACACGAACTGGCAGAAAAAGCCGACACAGATTGAGCAGAATCCTTACAGTACCCCCCTCTCTAGGAGAGACCTCCGGGCGATCTAAGCCGGTTTGGCAGGAAATCTCAGATTAAACGCCCGGACCAGTTTGGGGGCATGGACATCCCTGGATTTGATCCATGAATTCTCTTTGGGTCCCATAACCCTACCAATGGACCAAGCATTGTAGCCCACCACGGGATCTTCAGGAATCCAGTATCTGGCATTCTTCAAATTCTGCCTGGCCATCCATCAAGAGCGGTCTAGGAGGGGGAAGGTGTTCTGGACTAAAGGCTTGATGAGGGAGACATGGAACACTGGAGGTATCCTTCAGCTAGCCAGAAGGTCCAATTTGAAGGCCACCGGGTTGACCTGTTTCAGTATTTTGTACGATCCAATGAATTTGGACCCAGGTTTGGAAGAAGGCAGTTTCAGCCAGATATTTTTTGTAGCCAGCCAGACCTTATCTCCCACTTGAAACGGGAGGGATGGATGTTGACCTTTATCCACCTGGGTCTCTTGCTGGAAGGCAACTTCATCCGGATTGGCCTGGATCTTCTTCCAGAGTAATTGGATTTTATTATCCACAGCAGGAACTCCAGAGAGAGGAATAGATGAATGAAGGGTGGTAACCTGTAAGTACCTGTAAGCACAGAAGAACAGAGATTCCAGTGTGGAATCGTGTTTCATGGAATTGCAGGAAAACCGGGCCAACGGGAGCAGATAAACCCAGTCGTCCTATAGTTCAGATGCAAAATATCGCAGGAATTGCTCCAAGGACTGTCCAGCCCCTTCTGTGAGTCCATGTAAGGATCCATGATCCTCGATGTGCTCCTCGCTTACCCTAACCCGCGACCGGGTGTTCCGCTTCTCCTGCTTCCTGCAGCACATCTCGCCTGCTGGAGAATACCAGCATCCCATCTAGGGGCGTGCAGACCGCACTAAATGCCGTCCCTGCTGGCCCAGCCTCCAGGCTGCGCTCACGCGGTGACGCCACCGTCGCGCAGCGTGCACCCACTATTCGCGGCACTCGCTCACATGCGCAGAACCTTTCTTGTTCCTCTGACTGTGTATACACCTGTGCTATCTCTCCAGCCAACAAAAGTGAGGCATGCTCCTGAGTATATATGTTCAGCTGCCACACTGGCAATTTGGCTGAGCATAACCCTTCCTGCTAGCGAAGTGTTCACTGCTGTCTTGCCTCCACAGTCTTGTCCTGTTTCATGTTCCTGACCTTGGCTACTCTTCTGGACTCCGCTCTCCTGACCTCAGCTACGTTCGACCATCCGCACCTCACCAATACTGACCTTGGCAAAGTACCACGACGATCCGCCTCTCTCCAATCTAGACCACGGCTAAGTACCTCCTACAATCAGCTACTCTCCTACATCGACCTCGGCAAGTATTACTGACCATCCCGACCTCTCCTACCCTGACCCGGCTACCTCGACCAATCTACACTGCAGACGCGCCCACGCGGCTCTGATTTGGTGTTATATCTAATCCCCACCTCGGCCTCATGATCACGCCTTGTTTGTGATGAGCACTCCGTTACAGTCCATTGGACTTGGGATGGTAGGAAGAAGAATAATTAAGGGAGATGCCCATTCTTTAACATAAGGCCTTCCAGAAACTTGAGACGAATTGGGATCCGCAGTCTGAGACCATAGCCGTCGGGACTCCATGAAGGCGAAATATCTCCTTAATAAAGATTTCAGACAGTTTGGAGGCTGTAGGTAGCTTCATGAGAGGAACAAAATGGGTTTAATGTGTAAGGCAATCGACTACGGCCAGTATGGTAGTAATACCCCTGGAGGGTGGCAAATCCACGACAAAATCCACGGATAAATGGGTCCATGGATGGGTGGGAACTGGAAAGGTTTCTGCCTTGATTTATTGTTCCGTAAGGGGGTAACGAGGAGGGAGGGGGGTGTAACAAGGAGAGGGCGGGTAATGGGGAGAGGGGGGTTAACGAGGAGAGCGATGGTAACAAAAAGGGGTAAGTGCGGCCTTTAGGTGGGGTAGCCCCTGGGAGTAGGTCGAAGGTACAAACGTAAGATCGGTGTGGCGGTAACTACTCAGCATGTTTTTGTGAAATGCATCGGAAAACTCCTGGTAAAAAACTGGAAGGCATGACGAAGAAATCTCTGTGGGTGGTCGAACCCCGGAAATGGTGCAAGGCCTCGGAAGACAAGATTCATGGCAATGTTGTCCCCAGGCTGTCACTTGACTGGTCGCTCAATTGATCTTGGGGTTGTGGTGCCACAACCAGGGAAAGCCTAGGACCACTGGAGTAGAGGGAGAGCAAATTACATAGAATGAAAGTGTCTCCTTGTGGAGTTCCCCAAGCGAAACCAGCAAAGGATTAGTCTCGAGGGTGATGGTCCCAGGTATCAGAGGTCTTCCATCAATGGCCACTACCACTACCGGGGTCTCCCTAGTATGGAGGAGAATGGAGTGGAGTTCTGCAAATGCGGGATCAATGAAATTCCCTGCAGCTCCTGAGTCCACAAAAGCCTGAGTGAAGATAGAGACTGGTCCCCAGGAGAGTGAAACCATCAGGAGGAGCCGTGCAGGTTGGGATGGAGAAGGAATAGAAGAAATGCCCAGAGAATATTCCTCTATCTTCACTGGGCACTGGAGTTTTCCTGATTTAGGACAATTTCAGGCAAAATGACCTTTGAGCCCACAATACAGGCACAGCCCCCTGTCACGTCTCCTAGTACTCTCCTGCTCAGGTAATTTAGTATCACCTAATTGCATCGGTTCTTCATCTAGGAGAGGTGCAAGAAGAGGAGTATTGAAGTGGGAAACAGGCCGAATTATTGGAGTTTTTGAAGGACAGTCTCGCTCGGCCTGCCGTTCTCGCATCCGGAGATCTATTCTGATACAGAGAGCAATCAATTCCTCCAGATCGTTAGGGATGTCCTGGCAGGTCAGTTCATCCTTTATATACTCAGAAAGCTCTTGCAAAAATGCTGCCAGCAGAGCTTCATTGTTCCAGCCCATCTCCGCAGCAAGGGTACAGAATTCAATGGCATACTGGTCCACAGTACGGATTTCTTGTTGGATTTGCAGGAGTGAAGCTGTCACGATCGTGCTCGCCACAAACCGGGACTGGGTCGCGAGGCTGAGGTGGGGATATGAAAACACCGACCTTAGGCCTCGAAGCCGGTTCAGGGTTGCGCAGTCCATAGTCAAACATAGCCAGGTCAGGATTGGAGAAAGCAGGGTCAACGTTATCCAGGCAGGGGTCAAGGCAGGCGGCACAAGAGCGGTGGTCGAGGATGCGAGCCGAGGTCGTGATCAGGCAATCTTGGGTGAAGCTACTTTAGCGGAGATGCTTCAGCGAAGGTGCTGCAGTGCGACAGGGAAAGGACAGGAGTCACAGGAAGATGAAGCTTCAGTATAGGGACTTCTGCACAGGAACAATCTCCACTTGGAGGAAGCAGGAACCAGAAGCCACAGTGCTGGGAATCCAACGCTTCAGAACGGGGAGGCAGAAAAAGTTCAGTGAAGCTGCTTCAGCGTGACAGGGTTTCTGGAAGGAGGGAACAGGAACAGAGAAGGGTGAAGGCCACAGGAACCAGGGGTGCAGACACCACAGGAAACAATGGGGAACCCAGCGTAGCTGCTACAGCATGGTAAAGGCGAAGTCTGCCAGGAACAAGGAAAGCAGCGCCGGGGCTACTATGCAAGAAGGCCTTGGGAAGCAGGGGACAAGGCACAATGAGGCCTAGCAGGCCAAACAGAGAGTCTGTGACAAGCACAGATACTTGCAACAAGGATTGAAAAGTCTATGTCCAGCAACTTCCTGAGGGCGGAGCAGTAATTAAATAGCACATTTAAAATTAATAACGATAGTGTGCATTTTTAAATATAATATGCCTTTAGGAAACCATGTTAAAAATGGTTTTTGAAGCAAAAGGTGGCAGTGCGTGCTCATTTGCATGTCATTTCCAAGAATCCCTTGCTGCAGTGGAAGTGCTATGTGCTGGGTGATAATGGTGAAGGGCGGGGTTGCAGACCTGCCTTAGACATGCAGATGAGCATACAGTTATATTTACATATTTGTATATATATATATATATATATATATATATATATATATATATATATATTTATATATATATATTTATCCTCTTTTATAAGATAGTCTGTTTTATATAATATATATATTTTTTAATGATATTTTAAAATATAATATTTTAATATAATGTTATTTATATATATGCACTGATCTCCTCTTTTGTCTCCATTTAGATCCATCGTCGTGTTAGGGAGTTTGTTTTTAGATATATTTTTATTGTGTAATTTTGTAATGTATTTTTATTATATAATATATCATGTTAACTCCCACCTTTCTTGTATATATTTACTTTTAGTGTTCATTTCTCTTTGTTACTGAAGTGGTTAATTGATGTAGAGGTGTGCTGAGCCTATTAGAATCAGTTATGCGCCGTGATGTCATCTACTCCCTCCCATTTGAGGGACTATTTATTGTAAACCCATGGTGCAGTATCCTTACACCCCTTGAAGAAGTCCGCCCTATCGGACAAAACGCGTAGGGTTTTTTCCTGTGTGCTCAGACTTTGTGAAGCAGTTAGCTCCCCTCCTCCGTGAGATCAGCTGTGCTGGTGTTTTGCATCTTCCTGCCTGTGCGTCCTGCATTGTACTGACTACCACGGAGCCCTATGATCCTCCTCTATTGCTGGAACGCTGAGAGAGCTGGGCCGTGACATCAGACGCCGTCTGCATGCGGAAGCGGTGGATGTGCAGCAGCTGCCTGGAGCATTCTACTGCGTCTGAACCCAGAGTGGTTAAATTGCCTTTATTATTCCTGGAGCATGTGAGTGTATTGGAGCCTCCTTGCTCGAGTGTTTTTATTAATTAAATTGTGTTGCACTATATGTTTTCTTTTTTCTTTACATATGCTGCTCATTTCGAATTGAGATTCCCAGTGACTTTCCACCTTGGAGAGGAATATTGCGCTTTGTGTCCTCCCCCAGACGTTACTTTGGGTGATTGTGAAATCACTCACACCAGCTGCATCTCCTCTTGGTGATATTAATTTTGTTTTTTATTTTTAATAATATATATATTGTTAAGGTTTGCGCTTACTTTCCTTGCACCATGTTTCATGATCTCCAAGTCGTTCTCCTTAGAGAGATACGACTCGTGCTACCTCAGTGGGGTCCATGTGTGGCCGAGCAAAATGTGACGATGCTCATCTCAAATCAGGAAGCGGACCCTCAGGGCTGAGGTAGGGATGCAAATAAACCGACCACAGCCCAGGGACAGAGTCCTGTAAGAGTATCTGTAGTCGGTATGGAAGCAGGGGTCAGGGCTGGCGGCAAAGGTGCGGAGTCCAGGGTACAGGCAAAAGGTCAGGGCAGGCGGCAGTGCTGTAAAGGTCAGGGAGGCAGAAAACAGCGAGTATGGGGTTGCGGTACGGGGTCAGCTACAGGGCATCCAAACAGGTAACAGGAACAGGCGACAGCATAGATCGACAGGAGCAGCAAAAACACATAACTTTGCTCGGCGACTCCCACCAGGAAGTGCAGCCTTAGACTGCGTTTATAGTGCCGGCGACGGTGATGCAACATCGCCGTCGCGTCAAAACAAATGCATTGTCGCCGTCGCCGGTGCTTATAGTGCACGCGACGGCGACAAAACTGGTAGTCACTGATATTTTATTTTTTCGGAGATGGTCTCCCCTTGCGGGCAATCGGGAGCTTCTCCGTGGTTCTGCCCTCCCCTTTTATTACAGCAGCTAGCGACGTCGTCTAAACTTCAAATACAACTCATCGCAATGGCGACCACGACGGTTGACGTCATCGGTCGCGTCAACATCGCCGGCTCTATAAGCGCAGCCTTACATAGCAGGCTGCCAGTAACCAAAATGGCCAAAATTGAACAAAATGGGAAGGCAGTCTGGAAAACAAAAACTGGCAGCAAAACCCGGCACAGATCGAGCAGAGTCCTTACATGGCCATCACTTGTGTCTAGGAGCAAAGTTTATTTTTTCTGTCTTGCCTTCAAATACTTTCTGAGCAAGCTACCCGCCTATCTGAACAAGCTCCTCACCCCTACCACATGCAGCACTTATCACCCGAGATCTGACTCCAAAAGAGAATTTCTTGAGGGTGCTCTAAAGCCTTCAAATTATGAAAGTATCATCAATTAACCTGAATCAGTCAAATAAAACCTCCTGTATTATAAAGCATAATCAATAAACCTAAGTCACATGCAAATTTGGTCTTCATAGCCTTTCTTCCCAACTCTCCAAAAATAAGTTGATATATGTGACAGCAAGTACACCCTCTGTTATATTCACACACATTTTTAATGAACAATAAAAAAAGTTCCTCTAACCTACAAAAGTTTAAACGGCAGAAGAAAATAATGTTATTTCTGACAGGCTGTCAACAATGCTGTCCCCTTTACATCTGAGCTCTCATATCCAAATATATCGCTAGACACCCCCTACGTTCTGCCCATGACATCCGCCAAAACTCCCACCCACAAGACTTCTCCTATGCTGTAACCTCTCTCTTAAATTCCCTACCACGCATCAGACTCTCCCTCAGCTATCAGAGATTAAAAACTCCCTGAAAACTCACTTTTCAAGGAAACCTATCTAGCGTACCTCTAATGTCAACCCCTGCTCCTCCCCCTCCCTCCAACTCTACGGCGGACCTGCTAAGCTTCTGGACCAAACGCAACGTTAACACCCCCTAACATCCACACCCCCAAACCTAAATGGGATCACCTTTGCGGCTGGACCATACCCAATCCTGAGGTACACTCCATTCCACTTTACCATTTGTTTCAACACTGCCCATTTTTCCCTCTACATTGTAAGCACTTGCGAGCAGGGCCCTCATTACCTTTTGTATCTGTTTGTGCTTGTTTGTCCTTATTTGATGTCATTCGGTTGATGTAGTATACATAACTCTGTACCCCCATTGTACTGCGCTGCAGAATGTGTTGGCGCTTTACAAATAAACTACTGTATAACAATAAAAATATTTACATTTTGCTAATTATCCGACTGTTTATTTACTGTTTCCATATTACATCTTCTATTAATAATCAACAATGATACTGTACGTTGCTTAGCATTGCTGTGGAGTTTCCTATATTGTAGTGAGTTATTCCAAAACTATATTCTGAAGCAATTTTCAATACATGTGATTTCATTTAAAAGATTACTACTGGCTACACAAAAGGGGGAAAATGTGGGGGGAAAGCACAAAGAATGGTTATAAAATAAACAAATGAAAGAAGAAAAAAGGAGAAAGATAGAGGAACATTTATCACCTCAAAGAGCAGATGGCTTTAAATTACCCTTCGTTTTTGATTTACTGTACTAGCATTTGATGTTAAAGCTTTTATGATACAGTAGTTTGCTGTAAAATGCCAAGAAAATGTAAATAAAGTGGGCCTTAGTGTATAAAAATAACTTTGAAATAATCAACAATATAAAAATTGATTTCCCAAGGGAAATTAGCATTTATTTTTAATGGAATAAATAAAATGGTATAATACCTAATAACCAATGGTAACTGTATAGTTTTTATTTAGTTTGTCTACATTTTTTTATTATTTGTAATTTCCCTTTCCATATATTGTATTTCATTGTGAAATGTTTTCACTAGTTTGTATTTTGGAAAATGTGTAATATACAATAATAATACTATAATGTATAAAATATACTATATACATTGTATAATGGAAATCCCGGCGTCATGGTTTTATCACTTAGGTATAAGACCCGAAGGAAACAATTTCATTCCTTTTCCAAAGCGGTTTGCTTTAAGTTAAGATCCATTCATAAATTTCCCAGAGTGCTGCTGGTCTTCCAGAATCGTGACCATGTCACAGCTTGGGGTGGAGATCCCGTGGTCATGGGCAGGTCCCATTGATGCATATGTAAGTTGAGCACCCTTCACTTTCACTTTGCAAGGGATCTTCCTTTAGAAAACAAGCACATGTCATAAGAGCCCCTAGAATGTCAGCCTTTTAACGTTTAGGGAATGTCATTATTGTACCCTATGGGGTTATATATATCTTTTTAATATATATATATATCTATCAAAAATCTAGGGTGGCTAGATTATTTTTTTAAATATATTATTAATAAATAGAAGAATCATATACTTTGCAAACCTCTGCCTCGTTTGGGAGGTTATACTGTATGCTCTGCATACCTTCATTCTATTTTTTTTTTATAGTGGTTGTGTGCTCTTCCAGTCTTCGCCAGCCTTCTTCAAATGAATGGGCCAAAAGGTGTATTTCGGTGTCAGATTGTGTCTTATAGAGTAGAACTGCTCAGTAAATATGGCCCATGCTGCATGGTGTTTTGTGGAGTTGCGCCGCTTAGTAAATATAACCCCTTTTCTTTTTAAGGGAATTCATAAAAGGCTTTATCAATGATACCCATTTCCCCTTTTGTATCTGGGATATTCCGAGTAATACGTATACATCATAACAATAAAGCTGCCAATTGCTCTTTGTTTCGAAATGCACAAATCCTCCTGTATTTGTCCTTCCTTATCTGAGAAGAGATGCTATTCTTGGTCAAAAGATAGTTGACAAGCGAAAAGCAGAGTTCTTCAGATATCCTGTGTGGGTCGAAAGCTTGTAGCGTTGAGTCATTATTGAATGTATTTGTAATGTATATGTGTATAACCGAAGCATTCCACGTGACGTCCGTTTCACTGATTAGCTAACCAGACTTCATCTTTAATGTATTTCTGGAAATGTGGAGTTTCTGGAGATAAAATCTGTATATTTTAACATATATAAAAAATCACCTTCTTTTTAGAATAGTAATAATAAACAATAAAACCATTTCTCAGCTAGAACTGCTTCTTTTAAACCAATAGTGGAGCTTTAATAATATAAAAAGTAAGACAAAGGTAACCTTGGACATATCATTTCTGTTCTGGCTGCTACAACATGCTGCAAAGAGATCTAGAATGTTCATTTATACTGTAATACATAGCTATTAGCACTTAGCACTGCTCAAGCCAAAGCCATCTAGAATGGAATGGCTTCCTCCTCAACACAATACAAATATGCTTTTCCTTTCTTATTTATTTTTCAATGACCCCAAGGCTCCGTCATGTTTTATCTCACATTTGCAGCACGGCACACTGGCCTATGTTGTGGTTATGCTGTTAAATCACTAGCAAGTGGTACACTGAAGATGCCTGGTCCAATGCTGGTCTAGCTCCTACTATTTGTAATTGTTTTTTAATACAAAGTGACTTAGACCATTAGATGTATTTGGATTCTTTCATCATTGATGCCATAGACAAGTCTGTCACGCAACATGGCTTTCAATGTATCATCATAATTATAGTGCTCTGATAGCAGTCACAATCCAGATACTAAAGCAGCAGCTGACATTCCAGTTAGCCTATTAAATTTAAAACATTGCACAATTTCTGATGGCTTTGGGTTATGATGCTTGCTAACAATATCCTCCACAAAGCTATTAAAATGCTTCCACTTGCTCTGCTAGGCACAATGCTACTAAACTTTGAATAAGAGTGTAGAAGACACTATTAAATGTAATATGTCTAACAATGGTGGTATTACCTTTTTATTTACATAGTGCCAGCATATTTCTTAGCATAGTCCATAATGAACCAATATGCATAATTAAAAGTAAGATAGCACATGAGGTGACTATACTCAGAACAGTTTACCATTTTAGGACACCCCTGAATTAATACAAAAAATTAGGGTAAAGGGGGTCGGCGATTGAGATGACCGAGCAGTAGGTTGTAGGATCACCACCTGTAACATACTCTTTGTAATTTACTGTATAAGCAGTAGCCTTTATTTATTAACCAAAAGTGCTGAGCTAAGCTCCTGTTAACCAACACGCCCTGCTCTGCCCAGTTATAACAACTTGGAGACAACAAAGACAATAATGTTGACAGATGTATGTGGAAGAAGAATTTTTTTTTCTGTGTGTGAGGTCGAAATAATCAGCACCTTTCTCACATTCAGGGGAAAAATAGACTAGATTTTCTATACCAACACTAGATGGCACTAGGCAATTTAATCAATGCATTCTTTTTTACCTTTCAGCATTAAACCTTGAAGTTTTTATAATCACTGATGAGGAGTCAAGACAAAATTAGGAAATGCTTAATTATAAGACCCATGTTCATTTAAATGTATCATAAATCAGGCCACAAGTACTGTATTTCCAAGAACTCTTTCATAGTAGCTAACAGTACATTTCAACATTTGTTAGCCTATTAATTCCATACATTTTTTTTCTTTGTAAAAGGCATAAAGAGCCCAATATTTTCCTTACGTTTATACTACCACATTTTATCTTAAAATAGCCAGTAAACATTTCAAACATGTACGCCCTCTATCCCTTGGACTCAACCAGTATATTTCTTTCTTCATCCCTCTTTTTATTGCAGCCTTTGCTGGGGTTACTTCTAGAAGAGAGAACTGCAAGTGAAGAGGTTAAATAATGTTTGTACCCCATGAAAGTTAAACATCGGTTCTTATGGTTGAAACCTGAAATAACTGAATAGATTAAAAAAGGCCAAAAAGCTAACTCCTTCACTCGCTGTAAAGTTTTAAAGTCTTAATCCCCCTGAATATCACTCACATCTATTCAAATTAACTGACAATAAAATATCTTTTTTTAAAATATTTATAATATTAATAGTTGTTTGTTCTTGTATAGTGTTGCTAGTTTTACGTAGCGCTTTACAGAGACATTTTGCTGACACAGTCCCTCCCCCGTAGAGTTTACAATCTATGTTTTTTTGGTATCTGATTCACAGGGAGATAAAGTGACTTGCCCAAGGTCACAAGGAGCTGACACCGGGAGTTGAACCAAGTTCCCCTGCTTCAAACTCAGTGCCAGTCAGTCTTTCTTCACTGAGCTGCTCCTTCTCTCTCTTATAGGTTTTTAAGAGAATAATAAAAAGATGAAAATGTTCCACGTGAAAAAAAAAAATGATTGTTCACAGTGTAGGATTATATTGTTCTCTTTTAGGAGCCGATTGCTTTCCATTTTTCAATTACAACTTGGAGTTAGGCGCCTTGATTAGAAACAAGCAATCAATCATAATTAATTAGTTTAAAATGTTCAACCATTAAAATCATTACCATTAATTAAAATAATCATCTCTATTTTGGCTTCACTTCATTACAGTTTCATGAAAATGTGCTACATTTCTGCAAACGAGTTCCGTGTCAGGATTTCTTGGATACAATAGTACATATTTAAATCCTTTTATGCCAACTTAGTCCTAAATAATGCATTCATATTTGTATATATGGCAACAACTGTGTGTGCAGTGCTTTACATAGATATGATACAAGGATTATTGCAGATTAGGATAATACGTGTAGGGGTAAGTGCATTAAAAAACAAGAATACTTTTTTTAAAATTAAAATATAAATTAAGACAGATTGGATGTTTTTTTCTCTTTGATAGATCTTGTGCTGTTTTCCTTGGTCCAGTTTAATAAGAATTTAATAAATAAACCCTCAGATTTATAATAAGTATTAAAAGGGCTGTTTATTTAAGGCTCCTGGTAGCAAAACTTGAGCCAGATTTATAAAAAAAAGAAAGAAGATCCAGGGAAAGCAGTATAATTTTTTACTTGAACATATTTGCTAAAGCAATTTTTGGTATCAGTGTTGACAAGTCCTAATATTTCAGAGGACCCCCACACGCATCATTTAACATTTGGAGCAGCATCAAATGTAAAGGTGGTTAGTCCCATTTCTAACAATTGAAACCAATTGTTAGCCAAGTAAATTAATGACACTTGTGGTGCAATTTTGTTTACTCGAATGAAAGAGGGGAGAATAATGTACAGAGGTGTACAATTCAATGCAGCCCACTTTAATAAGTGTATTGTGTGAATTTTCGCTAACTTCTTTAATTAATACCCCTAAATTGTAAGGTTATGCCCATGGCAGAACGTTAGAGAAATGTAAATTAATTAATTGACGCTGAAACATAAGATTAAAAAGATGCTACTGCTTACAAATTGCCATGATACATTACCACCATATTCTTTGATAACTCTTGAGTTGTATTACTGCACAAATTTTGCATCAGTTTTGCATCTAGTTAAATACAGTTGTCCCTGTATATCAGCGGACAGAAAATGTTCTTTATTTTCTCTAACAGCCTTTAGTATTATTATAATCCCTAATTTGTCTTAACTCTGTGCCCAGGACATACGTGAAAACGAGAGGTAACTCTCTATGTATTACTTCCTGGTAAAATATTTTATAAATAAATAAATAATACATAAATATTTCTAAAGCACCAATTATTCCACAGGATCCTACCATGGGTACAGAAAATAAAATCATATTATATACAAATTAAAATTGAGTTAGAAAGTCCTTGGGCCAAAGAGATCACAATCTAACGTTAAACACATATTCAGAGATACAAAAATGACTCTAACTTTCAGTGTCCTCCAGTTTATCTGGGACTTTATTCAGTTTACATCCATGGAGATTTGTTTGACCAAACATAAGAGCTTTGCTTTTGCAGAATGTGCAAGTCATGTATAGAGCTTTGCGTTTGCAGCATGTGCAGGTCATGAATCCTTCAGTTATACAAAGGTGGTTCTACTCTGTCTGTTGAAACTGTTACTCTACACCAGTGGTTTCCAACTTTTTTTTTGTTAAGGAACCCTATGTGAAATTCTGAGAAACCCCAACTCTCTCTAATAGCGTGTCTGAGAGCAGATGTATTATAAGGAACCCCAACCCTCTCTAATAGCGCATCTGAGGTCAGATGCATTTTAAGGAACCCCAACCCTCTCTAATAGCGCATCTGAGGTCAGATGCATTGTAAGGAACCCCAACCCTCTCTAATAGCGCGTCTGAGATCAGATGCATTGTAAGGAACCCCAACCCTCTCTAATAGCGCGTCTGAAAATAGATGCATTGTAAATTCTTCTGTATTTGGTACGATTTTTAAAAGACTTGAAAATTGTAGGGACCCTTTAGAGATGCGACAGGAACCCGAGGGTTCCTAGGAACTCTGGTTGAAAACACTTCTCTACACATTGATCTTCCCACCACAAATATTACTCTCCTATCTTTGTACAGTACTTGCTATTTTAAAAATAATCCTGAAAACAGTGTTAAATACCAGCAGTGGAAATATTGTTTATTTATAAAATGTTTTATCAGGAAATAACATGGCAATATATATACAAGTATAATGCTGCACACCATAAATGACAAAAATACTTGCTGTTACCGGTGGTGCTCCTGGTCCAGGGGAGTCCCTGTCAGTGGAAAACTCCAAGGTAGGAAACAAAAGAGACGTACCAGGGCACTGCGGATTTCTAAATAGAAATTATTACTTCATTAACACACAACGTTTTAACCACAAAATGTGGTCTTTCTCAAGTGAAGATGAAAGGAAATAGTACCTTGAGCATTACTTCTCATTTTCAAGTATGTCCTGGGCACAATGTTATGAGGAAAAATTCAATACATGGTTACATTAAATTAACATAGGTTATAGTTCAATTTACAAACATTTCAGGATATTAGAGATAATATATGATTATGCCCGTACTGTATGTAACAGTTACAGACAAGATTTTAATGTGAGACAGCTGAAGTTTTGAAATGACTTAGACTTGTGGCGGCTTTGAGAGTCTCTGGTAGCTTGTTCCAGTCGCGAGATGCACAGTAAGAGAAGGAGGAGCGACCAGATTCCTTGTCGAGCCTTGGGCTTGTGAACAGTCTTTTGGAGTCAGATCTCAGGAGATAGGTGCTGCATGTGATAGGGGGAGGAGCCATGGGCGTCCGCAGGAGGGGGCAAGGGGGGGCGCTTGCACCCCCCCCCCTGGATCACTCGCAGTCCTGGCCGTGCCCGTCAAAAAAAAAAATACAGTCTCAAAAAAAAAAAAAATCCCCGTGCGCAGTGCTGACACATCCGGCCTTCCAGTCACCCCTGGCAACCAGATTGTACCCTCTGACGATCCCTACAATTCCTCTGCCGGACTCCACCCCCCCCCCCAACCTGATAGGCTGGCGCTTTGCCAGGATTTATTTTTTTGGCTCGCAGCCAGGCTCTGAGCTGTGAAGCGCCATTTCTTCTGTTCAGCATAGAGCAGGTAAGCAATGTCTCATGCCTCTCCCCTGGTCTCCTCTGGCCTCCTCACTGGTCTCCTCTGGCCCCCCCACAGCCTCCTGTAGTTCTCCCACAGCCTCCAGTGGTCCCCCACGGCCTCCCCTGGTCCCAACACGGCCTCCATAGGTCCCCCCATGGCCTCCCCTGGTCACCCCATGGCCTCCCCTGGTTCTCCCACGACCTCCCCATGTCCCCCAAGACTTCCCCTGGTCCCCCCACGGCCTCCCCTGGTCCCCCCATGGCCTCCCCTGGTCCCCCCATGGCCTCCCCTTTTCCCCCTGTGGCCTCCCCTGGACTCCCCTGGTACCCCCATGGCCTCCCCTGGTCTCCCCACGGCATCCCCTGGTCCCCCCAAGACCTCCCCATGTCCCCCACGGCCTCCAGGGGTCCCCCCACGGCCTCCAGAGGTCCCCCCACGGCCCCCCATGGCCTCCCCTGGACTCCCCTGGTACCCCCATGGCCTCCCCTGGTCCCCCCACGGCATCCCCTGGTCCCCCCAAGACCTCCCCATGTCCCCCACGGCCTCCAGGGGTCCCCCCACGGCCTCCAGAGGTCCCCCCACGGCCCCCCATGGCCTCCCCTGGTCCCCCCCACGACCTCGCCTGGTCCCCCCAAGACCTCCCCCAAGTCCCCCCATGGCCTCCAGAGTTCCCCCCGCGGCCTCCAGAGGTCCCCCTGCGGCCTCCCCTGGTCCCCCTGTGGCTTCCAGAGGTCCCCCGCGGCCTCCCCTGGTCCCTCGTGGCCTCCTCTGGTCCGCCACGACCTCCCCTGGTTCCCCCATGGCCTCCCCTGATCCCCCCAAGACCTCCCCTGGACTTCCTCTGGCCGCCCACAGCCTCTGCTGGACCTCCTGTGGCCCCCCACGGCCTCCCCTGGACTTCCCCCCATGTCTCCCCTGGTCTCTCCCCTGTCTCCAGTCAGTCACCTACCCACCCTGTCTTCCTCTCTCCCTCTCTCTGTCTCCCTGCCTCCCTCTCTCTGTCACCCTGTCTCCCTGCCTCCCTCTCTCTGTCACCTTGCCTCGCTCTCTCTGTCACCCTGCCTCGCTATCTGTCACCCTGCCTCGCTCTCTCTGTCACCCTGCCCCGCTCTCTCTCTCACCCTGTCTCGCTCTCTCTGTCTCACACTCTGTATCTGGATATCTTATTTACCCCATATATCTTAACTGTCCTATACTTACACCGAAATAACCTATACTGCTTTCTTCCAGATCTGACTCTCAAGCTTCACACGGGAGGCAGCGGAATCCCCTCTAACCCAGAAGACAGGTAGGGAACACCTCCCCTTCAGTATATATCATGAGGGTACCTGGACATTGAGGGACTTCGGATCAAGTAAGATCCCAGGTGGGATTGCTGCCTTTGAAAAATGTGCATTTAACCAGACACTGGTTAAGGGGTTCAGGAAATTAGTCATTCACATCTGGGTTTTTTTTCTAGGTTAGTGTGCTCATCCAAAACACACACACACACACACACACACACACACACACACACACACACACACACACACACACACACACACACACACACACACACACACACACACACACACACACACACACACACACACACACACACACACACACACACACACACACACAGTCGAGCACTGCCCATGCGAATGCGCAGAGGTCTCAGCGCGCTTGCGCAGGGTGTCCGACCTGCAGGGGTGAGATGAGTGGTGTCCAACGTTTGACGGAGGGGCAGCGCCGTGGTGAGCATGCGCCCGCCATCCTAGCTCCCCCTGCGCCAGCCTCCTGCCCCGACCCCAGTCGTTAAGGTAAGCTGTTATCTTTTTGTAGTGAAGTGTTTGCCAAATGTTATTCATTATCTTATTGATGTGTGGGGTTGGACCTATATATGTATTGGTGGGGTGGGGGTGTTTTTTATATGTATTGTGGGGGTGTAATAAACAGATTGAATTGTAATGTTTTTTTCTGTATTACAATAAGAAGAAACAGTTAAGTAAAAGTTGTCGGCTAAATTTTTTTTTCTTCCATGGTAGGTGCACTATGGGTTGTGGGGGGGGGGTCCCTGCTCCTTTCATTTGTCCTGGGCCCCATGATTTCTGTTGGCCCTGGGCACCGGTATGTTAATGGCACTATAAACGCCAAAAACAGACTTTGGGAGAGCCGCCTCACTCCCAAGTCGGGACCAATCTGTGCCGCAGCCGGGCCCGCCATTGAGCTGCGGCGGCGCCGGTGCCAACAAGTCCACTCATCATTGGTAGCTGAGTGCTACCAATGAGAGAGCCGCCGCCATCCCTTCATGACCCAGTCCCTCAGTCGGACCAATCATGGTCCGACTCTGACCTCCACACTCATCACGCGGCCTCCCGCCCGTCATGCTCTCGCCTCCTCTGACTCGTCATCAATTTGCGCAGGCTCACAGTTCAGAGAGTCTGCTGAAGAGTGAAGACGCAGGCAGCAGCGCTCTCTCTGCGCAATAGGCCCCGGCGGCCCCCGGCACTCTGCGGAGTAGACTGCAATTAGTACTGAAATCTGAATCCAATAATCCACAGACCACAATAGTTTTGCTGCCTCAGGGGGCAGGAGGTAGCATTTGGAATTGGCAACAATTTGAAAATTAGGGTACAAAGAAAACACAATGTTTCGCTGGGTGCCAGTGCCACCACATGCATCATGGTGGCTATTTATTAAGCTGAGCTGAATAGAGTGTGAGAAAGATTCTGAGAGAATGGAGAATATTATGGAAAAAGCAAGACGGGGCAGGGTGAGAGTGAGAGAGCAGCGAGAGAGAGTACAAGTAAAATAGATACAGCAAAAGAGAGACAAAGGAGCATGATGCTACTATGGATGGAAAAAGAAAGATGGGGAGAGAGAGGGAGCACCTGATAGAAAAAACCCTGCGCTGTGTCTTGTGTGTTGTTGAAAAAACAAGGAGAAGAAGACAGTGAAAAATGAGGG
The DNA here is from genome assembly GCF_040206685.1 of Ascaphus truei. Classification (NCBI taxonomy): domain Eukaryota; kingdom Metazoa; phylum Chordata; class Amphibia; order Anura; family Ascaphidae; genus Ascaphus; species Ascaphus truei. The sequence goes on from NC_134484.1 coordinate 102,741,097, forward strand.
AAAGCAAGCAAGCACTCAGAAAAACGGGGGAGCGGAAGATGTGGGATTATATCTGGTGAATGATGTGGATACATCCAATGCTAAGGCAAGTGCTGGGGGGTTATAACTGGTGCTGTGTGGCAAGTGTTTTGGGTGCAATCTGCTGCTGTGGGTGCAATCTAGTGCTGAGGCAAGTGAAATCTAGCACTACAGTATATATATATTGTGTGTGTGTGTGTGTGTCTACAGTCATACTAATAAGTGCCCCCACATAGCTCGTAGGTCGCAGCACGCCCCGTTCCGCAGCCGGAACGGGATGGACCCAATGATGAAGCATGCCACCAAGGGGAAACCTTATTGGGTGAGGTTATATAAAGAAAACATTCTGTTTTCCTTGCTTTTTTGAAAAAGAGTTGGTTTTGCAGTACTGAAGGGTCTTTTTTTTAATTAGAAGTATATATACCCACCCACACTGTGTGCCACACACATACACTTTTCCTTTTTCAAATTTCTATTACTGCATACAGGGCTGTATTCAATAAATAGTGCATTGTAGGTGAGTTATTTGAAGTTCACAAATCTCATTTTACCAATATAACTATGCATTATGCAAGGAAAGCTTGGATCTCCTAGCAGGAGAACTTTAAAGGGATTTTTCAACTCCCTGCAGCTCATCTACGACCCACACCGCCAGCCCGGTGATGAGCAGAGTATTTAATGATCCCCATTTCTTTTTCTTGTGCCCCACCTGGCACACATCATGTCGGAGGATCCTGCGCAGAGAAGCAGCCTTAAAATGTGGTAGTACGGCTGGAATTTCTGCACTTAAGCGCCAGAGTGACATGGCAAGTTCTCCAGGCACCCATCAGATCCTGCAACCCTGAGTATCTGCTCTTTTTTGATGTCTTAACTACACTTTCACAATTGCTTTATTAACCTTCAAGCTTTCTCAAATTTGCTTGAAAATGCACCATTTGCACACTCTTTTTTTCAAAATGTTCTCGTTAGGGAGAACCCCCCATATGGTGGTCGGGCTCGCTCGCCACAGTGCACTCACCACCACTTTTACGCCGGGCACTGACCGTTAAAATTTTGCCCCCCCCTGAAAAAATTTCTGCGGACGCCCATGGGAGCAGCTTGTTCAGATAGGCGGGTAGCTTGCACAGAAAGTATTTGAAGGCAAGACAGGAAAAAATGACTTTGCGTCTGGACTCCAGGGATAGCCACTCTAGCTCTTTGAGCATGGAGCAGGGGGGAATAGCTTGAATTGCAAAAACCAAAAAAAAGCAGACAAGCCCAGCTTGTATAATAATTGTGTATTAAGATAAGGATAAAAAGTAATAACACTCAATCACATGGGAAAAATCACTGGCTGGCATGAAGTGGTACGGGCACAAGGAATCATGGAGCGTTGGAGTCTCTCCGATGGTCCAGCTGAGGTCTGTGCAGCAAATCCTCCGGTGTCAGAGTCCTGCACTGAATCCCAGAAGTGATGTAGTGCGCTCTTGCGCGTCTTTACCTTTGTCCTCTCACTTCAAACAGTAGGGCTGCTGTTCTCAATTCTCACTCCTTCTCCTTTGTTCTGGCGTCCGCCGAACACAGGAGATGACAATGTTCTGTCTGGCTCCGTACTCTCACAAGGGTGCCAGTATCATAACCCTACACATTTTGCACACTGGTCGAATTGTTATAACCCATAATGAAGCCCAGTGTGCGAAACACGTAGGGTTATGATACAGGAACCCTTGTGAGAGTACGGAGCCAAACAGAACATTGTCATCCCCTGTGTTCGGCGGTTACCAGAACCAAGGAGAAGGAGTGAGAATTGAGAGCGGAAGCCCTGCTATTGGAAGCTTAGCGCCAAACTTGAGGACGGAGGCAGAGACGTGCGAGAGCGCACTATGTCATTTCCGGGATTCAATGCAGGATGCTGACACCGGAGGATTTGCTGCACAGACTTCATATGGGACCATCGGAGAGACTCCAGTGCTCCATTATTCCTTGTGCCATACCACTCCACGGTCGCCGGTGTTGTTTTCTCACATGTGAGTTAGTGTTACTTTTTATCATTATCTTAATACACAATTATTATACAAGAACACTGTAGAGGATTGGTTAGACATTGGTTAGACACTCGAACAAGCCCCAAGCACTCACAACTCACCTTGAGAAAGCACTGTTAGAGCGTGAAACATGTGGGAGGAGAGTTTTGTTTGCTTTGTCCCGGTATGTCCCCAGTTGGTCACTTTTATTAAGTAGTTTAATAAAATGTATTTTATTTTTGTTCCTACCCGGTGAGTTGTGAGTGTTTGGGGCTTGTTCGAGTGTCTAACCAATCCTCTACAGTGTTCTTGATTCTGCTTTCTGATTGGACGGACCCACAGCAGCAGTGCAGGACTGGCTTCTTGCTTCATTGTCGGTATACAGCTTTGGAGATACAGCGTACGTGTTATGGCACACTTTTCCCTGGATCAACTGTGACACAAAGATTGCAACATCGCACAGGACAAACAGAGGTAATTTCAAATCATTTACCCACTATGAGATATTTTCTTGCCAGCAATTTGTACAGAGCGAGATAGGTTAACTCGCTTCCACGGAGTGATATACAGACTGCCACACTTATATACACTGTCTCCTGATCATTATAATACCCCTGCACGTGAAGGCTGCTGACAACAAGCCATTTCATACTACGTTTATTGCCTCATATAACCACTATCCCTTCCACATGTGCTGGGATTTAAGTGTCTTTAGAGCTGCCAATGGTCTCTATATATTTCTCACAATTATTATACAAGCTGTGCTTATGTAACAAGTGTTTATCACAAACAGGACGGGACCGTAGGGCTGAGGTGGGGATGTTAGAATACACCGACCAACAACCACGCAACTTTGTCCGGATTGAAGAGTCGTAGTCGTGTAGCTGGGTCAGGGTAGGAGAGGTCAGGATAGTCGTAATACTCGCCGTGGTCTAGGAGTGGAGAAGTTGGATGGTCGTTGTGCGTAGCTGGGGTCCAGGAGTAGAGAGGTCAGAATGGTCGTGAGTGTGGCCGAGATCCAAGGATCAGAGAAGGTAGAGGTCCGGGTACAAGCTGAAGTCAAAGGTACAAAAGACCAGAGCAAAAGCATGGCGGCAGGATGCTTGAGGCAAGCACAGGTACATAAACACAAGTTTATGCTCAGCCAATTTGCGTTGCGTCACAGGACGCGGCGCAGAGGCGGAGCCTAGGTCCGGTGCCGGCAGGAGTACTGCGGCGCTTGCGCGCAGTACACGCACGACGGGTGTCACCCAATGCGTCATGGGACGCATCACGGGGGCTGAAACCAGCCATGGCTACATAACATTGATAAACTTGTGGTTTATTTCAAGTGGAAAAATAAAATTTGTTTGTTTGGAGGAGAGTGCGACTGTTAGCAATAACGTTCTTTGGCTGCTCAACACGTGTCTAGTAGCTGATGTTCCCTTTGGGAACTGGATGACAGGTGCCGATGTGGAAACTGTCGAACATATATATTGCTAATCAGGAAGATGTTGGGTAGAGTCTGAGGGGATCATTGTGCCGAGAGCAGAGACAACATGTGGTGTATTATTTGAAAATGAGGTCAGAGATGTATGGAGATGCAGAGGTACGAATGGCATTGTAGGTGACAACTTGAATAAGATTTTTGAGGCATTAACTTCTATTTTTCATTCTATCTGATTCCCACTAGTGTTACTGTACATTATTGCTGCATAACTGCACAGCTTTGAATAATGAAAAATTGGTGCTAGTGGGCTGTTGCTGAGCATTGGAGAGGTGGTGGCAGTTGTCGAGCCACCTAACGGGGAGGTCCATCGGGGATTTCCCTGGTGAACAAGTTAGACCCTGCCAATAGGAATGCAAGAAAATATATAATGTATATATATTTTATTATTATTTCTAAAGGGTCAACAATCTACACAGCACTTAGCAAAATATACAATAGAATATAGGGAACTTAAATGTACCAACAAAGAAAAACAAAGGGACAACTGTTCACAACTATACAACTATAGGCTGTACAGAATCTGTAAGTTTTAGCAGCAGTATTTGTTGTAGTATTCCAGAAAAATAAAGGAAATTCAGTACTCCAAGCAATCAGTGGGACCAAATAAGTATTTTTTATTAATTATTAATATTAATGTATTAATGCTTACAACATTGGTGTTTAGTTTGTTCAGATATTTATTCTGCACTTTTGCACTAGAAAAGGAAAATCAAGAGACCTTACATCATATGTTATATAGATGTAGCAAGATTTGCCCTCCCTGTGACCAAACGAAGGTGCGAGATGACAGCTGCGTGAAGACTTTGTTGTCTGCGCCTCATTTGCGGATGGGGCTTGGCTATGGTCAGCTGGAATAATTATAATTATGTTATTGCAGTTTAGTATGTGTGGTCGGCAGGTGGCACACTGAATATCTTCGCTTATGATACTCGGTAAGGGGCTGCAGATTGCAAATAAATGTCAAGGATTTACACTTGGTGTTTTGTAGCATCGAAGACAGTAAGTCTTACTACATCTGTACTGTATTTAAACCTGATGCTTTTAGGATCAAATTTGTTCCAAAATGGCTTTAGAATTAATTTACTGCAGATGGCGCATTGCACACAGTACAGTACCTCAGCCCTTGCATGCCAGGAACTTCACACGTGTTTCAATACCTGATACAATGTAGAAATGTGTCGCTTTAAACACTGCACTGCTTTGCTTTGCTTAATGACCCTGCACTTTTCATCTGAAGTACTGTAGCAGGTTCACACTAGATCCAAAACACTATGCATTAAGCACATTTGTCTCAGTCCGTTTGTACATGCCATGGAACATGGCACTTACTATATGTGAGGAAAAACCTGCCTACAGTTATGCTTATATGATATATTCTGCCATTCAAGACAGTACTGTATATGTAAGAGGGCAACTCTATCTGACATCTATCAGTATATCGCTACAAAATACCCATTCTACGAGAAAAAAAGGCTGTAAGAATTCACAACTTAAGCAATAATAATCTCACAATTATTTTACATTTGAACCTGTAAGACAGCAAGAAGAAGATGTCGGTTGAAGAAGAGATTGTGTTATTTCAAACAGTATTTGCATTATTCTACTCATTGGTTAATCCTTGTTTTCACCAATTCTTGCTTATTTCGGCAGGCTAATGAACACCAACATCGATAATGGATATTGAAGGTAATGTATGCCTTCCATTTAATTGTCAATATCTGTACTGCGCATGTGTTCCATACAGTTTACATGTGCAGGAATTAAATGACGCACAAGCGTTTCAACCAAGTTCCATAGAACATTCATGTGCAGAAATGAAGGACATGCATATGCGTTCATACAAGTTCTATAGTACACGCCTTGTGCAAAAATTCAATGAAACACATCTGTGATCCATACAAGTTTATGATCCATACAAGTTTATCGATAGTGCGCGTTCTACACATGTAATTCCTGCATCTATTTCTTCTCGATTATTAATAAATAACATTCTCACAATTATTTTAAAAGTGAAACTGCACAAAAGACAGCCCAAAGAAGATGTCAGTTGAAGAAGACTGTATATTTGGAAGCAGTTTGAAGAAGATTGTATTATTTCACAAAGTCTTTGTTAGTTATCTCTAAACTGTCATTTACGGCAATCTAATAAAAAAAATGTAATACTTTAAAAATGCTTTCTAGTCATCTGAAGTTTTTAGAGGAATACGTGGTGGGTTGCATTGAAATAAATTGGATATCATATCATATGAACGGGAATAAGGGATGGGTTTCATTGCATTTCTATTAAAGACACACTAGCAAACTAGCGCAGACTATCATTACTGCAAACTACTTTGACCAATGCTAAAATTCAATTTTTCTGTTCACATCTCAATCACGGGAACCGCCTCCAGCCCGCAAAACATACATAATTATGAGAACAGAGAGAGATGCGTCCTGCTGCCTGTCATCATCCGGGGAACCAAATCAGAAGTTCATATGAGGTCATATGAGGTTATATGAGACATCGGCGACTGGAGAGGCGGTGAGAACAGAGCTATTACAGTACCTGGGAAATCCTTCTTTTTACCACTAATGTTTAAAAGAATGCATTCTATCTTCCTGCAGACCAGACACCCCTACAACATTTGCCACAGTTTTGGATCTGCCATTTTTGTATGGGGAATATGTGAATAATATTTTAAAATCCCCAACCCACTAGACATTTATTGGGGACCTTATTCCACTATTGGTTACAGATTGTTAGAAATCAGTAAGGTAATGCCATATGAAAGCTGCCGTTTTTTTAAAATGAGGATTGAAGGGAGACAGTGATACTCAAAGATAAACAATATGATACATCTCATTACAATATATTTGTCATGTGATTTCTCCCTATCTCTTCCTTTCAACACTCTACAAATCACAAGTTGACACTCAGAGGTCAATAATAGAGCAAAGATCTTGAAATATTGAAGCTAAGAGATGCAAAATGAAAATGATGCTATTGTTAGAAACATCTTTGCGATGTAATACTCAGGAATCAGGTTTCCAGTTCAAATCAAAAGTCTTTTATTTCTTCAATCAGCTTCAGCACAGATACAGCACATTAGATACTTCTGCTCAGTTCCAAGTATCTGAAGGTAGAAGGTAGTGATTATGCTGTGTTCACAGTCATTCTTATACCCTCAGAACAAAGAGATATAAATCACTTGTCGTAGCTAATCTTTGCTTTCTAAATATACTGATTTCTCAGGAAGATAAGGAACTAAGAAAAATATATATCAGTGCTAGGAAGGAAGACATATATCAGATGTTAGAGAGAGTGACAGGAATCTAGGGAGGATACCATGTTAGACTTTACATGTAGCTAGACAAAGCTAAGAACAGGGTCACACCTGTCAAAATATAAGTTATAGCTTATAACATATAGCATCAGTGAAATACAATGTATGGGAAACTGGGAAAAAATCTTATCAATAATATACATACATCCTGTCACTCGGTTTCAAGTCACCCCTGATACTAATAACATTGTATACCATTAGTTTCCAACTGCCCATAAAATCCTTCATGAGAAAAGCAACTTAAAACATCTTAACCTATTGAGTGCTGAATCTATATATTGATTAAATATATTGATTGCTGTCCTACTTAATATAGATAATATATAGGTATATAATAATATACCAGCTATCTGTTCCAAAACGGCTTTGCTACCTACTGTATACCCTACATTGTGATTTTTTTAAATATAAAATATAAAGGTATTAAAATGGTAGAAGCTCATAAAATCCACATCCTCATATACATAAATGGAATAAAGTTGCTTGAAGATTAAATACAGATAACTAGAATATTTTCTACAAGACATCACAATACAGTAATATTATAAAATACATTAGGGTGTACTGCCACAGTAAATACGTCCTGAAAGATAACTTCTACATATCTGTCACGATTGGGGTTGATGACTAGCAGGGATCCTTTGCAAAATCTAGGAATATTGCACCAGTAAGTTATCCCAGTTCTATTTCACACTGGATCTCATTGTAAACTTTTTGGAGAGTAGTTACTGTGGAGTGGTGTTTGGGGCGAAAGACAGATTGGAATTGGCTAGGAAAATTTGTCTTGCTAGTGTAATCGCTTAATTGGGAGTGAACACATTTTCCCATGACTTTGGATAGTACTGGGAGAAGAGAGATAGTATTTTTGTCCCCACTTTTGAAGATTGGGACAACTCTGGCAGTTTTCCAGGTCTTAGGGATATGGCCTTCAGACAGAATAGAGTTCATTCAAGAAGTAAGTGGTTTGACAATGGCTGGGGCACCAAGTATTAGGAACTTAGATTGCAGTAGGTCAGATCCACATTGGCTTCTTAGTTTTAATTTGATCAGTAGTTGTGTAATCTCCTCTTCAGATACTGGGAGAAATTGAAAATTGTGGGCAGTGTTGGGAGAGGTTGGGTCTATATGGGTACTCCCAGAATGAGGTTCATGTTTATATTTTGAGTTGTGTTTCGCTAATAAGTTAGTAGCACACCTAACAAAGTAATCATTGAATGCATTTGCAATGTCAGTGGGATTTGTCACAGTAATATCCTCCTTAATAATATTACATGGTTGTTCATGGCTAGAAGGCTGGAATATATTGTTGTTGACCTTCCAGAAGTTATCTGGATGTATTCTGGTGAAGATTGTCAGCGTAATATTGGGCTTTTGCGTGTCTTGTTTGCTTTGTGCACATATTCTGCAGGCATCCTTACATCTCAGAAAAAAGGGGGGAAGGAGAACACAAAATGGATGTGTCTCCTAAAAGAATTCACTATACTGCACTCCTACATTATCTAAAATTTAACTTTTAATAGATTTACATAAAACATATGTTACCAAAACGCCGTGTATTGTGAATTAAAAATAAATTAAATTAACAGTACCAAGCATCCGTGTCAATAAATGTGCGTTGGAATAGTCTCAAGCAACTTATTGTAGTTGAGATTACAAGACAGAGGATGCTAATAGTCAGGGTATAAACCCCTCTGAGGCACCTATGAGACCAGGTATATATATATAAATGTAACCTATTCGGTGAGTGATTGTATACTGTAGTAGAGATTCAGCAGTCCTGCTTAAACATGTAAACCACAGGGCACTTAAGGATAATAGTTAATGGTGTATTACCATCCAGTGGATATAATAGTGCAGTGTCCCTGAGGAAGCTCCTTTGCTGGAGGGAAACGAGCGTTGGATGCGCAATGTTATCAGTCTCCTACTTGGAGCTGTTTTTATGTAGTGCTCTGTAGTCTCCTGACTCTATCTATGTAGACCTAATATTGGATATTTTTACCAACAGTCAGTGAGCTAGCTTTCCTGCTTTTATATGACATGATAATTTGGAGTGTGTTGTACAGTGATTCACTGACCAAAATGCTGTGAGCACTAGCTTCACTATGCTGTGAATCATTCTCCTCCATTACCACACTATCAACTGCACTATTATATCCACTGGATGGTAATACATCATTAACTATTATCCTTAAGTGCCCTGTGGTTTACATGTTTAAGCAGGACTGCTGAATCTCTACTATACAATCACTCACCGAATAGGTTACATTTATATATATATACCTGCTCTCATAGGTGCCTCAGAGGGGTTTATACCCTGACTATTAGCATCCTCTGTCTTGTAATCTCAACTACAATAAGTTGCTTGAGACTATTCCAACGCACATTTATTGACATGGATGCTTGGTACTGTTAATTTAATTTATTTTTAATTCACAATACACGGCGTTTTGGTAACATATGTTTTATGTAAATCTATTAAAAGTTAAATTTTAGATAATGTAGGAGTGCAGTATATTGAATTCTTTTAGGAGACACATCCATTTTGTGTTCTCCTTCCCCCTTTTTTCTGATTCACTTTTCAGTTCACAGTTTGCACCCACATTTTTGATTACCATAATTATTCACTTATTACTTTTTTCAATTGGTGTGGTTTTGTGATCACTCCCTAGCCCTCGCGTTTTCTTCATCCTTACATCTCAGCCCTAATTTCTCGTTATGCACCATCCAGACTCTTGCGTTCCTCTCAAGGATGTCTTCTTTCTACCCCCTTTGTATCTAAAGCCCTCTCCCGCCTTAAACCTTTTTCACTGACTGCCCCACACCTCTGGAATGCCCTTCCCCTCAGTACCCGACTAGCACCCTCTCTATCCACCTTTAAAACCCACCGTAAGGCACACTTGCTTAAAGAAGCATATGAATAGCACTTGGATATTCTGAACACATGATACATAAAGTTTGGCCCCTGTAGACGCACTTGCCAGCACTCCCTCCTACTGTCTACGTTATCCCTACCTACCAATTAGACGGTAAGCTCCTTGGAGCAGAGACTCCTCTTCCTTAATGTTACTTTTATGTCTGAAGCACTTATTCCCATGATCTGTTATTTATATTATCTGTTATTTATTTGATTACCACATGTATTACTACTGTGAAGCGCTATGTACATTAATGGCGCTATAATAATAAAGACATACAATACAATACATCTGTAGTTATTAAGATCCTTGTTAGTGCCAGTTACTTTGTAGCTTTTCCACAAGGAATCCCTGAGATGGTAGAGCGATATAAGGTTGGTTATTACCCATGGAAATAGTGGAATAGGGGTCGGGAATTAAGTCGATTCTGTACCAAGGGCAGCTGGTAAGATCAGCCAGAAACTGTTGTGAGTTCAAGTAGCTAAATGTTCTAGTCAGGAGAACTTTAGGGCTTGATTGGGGTGATCTGAATTTCCTTACACAGTAAACTATTGTATTGTCACTGAAAATGTCAGGTAGGATGCCAGAGGATGGGATTCTGTTGGGACTAGAGGAGAGAATCCAGTCTAGCAAGGAATGGTTGTGAGATTTGAGGGTTGTCCATGTGGGTTGGGAAATGAGTTGCGATAGGTTAAGTGACTTGAGTTGTATCTAGATTTTCTTGTTTTTAGGGTCGAGCCAATTAAATTTGAAATCCCCAAGAACTAGCAGCTCACTCTTCTCATTCAGAGAGGAAATTGAGCCAAGCAACAGGGTGATATCAGTCAGGGACTTTAGAGGGGCAGTACGTGCCAGCAATAAGAACAGGTTTATAAAAAGGGAGGCAGATTTTGCCAACTAGGATTTCAAAAAAGGATGGGCTTGGGGGGCAATTTAGCAGCATAAATTGTAAGGTGTCTGCAATATAAAAAAAAGTTGTGCGTGCAGAGCAAGCGCATTTGAATAGAAACGTATTTGTCTTTTGTCACAGAAATTGTATTTGTGATGGAGATGTTTTTAATTAAAAATCAAAACACAATTTCAGTGACAAAACACAAAGAAGTATGACTTAGAACGCACGTGCATGGCCCACGCCCCCTGTTTTAGCTATTTGCACTTCTATTTACATACTAATTGTGAATTCCTCGTGTGTGTGTGTGTGTGTGTGTTTGTGACTCTGTGTGACTGTGTGTCCATGTGTGTGTGCGTGTATGACTGTGTGTGTGACTGTTTGTGTGTTTGTGACTCTGTGTGACTGTGTGTCCATGTGTGTGTGCGTGTATGACTGTGTGTGTGACTGTTTGTGTGTGTGTGTGTGTGTGTGTCTCTGTGTGTGTGTGTGCGCGACTCTTTGTGTGTGTGTGTGACTGTGTGTGTGTGACTCTGTGTGTTTAGGATTCTGTGTGTTTAGGATTCTGTGTGTGTGTGAGTGTGACAATGTGTGTGACTCTGTGTGTGTTTCTGCACCGGGATCGCGGGAGATGCGGCTCTCTCACAGGTCCGGGGCTTGGCTCCTCCCTTCTTCCTACCACAACTTTGTTGTAGGGTCTCCTTTTTCTCCAGCCTGGTGTTCCTGGCTCCTCTCCTCCCCCTTGGTCCGTCCTCTCTTAGGTGGCAGTCATGCGCAGAGACCCGTGGCACGCATGCACAGAGGCCTGCAGCCCATGGTGCGCATGCACAGAGGCCCGCGGCCATGCGCAGTAGCTGATGGACGTTAGTGTGCATGCTGGCTGGAATAGGGGGGGGGGCGCGAGTGTACATGTGGTCATGTGCAGTAGGTGATGCCTGTTACTGCTCATGTGGAGGGGGACATGGATGGTACTGCGCATGCCTGGTGGGGCCTGCAAGTTGTATTTATCTATCTGACCTGTTGTCTGGTGTTTTACATACGTCTGGTTTTTACATATTTACAGTACAAAGCGGGGCTATTCAAGTTAATGGACCTTAACATCTTCCAGAGGTGTTTCATGGTATTTCACCGCTTAGTAGATGTGGTTCATAGTCCAAAGATTAAATGAATGGACAATGAAATATATTCCGGATTAGCACTGCTTGTAAATACAGTCCAGAAACTCTAACAGAGAGTCTAAAGCATTAATGTGTATTAAACATCAAGAATACTTATCAGACTATTTCAAATGGGATATCTGTGACACAAAATATAGCAGCATTGCATCTCTATGGTAAGGCTTTATATGTGGACTGACGTTTCGGACGTCGCAGCAGCCTTTTTCAAGGATATGGCTTGAAATTAAAAATGGCCGCTGCCACAGCCGAAACGTCGTAACTTGATGGCTGAATAAATCCTTTATTCTTTTTTCAAAAATCCGAATTGCCCCTTCTCCTTCTTTTCCTACTCTGACACCGCGGATTCTGTAGCAGCATGGGTTAGGAGCACGAGTATTTAAACGAAATGTCTTCATATTATCAGGGGTCCTGCAAATCTCTTTTTATTGTATTTAACCGATTCAATGTTAGCAGATCAATACTTTTATTTCGACACTGCTTTAATAAGAATGTAAGGGGCCTATTCACTAAACAGTGATAAAATCAGTGCATTTTTGCCCGACTATGGGGCCTATTCTATATGCCTTCAGAAAAAAAATCGCTAGGCCGTTTCTGTCGCCTGTTTTGTGAGCGTTGCTATCACAGTATTCAGAAAGCCTGGATTACCTGTGATAGCAAAATTCCCAAAATGGGCGAGTAGCCGGCAACATGATGATCGCCTCTCTCAAAAGGCCTCACCAATACTCAATAAAGATGGCACTTGTAGTTAACCCCTTCATTGCCTTAGCGGTTAGCCGTTAAGGTAATGAATTTGCCTGTAAATGCATTTTTATCTCATGGGGCAGAAATCAAAGCGGTTCAGCTCAGGAGACACCCTGCTCCTGCACGCTATTATTAAAAATTACATTAAAACAGCTTCATTACCTTAGTGGATAGCCGCTAAGGCAATGAAGGGGTTAAGGCACATTAGCAGGTTTTTGGGGGGCAGAAGGGGTGATTGAAGGGGATACTTGGCCCTTCACTCACCCCCTCTGCCCCCAATAAACATTACAATATGTACAGTACTACCCACCAATGCACAACCCACCCACTCCCTGTGCCCCCAACAACATCTATACACCCCTAACACACATAAAAGCATTTTTTATTTTTTATGCACATGATTGATACCAGAGGCTGGTGGGGTTCCTCGGGTGGTCCCCGCAGGTGTCTGGGGATCCCCGCTGGCCTGCGGTACCAATCCTGTGCATAAAAAAAATGCAATATTTTCAAATAAATACACCCCCCCCCAAATACATACTATACAGTAATGGGCAAAATTAGTATTATCCAGATATGGATAATAGCACATTTTCCATTTAAAATAAAATGTAAATAAGCAGCTTAAAGTAAATAAAACTTGCACTTACCCCTGCCACACTGAAAGGCCATTGTCATCCTCATCATCGTCTTTGTTCTCTGTGGGCATCAACAATACAATAAAAAATACAATCTAATGGCCCCTAACCCCTTAATCACCTTAGCGGTTAGTAACCACTCCCCCGCTACCCACCCAGGAGGCCTAACCACCCTACCGGGGATACCACCCCCGCTACCCATTGATTGGCACAGTGTTAAAGCATACCCATATAATATGGGCATGCTTTAACACTATAGAAATAAATGGGGAAGCAAAAAAAAAAAAACAGGCCCAAAATAAAACACATTACATAGAAAATTAAAACCATTTTAAATGTCAATAAACCAATTGATTGCACAGTCTTAAAGCATGCCCATATAATATGGGCATGATTCAAAACTATCGCAGTCAGTGGTCAACCTAAAAAATAAACAACCACCGACAATATCCAATTCAATCAAAATAATCACCAAATAAACAACAATAAACAAGTAAACACCACAAAATTACTAGCAATCAATTAAGCAAATACAAAATAAACACCAGAATGAACAATTAAAACACCAAAAAAATCAATAAATAAAAGAAAACACCAAATAAAACTCCAAATGAACACCATTATTAAAAAGCAAACAACAAAAAAGTAACAGAAATAAACAATTGAAAACAGCACAAAAGTTCCCATCATTAAAAATCTAAACACAAAAAAATAGCATAAATATTTAAAAGCAAACAACCAAAATACATTTAAAAGACATAAAAGCAAGCATTTGCCCAAAAAAGCATAGTGTGTCACTGTATGTATACTGTATATATGCCCTAAAAAGGCATATATAAATACATTGGCAATCAATGGGCAATGAAAAACTAAAAATAAATAAAAAAACATGGAAAGAACCTGCAAGCCCCCCCCAAAAAAAACATATGTAGCCAGGTCCCCTCTGGCTCCCCAGACATTCGGTTCTCTCTCTCTTACCTGCGACAGCGTGAGGGCAGTTGCAGGGGTGATCGCCTCACGGGGGGCTCCCGGCGAAATCAGCTACAGGGTGCTGCCATCTTGTGTGCGTTCGCGCATGCACGGAAGCTCGCGCACGTGCAGTATAGCCCCAGAAGCGACACGACGGCCATTATGGGGAGTGGGAAGAGGCGCTCCATAGTCAGGGACATCCCCCAGTTTGCATATGCGCAGTTAGCAGCGGCGGCGGCCATTACAGTTCGCGCATGCGGCCCCAATGTAAAAGAGGTCCTGATTGGACTACAACTCCCAGCAGCCTCTGGGGACTGCCCTTTCACACCTATCACCTGCTGCATTGAAGCCAATAGGGATTACAGATTCTCCTGCAGCAAAGGAGATACAATGTTGCGTGTTGGAGTCAGGAAGCTGACAGTGGAGCACGAGTGTGAGAGTGTCAGTAGGAACTGGGACACAGAGAGGGGATGGTGTGTTTGTGCCGAGTTAGTGCAATGGTGCAAAGGTTAGTGGGGTAGAGGGTGGAGGGTGGGGGTGGTGTCCCTTGGTAGGGTCGGTTAACCCCTTTATCACTACAGCGGTTACTAATCGCTAAGGTGATTAAGGGTTAGGGGCCATTAGATTGTATTTTTGATTGCATTGTTGTTGGCAACCAAGGACAAGGACGGTGATAAGGATGAGGATGGCCTTCATCCTGGCAGGCTGGCAGGGGTAAGTGCAAATTGTATTTACTTTATGCTGCTGGTTGATGTTTTATTTTAAATGGGCAAATGCACTATTATCCATAACTGGATAATAGTACATTTGCCCATTACAGTACTGTATGTGTTGGGTGAAAGGGGGGGGGGGGGGCGAGGGGGGGGAAAGGGGGTCTTTATAGCAGTGTATTGCACATTTTTTTTTTGGCACTGCAAGCCAGTTGGACTTCCAGACACCTGCAGGGACCACCCGAGGACCCCCAGACATCCGTGGGGCCCCCAGACACACACAGGGACCACCAAGAACCCCAGACACCTGTGGGGCCCCCAGATACCCATGGGAACCACCCGAGGACCCTCAGACACCCGTGAGGACCATCGAAGACCCGTGGACACCCACAGGGACCACCTGAGGACCCCCAGACAACTGTGGGGCCCCCAGACACCCACAGGGACCACCGATTACCCCCAGATACCCATGAGCCCCCAGACATCCACAGAAAATTACCTGAGGACCCCTGGACACCCATGGGGTCCCCAGACACCTGTGGGGATCACCCAGAAGCCCCCACCAGCCTCTGCTATCAATGCTCTGATGAAAATAATGCTTTTATGCATGTCTCAATTTCTTTTGCGCCAGCCTTTAGCTGTGAAAAAAGATGGCACAATTTATACTACGATAAACAGTTACTGGCAAACAACGGTGGGTTTGTCATTTTTGGGTCTATCGGACGACTTTTCTTCCCTTGCTATTTAGGGGTGATTAAAAGCCATTATAGCGTTATACTACACTGTTATCACTGCAGTGAATAGCAGAGTAAGCAGTATCACACTATAAAGGCATGTATCACACTTTAAACCACTTATCACTACTTTGTGTAAAGGCCCCAGAGTGTTCAAATAGCATAATTACATTTTCTACAAATTGTGCTACAATGTTTGTTTTTTTAAGATTTGGCTGATTATGTCTATTTTTCTCATTGCCTGTATTTAGATATCATTACAGATGGCCAGTAAAGAAAAAAAAAATCTGACACCATTTTGATTCCGTGTTCCCTTTTGTATCTTGTACATGTCATGTAAGGATGTAGAATAGTCACAAATGTATGTCAGGTTCTTTTTGCCTTCAAGAGTAGAGTGCTTTATACCAACTGGTAGTGTTTAATGGCCATCTGTATATTTTTCTTCTTTTTGGCATCTAGAGATTCAGAGCTTTCTCATTGTGTCAGTGCCTAAGCAGTGACTGTAGCACTGCAACAAACAGTGCTGAACTATATTGCTAAACTTTTCAAAATGCGTGGTAATTTTGCTCCATATATGCAACAAAAAGACAGTCTGATATATCATACAAACTTTCATAAATGGTAGGCAGGTATGTGCAAACCAAAATGTTGCAACTAAGCAAAGTTTAATAAATTCTCCAGTCGCTGTTGTTAAATTAGCTTTAGCCTACAGAAGAAGAAATCAAAGATTGTAAAAAATAAACAACATATTACATTGAGGACTCAATGCAGGTTTAATTTTATTTTAAATGTCTCTAAAGCGATGTGAACATTTAACATACTAAGCACTCTTTTGAACAATATTTACTAAACATTATTTATCATCAACAGTTTTTGTTTCATTTGTGGCTGTTTTAATTCAAGCTTACTACTTCATGTCATTTGAAACATGTAATATAGAATCTGAATTGATTTTGATGTTATGTGCTGCTGTAAATTGCTATGTTCTGTTCCGTGTGGTAAAAAAAATGCAGTTGTTTTTGAATAATATATAAAAGCATTACGCGTATCGGACTTTACATCTGTAATTGTCAGTTTATTTATTATGCATGAATGTTCCTTGCAATTAATTGATGTTTGGGCACACTGAAGTTTGAGGACATTTTTTTAACATGTGATGTCCAAATACATGCAAAATAATATCTTTTTATTGTTTTATGGATCCAAGAACTGCTTTGGAGATGTGCTTGGGCTTTCAATGGCTGCTCCAACATGGATTGCAGAGCCGCCAACAGCTTTCACTGGGACACAGGACTAGAGTTTCCACCAGGGCCCCCCATGTAAGAGGCCTTGTGAACTCCCCCACTTTCTGTTACACTCCCCCGCCCTCACACACCTTCTCACACTTTCACACCCCTCCAGTTCTCTCCCCCTTCTCAAACTCCCCCATGACAGAGCCCCACGCAGCCACTGGGCCCAGGACAGTTGTCCCAGCTCTCACCCCCCTGTTGGTGGCCCTGATGGAACGCACCTCTGAAATATAAACACTGCTCTTGGTAAATATTACATGAATACAACATCCTCAAGAATAAGTGTACTTCAATAAATAAATTGCAGATAGACGTATGGGTACTCCTGCTACAGCTCAAAAAATTAAATCGGGAGGTGGTACTAATTGGGTAAGGTATAGGAGCTAAACTAAACAGAAAAAGGAACCCAATGTGCAGCACTCTTCCAACCCTATGGATGAATTACGATGAATTAAAATATATATTTTTATTCCAAATAAGATATAAAATGAAAGGCATTAAAATAACATATGATGCACAAATATCCTGAGAGGAGTAACACAGTGGAAACTCTGGATCTATTAATACACGGGATAGGATATAATAATTATGATACTATAACTACCCCTAGAATAAACTTCACATGTGAAGGGGGTGTATTGATGTGATGGGGGGTGAAGGGGTGGTAGTATGAACCACCAGGGTAGCCTGGGACTGATAATGGTGATCAAGATCAACAGAGCACTAGTGTAATTTCAACACTAGAGTGTATAGCCAGTAATCTCCAGTATGTCACTATGGCACTTGAGCGGGTATATCATTGCTAGAAGTCAACTCTAGTGTAGTGGCTGCCCGATCGATCGGCACTAAAGTGGCAAGTTGTATAAGCAGTGATCTAAGTAACAGATAACTGCAAATGCTGGAAGTGCCTTTGTGGTGCCAAGGGAGTTGCAACAAAAAGGGTCGTACAAAGTATCTCTTGTTGTGACAAAAATGGCCGCAACTAGTTGGCTACATAATGTAATAACAGACACATTTGATGCGACCCAGGGGGGATTCACTAAGCAGTGATAAAATCAGTCCTGTTGTGTCCGATTCAGATTTTTGAAATCGTGCTTAAAGAAATGAAGCCAAACGCGGAATTCACTAAGAAGTGAAGGGCATTTTTTAAAAACCGATAAAAAAACTTACTATCGTGCGACCAGTTTTTGTTTTCACTGCTGTCTTGCTCTATCTTCTATAGCGCGATAGGTGCTAAAAAAAAATACAGCCTGTAAGAGCTGCATGGAGACGCTGCGTTTCCATGCACGGCTCTTCCAGGTGATCGTACAGTAAAAAGTTTGATTTTAATAATAGTGTACATGTGCAGGGGGTCTCCTGAGCTGAACCACATTGATTCAGCCTAGGGGATCCCATATTTCATGAGATACAGGCCCTGTGTGGTTCAACTCAGGATACCCCCTGCTCCCACGCACTTTGATCAACATTTTTATACAAAATGCTTATTAACTTTTGTAGATATCCGCTAAGGCAACGATGGTGTTAAAATAGTGTCTCCTGAGGTTCTTGGTTTTAGAAGTGTGTCCCCTTAGGTTCCTGGGTGTATCTGTGGGTATCTGTGGGAGAAACCATGGAAGGAGTGAACCCCTTCACTATAATAGCGTTATTAATGACTTAATTGGATCAATTTTGACTTAGCTCATAGCTATGGTACTGTAGGGGTCAAATGCTTCCGCTACCAACCCAGGAGATCTAAACATCCACCTTTGAGCAAGTCCCCTCCCCCTTTAAACCCTTGTATACATTCATAGTCACTGTGTTTAAAAATACCAACAATATGTGCAGGAATTGCCACTATCACAAATTGGGCCTACAAAAATTATTGGTAACAAATGTTTCTATATAAAAATGTATATAAATTGTCTTGTTTACAATTTAATCATTATTTTAAACACTGATAATCCATGTCTATAGTATGGGCATGGACTTCCACAATCATCATGACTGGTCAAGCTCCTCATGACGTTGTACAAACATTATCATACTTTACATTGTGTAAATACTATATTAAATGATCCAAGCACATGGCAAATTTTGTAATCACACGTTCTCGCGAGACCTTTCATTCTAAACCCTATATAAAGTGGACATTTGCTTCAGTGTGTCGGTGCTGTTGGGCGTGAGGGTGAGATAGACTGGGCTTGGTGGTAGGAGTCGAGAGTTGTTGATTTGTGAGTGACTTGTTGGTGATTAGAGAGTTATTTGTCTTTTGTTATTCTATTTGTTTTCATATTTAATTGTTTTGTTAATGTAACAGTACTTTGTTAGTGTGTCATTTATTTTCTATTTGTTTTTTTGTGAGTGAGTCAGTGAGTAAAATGGAGAGTGGGAGTGGTGCAGTGGTGGAGTGGGGAAGCGTGGGAGTGGTGGAGTGGCGATGGTTGGAGGAGTGGTGGAGCGTGGAAAAGGAGTGGAGTGTGGAAGTGTGGCACGTTCAGTTGCGGGTCGTGCAGTTGCAGGCCGTACAGTTTTGGCCAGTGCAGTTTTAGCCAGTGCAGTTTTAGCCAGTGCAGTTTCGGCCAGTGCAGTTTCGGCCAGTGCAGTTGCGGGCCGTGCAGTTACGGACAGTGCAGGTGGGGGATTGAAGGTGGGTGAGACCAGCAAGAGCACCATGGCTCATGGACAGGTAGAGGTTAGTAGGACTAGTGGATAGGGTGAGAGGGGCAATTTACAGCATCCAACCACCGAGGCAGAGCAGGAGGTTCAAGTGATCAGCAGCCTCCATCCCGCAAGCAGCGCATCGAGAGCATCAGAAACGCCCGCTTTTCTCATAGAAAAAATTAGATACTTGTTGAAGGTGTCATTGCTTCGTTTAGTAAACTGTATGGACCATTGGCATGTAAGAACATAAATCATATAAATGAAGTGTAATCATGAATAATACAAATGTATCTAAACAGTAAAAAGCAAGAATGTTATGTACATTTATTAATGTACCATTGAGATTTTAAACACATGCTATCACTTATGTGTGCTGCTGATGTATGTACATGTTATGTTTTAATAAGAATGAGCAGATTACAGACACAAATCGTGGTCGGGAACTAAATGTTAATTTTGTTGAAGACACAAATACTCATACTTTACAACATTCCTTTCTATGCCTCAATAGTTAATATATTAGCCGACATTATTAAATCACAGTAGTTAAATGTACAGTAACCTATATTCATGTATTGATACAATTTTCACATATACACAGCAAGAACTAAAAGCAGTATCAAAAACTGGCTGTGTTCCGAGATATGTTCTACTGTGTGTGCATGTGGCCAACAAAGAAGAACACAGAGACATGCAAGAAAAGGTTCGGCGATATCAAGCTTCACCTTAAAAAAAAAAATGTCTAAGGCTGGTCGACACACTTGTGGAACCGGAGGCGGTCCTCCTAAATCTCTGCATCTCTACTCCAATGAACATAAAATGCACCCCATCATGGGCCACCAATTAGTGTTTGGTATTGAAGGGGACAGGGACATAGGGCCTCTTCCCAATACTCAAAAAAGTGAGTACTATGACATTACCTAAAATGCCAATTTTTAATGCATAAATACAGTGATTGTCTTGTACTGTAATAATTTATAGCTACCTACCAAATTTTACATTTCTAGTATGCTATAAACTCATCTAATAATTAGAAAGGTCATTATATTTACTTTTGTACATTCCTGCTTGTAATTTAACTGATACACTTATACAATTGTTACCACAAAAATAAATTGCCAGTTACACTGGATGTACCCTTTTAGGTATATCTGTGGCTACATTAATTATTATTGGCTGTGGGATCTTGGCATTTATGTTTGCAGAGTTTGCAGCGTTTGTTGTTGCACGGTTTTGTGCCATTATCAGTGTCTTTAAGTTCGTTGTGAAGTTTTCTGCTGACTAATTTCTGTTTGAGGTTTGGTGGTTGCCGGAATGCAAGAATGGGAGGTTTGGGAAAGATTTCTTTTAATGTCGCATTCTCTGCCAGCATGGGCTGCAGATCTTTGATTATTTTTCGTATACCCTCTATACATTAATTATTATTAAATAGCTATCCGGTCATTTGTGGCCCAGTGTAGGTTTAGCGGAAATACATTTTGGAGATACACAGCAGATCTCTCATCCTAAAAATACAATAGTACTGTGTATGTATGTATGTATGTATGCATGCATGTATTGATTGTTAGGTGTGTATAATCACAAATATCTATATATATATTTGTGATTATACACACCTAACAATCAATACATACATGCATGCATGCATACATACATACATACATACATACATACATACACAGTACTATTGTATTTTTAGGATGAGAGATCTGCTGTGTATCTACAAAATCTATTTCCGCTAAACCTACACTGGCCACAAATGACCGGATAGCTATTTAATAATAATTAATGTATACAGGGTATACGAAAAATAATCAAAGATCTGCAGCCCATGCTGGCAGGGGATGCGACATTAAAAGAAGGGAAAATCTTTCCCAAACCTCCCATTCTTGCATTCCGGCAACCACCAAACCTCAAACAGAAATTAGTCAGCAGAAAACTTCACAACCAACTTAAAGACACTGATAATGGCACAAAACCGTGCAACAACAAACGCTGCAAACTCTGCAAACATATATGCCAAGATCCCACAGCCAGTCACAACCATGGAACACTCAATGTTAAAGGATCATACAGCTGCACATCCAGGAATATAGTGTATATGATTCAGTGCAACAAATGTGACCACGGCTGCTACATTGGGGAAATCAGCCAAAAACTACAAGGAAGAATGAATATGCACAGACACTCTATACTCCATCACGAAGAAGGAAGATACTGCTCACCTGTGGGACATCACTTCTCACAACCAGATCATTCCATAAATGATTTAAAAATCAAAATCCTCAATGGAATGTTTAAACGGACCCAAGAACGGAAAACATTTGAACTCAGAATGATAAGACTCTTTGACACCAAAACCAAAGGACTTAATGCGGACATGGGTTTTCTCACACCCTATCAAAATTTTTTGTAATTATCCTGCTTGCCTCCATTCTTATCAACACTTTCTCTCTCCCCCCAGCATCCCTCCTCCTCCCCATCTTCCCTTGTCACCGTCCCCTGGCTTCAAACACTTTTAACACCCTACCTTAGCTACAGTACATATCCGTTTTTTGTTTGTTTGTTTCTCTACACTGTTTTAGCCATAGAATCCTTTGTATATCAGTATTGCTGACCTGAAGAAGAGAGGAGAACTCTCGAAAGCTTGTTCTATGACATAAATTGTTAGTCCAATAAAAAAGGTATCACCTAATACTGAAGAACGCATTTATTCTGCACTATCGCAACTGGACTAACACGGCTATTTTCTGCTATATATATATATATATATATATATATATATATATATATATATATATATATATATATGACATACACAGAAAACGAATACCGCATCAACTACCAATGAATAATGCAATGTCAAAACCTACCTAAATCAGAAAAATATATCTGAAAAAGTTGTAACAGAGAAAATGTAGACTGTAGGTGGTGCTAGAGGAAAAATGAATATGTAAACACAGAAAAAGAAAACCTCTTAAGGAGCACTCAGACAAATAATTGCAAAAATAGAAAAGGTACTTTTATTAAATCAAAAAAATAACAGACATACAAACAACTAACTGAAGAGTCTGCCTGACTAAGAATAAGGAAAATAAGTGGACAAAAAACAAAGAAATATACTAAGACACAATATAATAGACCCAAAAATATGGAAGATGATATCCTTTAAATTTTAGCTCACTGAGGGAACAAAATTCCCGCAATGAAGCAAACCAGACCGGCCGGTCACCTTATGTATAGTAAGCTTAAAGACATCATAGGTCTACAAAGATAAACATGCAAAAATACACAGAAAACAACATAAGTGCTGTACTAATGGCAGTATGAATGTTGATAGCAAAATATAAGCCTATTGCCACTCAGGTGATACTATAGCAAGGGAGACATATAAATGAGTTCATTCAGTGACCCAAATACATAAATGAAAGCAAATGGGAAAAAGGGAAATGGGATAAAAAATTATACTCAGCTCCTTGGTATAATGGCACTGCAATCATGAGTCAGCACAGCACAGCACAGCACAGTCCACTAATAAAGTCCATAAGTGTAGGACATTATAATTGTCCAAAATAAGACATGGCAGGCAGGGTCAGCAGCAGCAAAAGTTAAAATTAGCCCACTAACGCGTTTTGCCCGCTAAGGCTTCCTCACGAGTGGTGCTAGAGCCATTGTGCAGGAGGCTGCAGAAAATTACAAAATTCGCGCCAAAACGCCCCATTTAACAGATGCATATAATTACTTGGTTGATTTATGGTGGTGATCAGTCTCAAAGCGGTGTGGCAGCTGTGTATAGATGTTATATATCAGGAGTGCAATTCGTAATCACAGTATTCACATCCTGAAACAAGGTGACGTCACAAATTCCCGCGAGGATTATGCATGAAGTCCCGCACATGCGCACTCCAATATGCCTGTTGCGCCCGCCATCTTTGTTATGGTATTTTCATTTGCCCTTAGTGACGTCATATTCTGTATCGGGCAGATAGAGGATCACACGAGGATAGTCCCTGGCTTCCCGCACATGCGCAATGTATCAAGCTTATTGCGGCGGCCATCTTTATGAAGGTAATTACATTGCCCTCAGAGGAATTGTGCTCTTTATCGGGCAAAATTGTAGAAACAAATCCTCGCGCATGGGCAATGAGTATTTGAATGCCCAGACGCCTCATACAGGAATTCAGTGCAAGATAATAAATCCTCTTTCCATAGGTGAAGCAGCATCCTTCATCTCGTCATAACAGCAGATTTTCCCAGCGCAATAACCACTCACTAAATCATAGTTAGATGCATCTGTGGAGGGAACTTCTTCCATAAAGACATCCTTCTAAATTGGTTGGCATCCAGTTCTTATATTGGTAAATACCCATACATATAGGGAAAATAATGCCATGTCAAGACAGTAGTGTGACATCCCAAGCAGGTACAAAGGTAACCTGCAAATAAAAGATAAAGGCTGATCTAAGGTGGTGAAAAAAGAGAGAAGACAAAAATTAAAGCAATTCTTCCAAAACAACCCATATCCTGAATAGAACAAATCAATAGTATTGCAGTATGGAAACAAAAAAATAATAAAACGAAGATATCTGCACACATAAATAAAATGAGGACGGTCTATAGGGAAAACTGTAAAGACTGTTAATAAATTAATCATAAAAAACAATCAAAACCTAAATCCTTTCAACCAGAAACCCCCATAAAAAATACATATATGGGAAAATCAGATATATACTATTACTTAGTTGTTTCCATGAGGACTCAGCAGTATCACCTATAATTAGGAAACGAGATAAAGGTTTAACATGCAATGAAACAGAAACAATAGTAAATGATGGAGTAAACAGGCAACATTATAGGAACATTGCGAATCCCAAATAGTCGTTAAGACCATTTGGTAGCATTGAACCTAACGTGACAATCCACCTGCATTCGTGTTGTAGGAGTGTTCTCTCAAAGTCTCCCCCGCGTATCCCCAGGGAGACACGCTCTATTGCAAATGCAGAAAGAAGCGAATTGTCCGCTTTGTGTTCCTGCAAAAAATGTTTGGCTACCATTGTGATTTTCTTAAATGATTCTAAGTCCCTTTTTGCTGTTTTAATATTCCTACTGTGTTCCATTATCCTAAAGCGTACTTCCCTAGTTGTCATCCCTACATATGTTTTATTGCAGGGACACATTAGGCAATAGATCACCCCTTTTGATCGACAATTCAGAAATTGCTGTATCTTAAACTCATTAGTGCCCTTACTGTCCTTAAAAGTGGATGTTGGTTTAGCAAATTTGCAAGCAGGACAGCCACCACATTTAAAAAAAACCCTTCTTGTCA